>NW_004524633.1:4115265-4134488 GCF_000260255.1 Octodon degus
ATAAGCGCTTCCCTGGCAAGCACAAGGGCCTGAGTTCAATCCCCGGTTCTGGGAAAAAAAAAATATTGTGCTGAGTGTCAGAGTTCTGTGGGGATTTATTTTCTTAGAACATTGGGTAATGGGCTGGCCAGATAGCTCAGCAGGTAAAGCACCTGCTTAGGTAAGATGCAGCAGCCGGGGTTTGATCCCCTGTGTGCTGGGCCAGCCCCACCCCTGGGCGCACTGAGACAGCGATTGAGACTGGGTGAGGTGTCGCACGCCTGTAATCCCAGCACTTGGGAGGCTGAAAACAAGAGGATCACTACGAGTCCGATCTGCGTAGTGAGACCCTGTACTGAAAGAAAAAAAATATTGGATAAGATTTCCTCTTACATGGCTAAAGGAGAAATTAGGTTGAAAACATTTTAAATGAAAGTCTAATGTATTTTTTCCTATTTTATTGATTTATTGTTATTATTATTATTTGTATTTAGTACCACACAGATTGGACTTGGAGTGATCCTCCTATTTTCAGCTTCCCAGGCTCTGGGATTACAGGTGTGCACCACCATGCCCAGTCTCAATCCCTATCTCATCGTGTTCCAGGGGCGGGGCCGGCACATCATGCCAGGGATCAAACCCTGGTCCCTCCGTCTGCCTAAGCGGGTGCTTTAATCTGCTGAGCTATCTGGCCGGCCCTTGCTTTATTGATATATGTGTCATAAAATCTGACCATTTAAAATGTACAGCTCTGTGGTTCTTACTGTATGTGTAAGGTTGCGCAGTCTATCTAATCCCATGACATTTTCCCCACCCTCAGTGACCCTGGTCCCCGCTTTAAGACCTCACTGCCTACACCACTTATCTCCTGGGCTCCTAGCAGTCGCCTGTCTGGGTGCCTGCAAACAAGTCTGGCATGGTGGGTGGTTCAGGCCTGGCTGATTCCATCTGGCTTGGTATCCCCAGGGTGTGCCCTCCCGAGGCATGTCCGTGTGTGTGTGTGTGTGTGTGTGTGTGTGTGTGTGTTTGTGGACACGCTGCGTTTCCTGTGTGAGCTGTATCCCCAGCCATGTCCCTGTCACAGAGCTACCATGCTCTGAGCTACAGTGCCTGGGCCCGAAATGCGTCTCGCTTTCTACTTTGGGTGGCCTCCTCAGTTGCCCTCACCTTAGAGTGCCGCTCCCTAGCTCAGTGTCTGATGCCCGGAAGAGCATCCTTTGTTTATTTGCCTTCTTGGGCAGTGCACACTGCTGACTTTTTAAAAAACATTGGTTTTGGAGGCTGGCAAGATAGCTCAATAGACTAAGGCGCCTGCTTAGGCAAGCACAGGGACTGCAGTTTGATCCCTGGCAGCACATGCCACACCAGCCCTGCCCTTGAGCACGTTGAGCCTTCCAGAGTTGGGGTTTGGTAGTGCACACCTGTAATTCCAGTGCTGGGGAGGCTGAAAGCAGGAGGATCACTGTGAGTCTGATCTGCGTAGTTAGACCCTGCAACAACCAAATATGATAAAAAGAAAAATAAGAAACAAACAAAAAAAGCATTAATTTTGCTGGTGCACTTGAGGTGGTCCTGGTGAGCACATTTGCCGTGGGAAACCTGGGCCTGTGTGTGCTATACCTTGCCGGTTTTTCCTTCCAGCCCCTCTTTCCTTCTTATATACAAAGTTTTGCTTCCATTTTTTCCTTCTAGTCTCTTCTTCTTCTTTTCCCTGCCTTTCTTTCTTCTCTTCCTCCCTTGTTCCCCTTCCCATTGAACAGTTCCTTCCCATCTCCCAGTTATCTGTGTGCTGCGCCATGTTTCGTGGTGTGCGGAGGGACTGGAACTTGTCCCCTGTTCCCAGCTGTCCCCTAACATTTTCCTTTATCACCGCTCATGGTGTTTATCTTACTTTGTGTTCCGTTTTGGCTTTCTTGCGGGTGGTGGCAGTGCAGGTGGAGAGCTGTCCAACTCGGGGCCCAGTTCTGTGTCACTGAGTCCTGCTGGGACCCAGGAAGGAAACACTTCAGTCCCTCTCCCTTCTGCTCAGGGATGGGGAAGATGGTGCTAGGCGCTCATTCATGCGACTCTTCTGGGCTTGAACCCCTCACACACCAGATGGAGCTTCTGTTCTGCTTGCCAGTCCCCAGCCTTAGCCATTCCACCAGTGGAGTCCCGAGACGTATGCAAAGTGGTCGTCTTTTGCTGTTGCTGTGTTTGGATCCCTCGCACTAGGCACATAGGAGGAGCAGGCCTGGAGCTGTGTCTTTCGTCTCTTCTGATGAATGCAGAAAACTACAATAGAAATGAGGGAAGGAGCCGTTGGCTTTGATGTGAGTAATGAGGTGATGCATTTGACTTCAGCTCTTGGATAGGCAAAGTAGGTGAGTGCTTTTAAGAACAATACAGTTGCTTTATTCCCCGTTTCCTGTATAATGCTGGCTATGCACATTCTTAGCATTTGTTTTTGCGTCTAATTCTAACAGCAATCCTGACAGATAAGTGTTAATATATCCCTTTTATTGATGAAGACATTGAAAATCAGAGTTGTAAAGTATCACTATCTCCTGCCTGCAATCCTAGCTACTCAGGAGGCCAAGACAGAAGGGTTATAAGTTCCAGACCACCTGGATAACTTTGCAAGATGCTGTCTCAAAATAAATAATAAAAAGTACTTGGGCAGGGGGCTGGGGAGATAGCTCGGTGGTCTGAGCTCCTGCCTGGCAAACTTAAGGACCTGGGTTTCATCCCCAGTACCACATGCCGAGCCAGCCCCAAACTCTGGGTGCACCAAACTCCAGGTGCACTGAACCCCAGGTGCACTGTGCTGGCCACCAAAATCAGGCATGGTTGTGCATGCCTGTAATCCCCCTGCTGGGAGGCTAAGCCAGGAGGATCACTAGGAGTCCAAGCTTCATAGTGAGACCCTGTACCAAACACAAATACATAAATGAAAAACAAAAAACAAAAACAACCCCAAGTACTGGGGATTTACCTCAACATACAGCCCATTCAGTCTAGACGCCCCGTTCTCCACGCTCTAAGTTATGAAGCTATGTGCTGAGAGTCCTGTAGCCACATGGTTGTCACAGCTTAGATCTTAAAAGCTCACGCATGGAAATCACGGTCTGCAGGGGTGGTGGCACTCAGAAAGGATGTTCACTCTGGGAAGTGCCTCTTGGGAGGAGGAGAGGTGACGGGGTGCAGGCCCTTTGAGGAGATTTGGGGGCCAGCCTGTTTCTCCCTGCTTCCTGGCTGCCACGAGCAGTGGGGCAGCTGGCCATGGACTGTACCCTCTGACAACAGGAGCCCAGTCCAGCCTCTCCTCCCTGGTAGTGAATTCTCTCAGGTGTCTTGTCCCAGCAACCAAAGTCTGACACAGTGGGGGACCCGAGGCTCCCAAAGAGGCTTCTGCAATCCACAGCACATGTTTTCGCTGCTGTTTGGGTCCTCTAAGAGCAGAGCCTGCTGCATGGTGCTGATTTCCACCCACCCAGAAATTACCTTTTGAAAGTTGTTATCCTTAAGCTATTCCTAAAAGTGCCTAAGTCAGAGTGGGTGAATGATGGGTGGCACAGATTGGAGAAGACACGTATCACGCCACGGTTTTCTAAGTGCACCTACAGCCAGATGATTTTGTTTGTAGATTTATCAGAAAATTCCCTTAAAGCAAATTAAGAGCCTATTCAAAAAGTGCAGACAGTGAGCCGTGTAATGTAAAAATGGGGTGGGTGGGGGAGGGGGAGCTTGTAGACCAGATCCCTACAGCCTGGGGGGCTCAGGCCCAGGAATCCGCAGGCTGGGGAGGCACTGCCGAAGCTTGCTTTGCCAGACTTCTCTTTTTCCTCTGAAAGTGCTGCCTTGGTGGCCCTTGGAGCATCACTGTTTGTTCCCAGTTACAATGGTTTCCTTTATTCATTTGTCTTGGTTGTCTTTAGGGAACAAGCCCATTTCACTGAGCTCTGGGAGATGGGTTGGAGACCAGTGGTGGTGGGGTGTGCCTGCCCCCGCTGGCTCCTTCAGGTGACACCAGCAGGCCCTTCAGGTGCCGGGAGGCTTGTAGCGCTGGGCTGAGGGCTTCTAATGCAGCTCTGTCCTTGCCTTGAACACGCCTGCTGTCCCCCCGCCTGGAGTCCTTTTGGTGGTGGCTTTCTCAGTGCCATTTGGAGAATGCAGCTATCAGTTGTTGGGGCCAAGGAGGGAGACTTGAGAGCTAACTTTGCATCGATTTTCTGTCACCCTGCTTGTATTTTGGTCCTGCTTCACTACTTACTCCACTGCCCTGGAGCAGGACGCCATCAGGTTCTGAGTTCTTAGGGGTTCTAGACAGAGCCCAGCTTCTGGTTAGACTCAGCCAAGGCCCGGGCTCTGGCTTCTGCTCCGGCCAAGGCCCAGCCTCTGGCTTCTGCTCTGGCCAAGGCTTGGGCTCTGGCTTCTGCTCCAGCCCAGGCCCCCAAAGGTGCCCAGACCCCCGTGAAGGCGCCACAGTAAAAACCTCTTATCTGCTGATGTAAAAACAGAAGGACTGGTATGACCCCTGGGGTGCCATCTGTGGGGGGCTGGTGTCCTCCTGTGCTCTTTGTACAAATAAAGCTGAGGCAGGATTTAAAAAAAAAAAAAAAAAGTCTTTGGGGCAAGCTGTGGAGCTGGGAGTGGACCCAGGGCCCAGGGACCCCGAGTGTGTGCTCAACCGCCCAGCTGCAGGCCCGCCACAAATCTCATATCATCATCTACTTTATTTATTGCTGCATTATGGGTTTGCTTTTTGGGTTCTGTTTAGCAAATCTGTCTTCACCTCAGTATCATGATGATACTGTTTTGTGCTTTTCCTGAAAGCCTTACTGCTTTAGAGCATATTGATTTTACAAAGTCTGATGCATCTGTTCGCTATCAGCCTGATCTGTCGGAAGTAAACAGTTAAATAAATTCAAGTAAGGACTGTGCCACAAATGCATTTAAGTTTTTATTCTGGTGCTGGGCGTCAGACTCAGGGTCAGGGCATGCTGAACGTGCGCTCTCCCACTGAGCTCCACCCTGCCCCTCTAAGATGCTGCTCACCAACTGACGTGACGCCGTGTCCTGGAGGGTGGTTGCTGGGTGGGGGAGGGGGGCTAGCTAACAAACGAGCGCGTCACCTCGCAGAATTGCCCTTCTGCGGCAGGAACTCTCAAAGTCTCTGATTTTTTTAAGCATGCTGTGTGCCATCTTTAATGTCTGTCGCCCTGCTCGAGCGAGCCTTGTGCCTGTTCTTCCTGCTTGTCGCTGTCTGTGCCATGCCTGACATCTCCTTAGTCCTCTGACCCATGGCCACTGGGAAAAAGCGTTCTGTTCTTCGTTGCTGTGGCATCAACTTGTTAGTTCTCCAGGGTGTGATTCTCTGTGATGTGGTCATTTTCTTTCTGTGCCTTGTTTGTTTCACTTAATGCATCAGCCAAGTTTATCTCTGTTGTCCCAAATGACAGGGCTTCCTTTCTCATGGCTAAATAGTATGCTACTGTATTCAATTTTTTAAATCCAGCGATCCAGTGATGGGTATGCAGAGATAGCGTTATTTTTCTTGTTTGTTTGTTGCCTTTTTGAGACAGGGTGTCGCTCTGCAGCTCAGGCTGGCCTTGAGCCCACTTTGTAGCCCCGACTGATCTTGAACTTGAGGCCACCCTCCTGCCTCAGCCCCTGCGTGCTGGATGACAGGCGTGTGCCAGGATACATGGCTAGTTTTAACTTTTTGGCTGGTGTGTCACAGCGGCCCTAGTTTTAACTTTTTGAGGAGGCTCCACGTGGTTCTCAGTAACGGTTGCCATTGTCATTCCCATCAGCAGTGAGTAAAGGCTCTGTCACCCACTTTGCCCAGCACGCACCTCTGTCTCTGGTGACATCCTTTGTGACAGAGTGAGGTCATAGCCTGTTGTGTTTCCGATTTGCCCTGGTGATTAGGACACCTAACGCCCTTCCAGGCACCCATCGGCCATTCGTATGTCTTCTTTTAAAAAATGTCCATTCAGGTCTTTTGCTTTTTTTAATTTTTTATTGGATTATTTACTACTGAATCAATTTCCTTCTAGATTTTAGACGTTAACTACTTGACCGATCTGTTAGTCTGTAAATATTCCCTCCCATTCTGTAGGTTGTCTTTTCACTGTGTTGTTTCCTTTGCTGTGCAAATTGTCTGAGTTCAATGTGATCTCATTAATCTACTTTTACTTTTATTGCCTGTCCTTTTGTGGTCAAAAAACCAAAAACCAAACCACACTGCCCAAACCCACATCACAGAGCTCTGTCCAGGTATCTTCTCTGACTTCCTACGTGGTGTTGGGCCTTGTGCTTCAGTCTGTCATCTGTTCCACGTGGAGTTCGTGCGTGGGAGAGTCTCACGTCTCCGCTGTGCGCCTGGGCGCCCACACAGGGGCTTGGTGGCCCTCGTGCCCGGCTCGCCTGCCCTCTGTCCTGTGCTGTGGTCTCTGTGGTGCTCTCGTGTCGGTGCCACGTTGGCCCAGGTCCTGCCCATGTGCATCAATGCGATGCAGCCAGCCTCGTTTTCTTCCGGTCAGGCTTGCGTGGCTGTTTGAAGCCTTTTGTGGCTCTGCAAGAATTTCAGGATTATTTTCTCCCTTTGAACGACGTTATTGGTGTTCTGACAGCAGTTGCTCGATTCTATAGATTACCCTGTTGTCTGCCCATTTTAAGAAATGAATTGTTCCCGTCTGTGAACGCAGGATCTATCCCGTTCACTCATGTCCTCTTCGGTCTCTTTTCAGTGTAATGCTCTGTCACCTCTGTGATGGTGTCCCCTGGGCTGGCGTGAGGAGGACCTGCAGAACTGGTAAAGCTTCATTCGGGCTTGCGTCTTCGAGGGTGTTCCTGGGCAGTATGAGCTTGGCATTGGTGGACAGAGTGGGGATGATTTGCTTTTACTTTTTTTTTGGCAGAACCGGGGATTGAACTCAGGCCCTTGCGCTTGCCAGGGAAGCGCTTTTTCCATTGAGCCATCTCCCTGGCCCCTGCTTTTACTTTTTAAATTAGAAAAACATTTTATTTTTTTATTTTTTTATTTTTAGTCAGGGTCTTGCTATGTAGTTCAGGCTAGACCTGAACTCACAGTGTAACTCAGACTGGCCTTGAACTTGTGGTGATCCTCTTGCCTCAGACTCCTGAGTGCTGGGATTACAGGCGGACACAACTACATCGTTTAAGATTTGCCTTTAATGTGCCCAGGTACCATCCAAGTGACTGAGGTCTGAACAGCACGAAAGCACTTCAGGTCTTGGTGCTCCAGGGGGCGCCACAGTGGCTTCCTGCCCCCGGCGCCCGGCCCCGCTCAGGGCGTCAGGGCCGCAGCCCTGTGGGGCTGACCTGTTGGCCTCTGTGCCCAGGTCCTCCAGATGGGTTTCGAGTCACTCAGCTCATTCTCCCTGGGAACAGGGAGCAGAATCAGTTGCGATAAAAACGTGAGCAGTGGCAGAGCATGCGTGGGAGCAGGGTGAGCTGAGGCGTGGAAGCGCAGGTGCCGCTGGGAGCGCAGGGAGGAGGCAGTGCGGGAATCCTGGGGCGCCCAGCCCCTGCTGGCCGTGCCTTTCATGGCAGAGGTCAGGCTGTTTTTTGGTTTTTATTTTATGTATTTAGTATAGGGTCTACAGGGTCTCATTACGCAGTTCAGACTCCTAGTGATCCTCCTGTTTTCAGCCTCCAAAGTGCTGGGATTACAGGTGGGTGCCACCACGCCCAGTCTCATTAGAGGGCTCAGTGCGCCCGGGGTTGGGACCAGCCCAGCACACCGCTCTGCCTAAGCAGGAGCTTTAGTTTTCTGAGCTATCTGGCTGGCGCTTAGGGTCTGTTGGAGAAGTTAGGTAAATTTCACATCAGGCTACTGGATGCGGACCCAGATCTGCATTTCTATTTTTCTTCTTCTTCCTCTCCCTTTTACTTTCTTCTCTCTGTTGTCTATTTCTCTGTCTTTCCTTCCCTCTTCCCCTCCCTCCCCTCTCCTCCCTTCTATTTTTTTTTTTTTTCTTTACAAAGAAGTTAATTGAGGCGGGCCAGATAGCTCAGCAGACTAAAGAGCCTGCTTAGGCAGATGCAGGGGTGGGGTTCCATCCCTGGCTTGCCTTGCTGGACCCTCCCCCAGGGTGCCCTGAGAGGGCAATTGAGACTGGGCGTGGTGGTGCCTGCTTCTAATCCTAGCACTTGGGAGGCTGATAACAGGAGAATCAGTAGGCGTCCAACCCACGTAGTGAGATCCTGTAGAGCTTGTGCTAAATACATTAAAAAAAAAAAAAAAAAAAAAGCTAGTTGAAAAGAATTTTTTTGGGGGAGTCCAAAAAAAAGTTTATTCTGAATATTTGTTTAAAAAATCATGCCTATGAGGTGTGCTACAGAAATCCAGAAACAATAAGTTGTATATACAACCCAACCTACCAGTGGGAAAGCAAGGACTCTGCAGAAATCACTTCCAGAGAGACATTGCGTGCGTCATGCCGCCAGGTGTCCCCAACAGTTGAAACATTCTATGCATCTGCTGGAAACACTCCTGAGTCCTGATCCTCTGCACAAACAGGGTTGGTCCTGGTGTCTCAGGAGGGACACGCGTTTGTTCTGCCCTGCAAGTGGCAGGCTATGATATGGGCACAGCAGCTCAGAGACACCACCGTGGCACACTGGGAGGAAGTGCCTGCTTGCTCCCGGTCACATTTTAGCCACATCAATCAAATTTTGCTAACTGAATGTGAGATTTTGACAAAGTGCACAACTCCCTGATGAGGGCACGTTCTGGCAGGTCACACCCAGAAGGCACCTGCCTCCCCCAAGCTGAGCCACACGGCCACACCTGCTGCGCTCCACTGCACGAGCTAAGAGTCTGAGCGTCAGGGCAGCAGCCTTGTGTGGCGCCCAGGGCCCAACACTAGCTCCAAGCTCACCACTAAGCCCAGAGCCTGAGACGAGCGGTGAGGGAACAGTAGAAGGACTTGGTGACACCTCACAGCAGGGCAGGGGTTGGGTGTCAGGAGAGCCATGGAGCCAGGGAAGAGACAAGACAGCAGCTTGCAAGAAAGCCTCAGACAGCCTGGGGTCACATGGGATGAGATATGGGGTCTGCCGCCTGACAGGGAAGCCTGCTGGTGGTTCCCGCCAGTCTGACCCTTGGCCAGGTCCCTTCCCTCTGCCCTTGAGCATGGATGCTCTGGAGTGCTTCTGATGTGGGCAGCCACTCCAGAGCTGTCTGTCCTGGGAGACCCGCTGTTGTGACCGACATATGGACAACACATGCTACTGACCTCAGGAGAGCCCCAGGCCCCTGAGTGGCCGCACATGACAGCCAATTTGGTAAAAAAAGGAATTGATGTTCAAAAACAATCACCAACGAGCTCCTAGGGATCATGATTACAATATATTAGTAAGTTCTGTGGCATAAACATTTTCAAAAGCATCGGTAAAAGTATTAAATATAAAAGCAATAAGTATATTCCCCTCCCTACCCTCAGAAAAGAAAACGAAAACAAAAAATACAAACCCAGGGGCCGGGGAGATGGCTCAGTGGAATAAGCGCTTCTCTGGCAAGTGCAAGGGCCTGAGTTCAATCCCCAGTTCCGCAAAACAAACAAACAAAAAAAACCACCAAAGCCCCACACCAGCGAAGGCGTGATCTGCAGCGTGGATCTGTGCCGGCGCCGGAAGGCTGGCGGGCTGCGTACTTTCGCAGTTCCACGTAGTTGACTGGGAAGAGCCGGTACCGGCCCTTACACACCCCGTGCCACCAGCCATCGTGGGTTATCTCAGTGTTGCTGACATGTCATCAGGGTCAAAGGAGATTTCGTCATCCCCTGCAGCATGGTAGTCATACAATACGATGGCCGTGATGCCCAGGTCGTTCATCGTAGGTGTTCTCTTCTGCTTGGTAGTGGCCCGAGGCCTCTGTGGTGTCACAGACAGCTTGCAGAACATAGGCCAAGCCCCGCTGGCTGCTGGCCTCCGGGCAGTTTGTGGCCGGCCGGGTACTGTACGCAGGCTCAGGCTCACTCCCACCGGCAGGACCTCTGTGGCTCAGATCCGCCTTCAAGGAAACTGCGTCCTCATAGAAGGGGTGGAAGGCCGCTTCTCCTCAGCTGGCTGAGGAGTAGGGGACACAGGGGCGTTTCCCTTTTGGCTCTGGCCTGCTCCTCCAGCCTGCTTTGAGCCTCCTCCCGCGCTGCCTTTCCCTGGCCTTACGCTGTGCTCGCTGCACTTCCGCCTTCTGTCCTGTTCTGTCTCTTTAGCGAGGTTTTCGAAGTTCGCCCTGATGTTGCTGGTCTTGCTGGTCACAGCTTCGACGGGGACAGTCTTCTGGTAGGCAGAGGAGACCTGTGCCACGCCTTCAAACGTGGACATATTCTTATCCACGCGAGTACCCCATATGTCTTAGTTACTCTTCTCTCGTTGCTGGGACAAATACCCGACACTCAAGCTTAAGGAAGGAAAGGTTTATTTAGCTCACAGTTACTGGAGGTTTCATAGTTTAAAGCAGCCTGAATTACGTAGCAAGACCTCAAGACACTGCCGTTCCGCGCTATAGGGTCTGGAAGAGAGGCTGGGGCGCCACCGTGTCCAGGATGATCTGCACCATACCTCCAAGAGAGTACCCCAGGCAAAGGGGAGGGGGGCGGGCGGGTGGGGGGAGGCTCCTGCCGTCAGTTTAACAGTTCAAGTTCCTCTCTGGCCCCGCCCCTCGAGCCCCACCCTGATCCTTTGGCCCCGCCCCTCGAGTCCCGCCCTGGTCCTCTGGCCCCGCCCCTCGAGCACCATCCGGGTCCTCTGACCCCGCCCCCTCGAGCACCACCCTGACCCTCTGGCCCCGCCCCTTGAGCCCTGCCCTGGCTCTCTGGCCCCGCCCCTCGAGCACCACCCTGACCCTCTGGCCCCGCCCCCTCGAGCACCACCCTGACCCTCTGGCCCCGCCCCTTGAGCCCTGCCCTGGCTCTCTGGCCCCGCCCCTCAAGCCACCCACTGCTCCTCTAGCCACTTCTGTCCCATGACCTACATGAGGCTTTGGGGGGGACAACTAGGCACAAACCATAACACCATACTAATCAAACCCCACAGTGGAGGAGTCCTACCTCTCAGACCGAACACCAATTTTGCGCGTAAACCAGTCTTAAAATCTTTTTGAGATTCATGTAGCTGTAATTTCTCTTGGGGATCCCAGCCAAGGGCACGTCTGTCTTTTTTTTTTTTTTTTTTTTTTTTAAAGGGGCATTGGATATTCTTTTTTTTGTTTTGCGGAACCAAGGATTGAACTCAGACCCTTGCGCTTGCCAGGGAAGTGCTTATTCCACTGAGCCATCTCCCTGGCCCGGGCACGTTTGTCTTGTTTGTCTGCACACCAAATTTTCCCCCAAGCCCTTTCACATAGTCTTCTGGGGCTCATGTTTCTCTGTTCTGCCTTGATACTCAAAGCTGCTTTCATCCACTTTGTGCTTGTCAGTGCCATGTTTGCCACCAAAGCCTTTGGAATAATCTTTCTGTGACTCGTACTTCTCCATCTTGCCCTGGTAGTTGAAGCCCACAGCACTCTTGTCACCGGCCAGCCTGCACACCGTACTTGCCGCCAGAACCCCTGGAGCAGTCTTTCTGGGAGGCTTGCTTCTCTGTCCTCGCCTGGTACGCAAAGCCTGCTGCAGACCAGTCAGCTCTGTCCATCTGGCACCAAACTCGCCTCCAAAACCCTGGATGGAACCGACTTGAGAACAGTGCTTAGAAAGCTCCCACTGATGCTTGTGGCCAGCGGCTGACTTATCCGTCCCGTCTTGTGCCACACGGAATTTTCCTCCATAGCTATGGAAGGCTTTTGGTCCTGCTTCAGGTTCCTTCTCCTTGAGACTTTGCTGTCCTTGAAAGACATTCTCTCTTAGCTTGTGTGTGTTGATGTGCTCCTGGTGCCCAGACCCTTGCATCGTTCTGGTGCCCCATCTTTGTTCCTTCTCACTTACAACTTACACCATTCACAAAATCAGGGTCGGTCTCCCAGTCATCAGCTGCCCCGTCGTCTTGGGTGATGGACACAGTGTGGCCTGCCGATGCCCTCCACATCACCATGGGGTCCTTGCGGTCAGCGGGACTCCCACCCTGCCCACCGCTCTCACAGAGACCGCTCCTGAAAAATAATTTTTAGTTGGGCATAGTGGCCCATGCTGTAATCCCGGCACTGGGGAGGCCGAGGCAAGAGGGTTGCCATGAGTTTGAGGCCAGCCTGGGCCAATGGTGGTGAGTCCAAAGCCTGTCTGAACTACAAAGCAAAACCCTGTCTCAGAAAATGATGATTTATTTTTATTTATTTATTTATTTATGTGTGTGTGTGTGTGTGTGTGTGTGTGGCCAGCTCAGCCCACCAGGGGGCGGGGCTGGCTGGCATGTGGTGCTGGGGGATTGAACCATGGTCCCTTTGCTTTGCTAAGCTTGTTCTAAGTAGATTAGGTGCTTTAGACCACTGAGCCATCTCACCAGCCCAGAAAATGATGATTTTTTAAAATTAAAGTATATGTTACGCTTTTCATCATAGAATCTGAAATGCATGGCTCTGTCAGGTTCCGCTGTGCCGTGAGCTGAGTGGTCCAGGGACCTGCATGAACCTGGATTATTTTCCTGATGTGGTGGGCTGGCTCTGCGCTGGGTGGAGCAGGTGCCACTGGGATCACCAAGGTCTGGGGCATCACGTCTGAGGCGGGCGCTATTGTGCCCAGCAGCCTGGCAGCTTCGTCCTTCTAAAGCCCTGAGTCCAGTGCCCCTGGGGCCCAACCCAAGCTCTGGCTCTGCACTGGCCGCAGCAGCAAAGCATCAGCCCGACTCACTTGTTTCAGCCACAGACATTTGGTTCTCAGTGCTTGGGCTCAAGCAGGGACCAAGAGCCAGAGATTCAGCTCCTGGATTGCCCCGCCCCCAAGACACCCCCCCACACCTTGGGCCCCCTGGAGATCGCATCTCCAAACATCTCCCCAGAACTCCAAATTTACCTTTAGTGGCCGCAATGAAGCAAATCATCTCAAGGTGACGATTGGTTTCTTTACGTCCTGTGGCACCGTGGATGGCTTCAGATGCTTTTGATGCACTGAAATGATGCGGGCAGAGCAGAGCAACAGGGTGGGAGGACAGGAAGGCCTCACCACAAGGAAGATGTGAAGAACATGGTAGGGCCACCCTCGGGTGGGTCTGGCCCAGAAGTGTCTCAGGTGGAGGGGTCACAGGCACAGCAGCCTCAGCTCTGCCTCTGCTGAGGACAAGGACAAGAAACGGAGCAGAGAACCCTCACCAAGACCCCAGGGCGTGCCCCGTATGTTGCCTTCCGTGTTCCTGCGTCCTGTGGTTTTGAGAGCTGCCCAGTTCCATGCACCAGGATGGACAGGGAGCAGGGGCCTAGGCAGGGACAGACTGTGTCTTCCTCCACATGGACATGTAATTCCCAGGACATGTTGTGGTAAGTCACTGAAACAGAGGGGTTTGGTCCCAGACAAAAATCTATTAGGATCCATCTGGCTACCTATAGGAGAAAAAAGCAAAATGGCTCTTACAGCATCCCTTGCTTCTCTGCTGTGGTGACTGAGCTGTAGGTCATCAGCCCAGCCTCTTGGAGGCTCTGGGCATAGGGTCCTGCTTTCTGCTGGGCTGCGGAGGTCTTCCACGCTCAAGGTCATCTTAGGGCTAGCACCATTCCCGCTCTGAGGGATGCACCTGGAAGCTGCTCCTCTCATTTCTGCTTCTGTGGAAGTGGCCGCAGTGAGGCCCCAGTGAGCATCTAGCAGGTCACAGCGAACCTGTGTGTGGCCGGGTCCCAGAGGGAGCGCAACATGTGCGTTATACTGTGTGTCAGGGCCCAGCTGTGGGGCTCTGTCCACATGGAAGATAGAGAGGAACTTTGGGGCCCAGTCTTGGCCCCAAGCTCGCAGCAGGTCAGAGCTGTGGTGTCATTGAATAGGGCACCGGTGTCACTGTTCTTGTCGTGCACTTTTACGCTGGGGTGGGCGAATGTGGGAAAAGCCCAGGATGTAGCTCAGTGAGCAGGAAGTGCTAGTCACATCAGTCCAGCCAGGTGCTGACAGTGGTCTGTGCCTGGCGGCTCTGCCTGGGGACTCGGGTCCTGGGGCAGTGGTCACAGCTGTGTCTGGTGCCCACCTTCCCTCACAAGCTCCAGGTGTGTGCGTCAGAACCCAGCCCCTGCGAGGCACCACGCGGTTACGGAGAATAAATGCTCAGATTTAATGATACTGAGCAGAAAACTGTATGTAACTGTAAGCACATTATTTTAATCTTGGGAGGCTCTAGGGTTGGCAGCGTCCATGGTGGTCGGCTTGGCTCCGTGCGTCGGTGCGTCACAACCAACTCAAGCCTGTTTTCTCCGGGAGGGGGCAGCGGATCCCAGGACTGCTTCTCCAGGTGGGGTCAGTGGGCCTGTGGGCTGAGGCTGCTCTGCTCCTATGAAGACCTGCAGCGCCCACGGCTCTCCCGGGAGTCACTCAGGCCAGCCCCAGGCTGGGCACCATCCTGAGGAAGCCGAGTCGAGGCCAGCAAGTGGAGCTGTGCCGGCTGCGTCTTCAGGGAGACCCAGGGTAGGTTTTCCTGTGAGCTGATAGCATCCTCTCTCAGCAATTAAAAAAAAAGTTTACATTTTCATACAATTAGCAGATACACTCTGAACACTTATTACAGAGCAGGGGCTGGGCACGGCGTGGCGAAACTTGGGGAGTTTTATCTCTGCCAGTCAGAGCTGTCTGAAGTACCTGGGTGGCCGACGACAGATGCTCCCAGGCGCTAGAGTCACAAGTAACAATAAAATGTGTCACACCACTCTACAGGTGCTCTACACACCAGTTTTTTTTTTTTAAACAGGAAAGGGTTTCTTTTTTTCTTTCTTTTTTTTAAATATTTATTTATTTTTATTTATTACATTTATTTATTGTGTGTGTGTGTGTGTGTGGCCAGCTCAGCCCACCAGGGGGCGGGTCTGGCTGGCATGTGGTGCTGGGGATCAAACCGCGGTCCCTGTGCTTTGCCAAGCTTGTTTCAAGTAGGTGCTTTAGACCACTGAGCCATCTCTCCAGCCCCTACACACCAGTTTTTATGAGCTATATCAGGGCATCTGTGGTGGACAGTGTGTCAGACCCTCATCACTAGCGTTGGTTTGATTAATGTCGGGACTTCCATTGGGTGGGTTCTTAGATGCCATCAAACGCAGGCTGGAGTTAGGCGTGAGCGTGTGCTGCATGCTTGGTGCGTCTTGTGCTGTCTGACTCCTCCCATGAGGGAGGATAGGCGGAGTGCTTCCTGACTATGCAGCCCTTGCCCAAGGCAGCCCTAGCACCCAGCCTTGTAATTTTCTTCCCCAAACGAGTGGCTCTTCTGCACTCAGCTTGTCCGCGTCACTTCTAGAAAGTCCGCGGCACCAATCCTCAAGTTAGGAGCTTGTTTTTCATGAAAATGAAAACGTTTTTCCTTCCAGTGATTTCCAAAGTACACGCAGGTGTCAGCTCTGCCCCCTTTACTCTCCACTTAGTTGAACTGCTGTCCACTTGCTGGGGGGAGTTCTGATGTTGCTGTGCAGGGGACAGTCAATGTCACGGAGGCCCCAGGCATTTATGCTCAGATACCACAGTGAGAAGTCCATTTCTGTCACTACCATGCAGACACACGTGACAAACACACATGCCATACCCTAAATAGTTTAAGGAACAGCTTATCATGTTCTAAAAACTGTTGTTTTCCAATTTATTTCACTTTTGTGACCATAATGGTCATAAACTAAGTTTATTTTATATACTACAGCTAAAGGATTTGTTTTATTGTGTTTTATTCTTTGAAGAAAATCACTGGGGGTGCCTGCCCATTGGCCCAGTTGTTTAAGTGCCTGCTTAAGCAAAGCAGTCAGGCTCAGGATTCTGTGGTTTGATGCCCAGATCCTCATGCCTTACCAGACCTGCCCTTAAGGTATCCTGAGCCAGGCCACCCCCCTAAAAAAAAAAATCACTGGACAAGGCTATAGTGTGACATTTCTGTTTAATTTATTAATTTTTTTTTTCTTTAAGTTTTTTGAAACAGGATCTCACTGTGAAGTCCAGGCTGGCCTCGAACTCATGGCAACCCTCCTGCCTCAGCCTCCTGAGTGCTGTGATAACAGGCATGTGCCACCACACTGGGCTAATTCATTAATTGATTAATTTAGTGGCTGTGTACTCAGTATTGAACGAGCATGAGATGCTCTTTTACTAGGGGCACAAACCTGAGCAAAACCTGAATTTCTGTCCAGAAAGAACCCAAATCCAACAGAAAAGATGAGCACACACATATCTAAATGGTCATGTCAGAGCGACCCCTTTACAGGACACAAAATGCTTTCATGATATCACGTAGTGTAGTGGTAAGAAATTGAGTAGGGCAAATTTTAGCTTAAATTCACAGATGAAAAAACTGTGTTTTAAAGCAAGGGGTTTATTTACATATTAAAAGCAGCAGAACAAAAATGTTGATTGTAACCACATTTGCTAAGTAGTTACTGTTTGCTAAGAATTAATTTAAGTCTTGCTTCAGCCTTGCTATGAGAATGCTATCGTTTTGCTCCTTTCACAGGACAGGAAGAGAGCATGTAACTTGTCCAGCATCGTAGAGCCAGGAGGCGCTAGGCCCAGAATTCCGTCCTGTCCAGCGTGGTCCCAGAAGCGCACCTCAAGCAGTGTGTTCTAATTCCTGGACATCAGAAAGCACAGCTCATACCCTAGCCAGGTTCTGGTGGACCTTCCCAGGCTTCAGGCCCACAGGCCTGTGTGTGGTCTCCGCTTGGACAGGCAGCTTGGAGGGGGCAGGACCAGTAGTGGGGAGGACGGAGGCTGGCTCCGGGAACTTCCTCTCAGGGACAGTCGTCCCCTCTCCTCACGTGACAGTCTTTACTGCTGGGTCGGAGCACCTGAAGTCAGCCACAGACAAGGGAAGAAAGGTTGCTCTCAGGAGGGCCTGCTGCTCCTCCCGCTCCTGGGGGATTTGGTGTCCTTGGGACAAAGTCAACTATGGAGCAGCTTCCATCCTGGAAAACCAGTTGAGCTGGGCTCTCAGTGTTCACCTGAGGGTTTGCCACCGCCGCATCCCTCCTATATACCCAGGTTCTCATGCAGGACAGCAGGACAGCTCTCGGTTAGCCCTCCTGGAAAATAATCAGCTTCTCATGAGCTCCTTCCACGAGAGGGATTAGGGCTGCCAGGTGCCGCATGCAGAGCCCAGCCTTAGCAACAATGAGGGGCCGCTGCAAAGGACTTACTATAAATATGCCAGGTACTAACTTCATGATGACTTCAAGACAGCGGTCTCGCACCCCAGACAGCCGGGCCATAGTCACAAGCGTGCCACGGTGGTGGGCTTAGTCTAAGTATGCTGGGCAGTAATTTAAATATTACTGCACCTGTATCATGATAATATGCCTATTATGTTCATTGTAGAAAGAGATCTTCGTGGATAAGTGAACTCTTTATGGCTTTGATCTTTAGGATCATGTTGAAATTGGTGCGTATTCCACCTTGGCCCTAAGTCCTAGTCTTTATATGGTCATAAGTTAGTGTAGTTACTGCATCTTCCTGCCTTACCAAGTGCTTTCTATTCCAGCTTTGCAGGGTTACTACTAGTGATCCTATTTCATTTTGCTTATGTTAAATTAAGAGTAAGCATTAAAAAAACTAAGAGGATGCCTTGGAACTCATTCATGTTTTTCTTTAAACTTGCAAACGAGGGAGAAAGAAATCCAAAAGCACGAAGGCAGACGCCTCCTCTGCGCTTTCTTCCCGCCTCATGTCTGTGACTCTCAGGTCAAGCAAGGGGATCCTGAGTGCTCTCTTTTCTCAAATCTGCGCTTCTCTAAGTTCTCTTAAATGTGGCAATTATGAATCCCGCATCTGTTGAGGCACACTGTGGTCACTAGTACACACACCCCCTGTAAATGCACAATGAATAAAAAGAAAAAGGCATGCTCATAGATTATTTAAGATGCTGTGGGAATTTTGTTTTTAAAGGACCACAGGAGTCACTTGGTAAAGTAAAATACCAATCTGATGATTTTTTATTTACTTATTTTGGTGGTACTGGGGAATCAAACTCCAGACCTTGTGCTTTCCAGGCAGGCACTTATGCCGCTGAGCTGTCTCTCCAGCCCCAATGTGACAATTTGGAAACTGAAGGCAAAGCATCAATGTTTGAGGTTCTCTCACTGTTCTTGTGCCAGCACTGAAGGTGTCATATCCCCAGCAGGACCTGGGTCCCTGGAACTCAGTGTTTTGACCTCTTTCACCTTATCCTCTTCCTCAAAGATTTTGTGCCTGACGGACCAGAGGACGTGTTTTTTTCTTTCTTTTTTTGTTTAAATTTTAGGGAAGAGTCTACAGGGTGTTCAGGGTCTCACTACTAGATTGGACTCAGTGATCCACCTGTTTATAGCCTCCCAAGAGCTGGGATTACAGGTACACCACCACGCCCAGTCTCAACTGCCATTTCAGGGTCCGGGGCTGGCACGGCAGGCTCAGGGATCCAACCCCTGGACCCTGCACCTGCTTGCAGGTGCTTTAATCCGCTGAGCTATTTGGCCGGCCCCAAGGACGTCTTTCTGAACTCAGCTAATTTCTTTCACTTAGACCTATTCAATAGAGCTGGAACTTCCAGAACACCTTAGCGTCCAAATGATCCGGACCGAGGCTTTTTAAATGCGGTAGTGAAAACAATTAAGTTGCCAAGCATTGCGCACACCTGTAATCCCTGCACTTGGGAGCCTGAGGCAGGAGGATTGCCGGGGCTACACTAAGTTCAAGGGCAGCCTGAACGACGGCAGAGAAGACAAAAGAGGAAGGGAGGGAGGAAGGAAGAAAGGAAGGAAGGAAAGAAGGAAAGAGCCAACTGAATGAGGCGAGAAGAAAGGGCAGCCGGGCTGCATGGCTGCAGCAGTTTGTGCTGTTCCCATCTGCCGGCGGTTGGGGAGCTGTCCGGTGACTATCCGGCGGCTGCCGCTGGTCACCCCAAACCCTAGGGGGGAACGTGGCTTCCAACCCGGATCCTCCTTCGTGACCTCCCCTTTCGGTGGGACACAGCTCTGCGGCCCTCGGGCGGCGAGGCCGGGGCTGCCCACAGCCGTCACTCATTCACTCAGCAGACGCGGGCGCCGACCGCCTGTCCGGGAGCGCGCGCTCGCTCTTGGCGCTCCAGGCCCGGCTTTGCGCGCGGAGGGCGTGCGGGGGAGGCGGCCGGGCTCTCCCGGGGCGGGTCGAAGCGCCCCGCCCCCG
>NW_004524633.1:4134943-4147481 GCF_000260255.1 Octodon degus
GGGGCCAGGCCGGGCCGGGGACGAGGCCGCCGCGCAGGGTCCCTGGGGAGGCCGAGGCCGGAGCTGCCGAGCCTCCGCGGGCGATGGCGTCTGGGCCGGCGTCCGTCCCCTGGTGCCGGGTGCAGCCTCTGCTCGGCCGCGCCCTGCTGGGGTTCGGGTTCGAATCGGGGTTCCCTGGGACCCGGCGCCTTCCCACGCTCCTCCTAAGCTTTGCAGCGCGCGCGTGGCGTCCCCGCTCCTGCCGCTTCGGTCTGGTTCACCAGGTCCGTGTGCGTGGCGTGGGCTGCAGCGCGGTAGCTGCCCGGACAGGGTCTGAAGCGCCTCCAAACTTCATGCAGGCTTTCGAGTTTGTGCAGGAGTGGCAAAGCATTGTGTGAAAGCCCCCCCCCCCCGTGTGGGGGTGCAGGGCGCAGAGCTCCCTGCCACCCGGGTGACCCAGAGAGGGAGCATCAGTTTGGGCTGCTGAGGACTTGGCGGGAAGTATCTCATGTATGAAACCAAGCTGAAGTTAACTCAGTTTTGCGGACAAGGGCTCACTTGTGTGACAGCTCTCCTGGGGCAGCGACTTTCTGTTTCCCCATCTCCAACGTGGGGCGAGATATCCTAGAATTCAAGTGTGCCCCGCTGGAAACGTCGTGCTCTTGGAAGTTCGGGGAGGCACTGGGATGCCCTCCCAGACCCCTGCCCCTAGGGGCCCAGAGCTGCCCAGGGTTGCAGCCTACGTGGTTGTTGGGTTGATGTTTTCTCTTATTTGTGGTGTATCGGTGGGATCCTCTTTTGACTGGGTCTGCTGATGTTTACTTCTTTTTTGTTTTGAGACAGAGCCCATTATGTAACCCAGGCTGGCCTCAAACTTTTGGAGATCCTCCGGCCTCAGCCTCCTGAGTGCTGGGATTATAGGTGTGGGACACCATACTTGTTTCCTTTACATTATCAACAGATCTGTATGTGGATTGACAGCCAGTCTATAATCATTTTTGGAACATGGTGTGTAAACAAATAATTGAAGTGAATACATTTCAAGTGAGTACAGGGGAGTCACATTTTGGGGGCATGTAAAGAAGGCCAGGTGTTTCCCCTGTTGGAAGAATTAACCTTTTAAGTGTTGGAATACGGGAGTCTGGCAGGGTGGTACACACCTGTAGTTTAGCACTCCGGAGGCTGAGGCAGGAAGATCACTGAAAGTTCCAGGCCAGCCTGGGCTACATAAGATCTGTCTCAAAAAACCCCAAAGAACCCCCCACTCCCCCAACCCCCCCCCCAAAGCCTGGAATTTGTTTTTAAAGTATGTTACCTTACAGAATAATTCATTGTCATTTCTTGGGCCTCATTACGCCCCAGGCCCTGTGTGTAGTATGCAGAAAAACAGTAGGGAATCGTTTACACAGGCAGCTACCTTAAGTGCTGGATGCTAAGATCTCCCTTTTCACTAAATCAGGCTTTTTCAACAGGCTGAGAGACAAGCGAATTCACTTCCTTCAGCAGTGTTTATCTGTGGCGGGTGCATCACCTGGACGGTGCCGTGCTCTTTAGAATGCTGTTGCAGGAGTCACCTGTTACACGTGGCCCACCTGGGACAACAGGGGTGTCGCCCTCCCTGTCACTGTGGCCCTGGTAGGGGAACTTCTGGGCTGCTGCAGTCTGACCTTCAGGGTGGGAACTTGGAGAATGCAGGTGGGAGGGAGCTGCTTGGAGTGAGGGGCGCTGGGCCTGGAGTGAAGGGCCCGAGAGCCAGCTTCGCTTCCTAGTGCCCCAGTGCATCTGTAGATCTTGTGCTAATTAGAGGTTTGTTTCTTAAATTTTTCCCCAAAAGCCTGCGAGTGTGGCTTGGGCAGTGTAAACGTATCCATTTGTTTAGAATACTTAATTAAACTCGTCTATCACTTCTAATGGAACAGTAATCTCCCTATTTGTGTAAATGTATCCACTTGTTTAGAATATTTAATTAAACTCATCGATCACTTCTGATGCAACAGTAATCTCCCTATTTATTTGGCCAGGAAAGCTGGTTTGTGGCAGTTTTGTACTGGAAGAGGTATTTTTGAATGGAAAAAATACATCACTATCTTTCTAGGGAACTTAAAGCTTAGTACTTAATGCCTTACCCGTGTGTGGATTTTTGTTTGTTTTGTTGAGAGAATAGCCCTTTGACATGATTCTTATTTCCCAGAATTCTATTAAACTGGTAAGACAAGCAGGGTCTGTTTCTGTGGTCTGGGGGTGGGGCCAAATCTCACTAGTGTTCCTGGTTAAAAACCTAGCAACCTTTCTTTCTTTCTTTCTTTCTTTCTTTCTTTCTTTCTTTCTTTCTTTCTTTCTTTCTTTTTAAGTTTATGTATTTGGTACAGGGCCTCACTACGTAGCTCGGACTCATAGTGATCCTCCTGTTTCAGCTTCCCCAAAGCAGGGATTATAGACGTGTGCCACCACGCTCAGTCTTGGTGGCTGGCGTGGTGCGCCTGGGGCAGGACCGGCACAGCATTTGGTACCAGGGCTCGAACCCAGGTCCTTGCTTTTGCTTGGCAGGTGTTTAGACTGCTGAGCTATCTCTCCAGCCTGCAGCAACCCTTTAAAGTCTGTGTCGTGTACGTTTCCCCTCTCCATAAAAGAGGAGGTTCAAGGGCTGTGCTTACCCCAGAGCTTTAGCGAGGCTTAAAACAGTGTGGAAATAATTTACAATGTCCCTGCCTGCCTCTCCCTTTCACTACACCAGGACTTGTGGTGGGAGATGGGAGATTTGTTCAAGGTAAAAGGGCCTTCGGTCTTCGGTCTTCGAGCTTTGTCTCCAAGTCTTTTTTGTTTGTGTGTTTGTTTGCCTTGAGGCAGGGTCTTGCTATGGTGAAGTTCATTCTGGCCTTGAACTTGCTGTGATCCTCTTGCCTCAGCCTCTTGAAAGCTGGGTTGTTTTGTTTTGTTGGGACAGGGTCTTGCTCTGTAGGCCAGGCTGGCCTTGAGGTCACAATGTAGCCTAGGCTGACCTCGAACTTTTGGGATCCTCCTGCCTCAGCATCCTCAGACTGGCACTATAGGCGTGCCCCACCATGCCTGGGTAGAGTTTTTTCCTTAGTGTGTGAAATAGATTTCCTGTTAGGCATGGTATGGACTCTCTGTTGAAATGAAAACAATATTAATCTACTTTAATTTTCTTGTTTTAAGCTGGAAGAAGGATAGATGTTCAGAGAAACGCAGTCATTTTCTAAGTGGCCAGACACTCAGGTGGGTGGCAGAGGGGGCTTCCCGCCCCCTGGCCTTTCTGTCTAGCCATTCTGCTTATTTTCTAGATGAAGTTGTCCCCGGAAGTCATTCTCTCCTCTCCCAAGGGTGCTGCAGCAGGGCAGTTCCCAGGCCTCTGCGCCTCTCGGCTGGTCTCTGCCTTAGAGGAGCCCCTGCCTGGGCCCCAAGTATCCGGCACCAGGCTTTGCCTTCCCAGTTCCCAAGGCCACGTCACCAAGGCCCCTAGTGATCAATGGAAACAGGACTTAATCACGTTTGGAATAATCGGGGTGACGAAGAATGCTAGCACCTGTTAGTGTGCATCTGGGAATAAAAAGTATGTTGAACAAGTACCGTTCCAGACAGTGTGTGCTCTCCACAGCCACACACTGGACCGCGGTGCCAACACGACGCGCTGTTTCCTTGGGAGATTTTACCCTGCACAGAGCCGTAACCAACATACACGTGACAATAATCCTTGCTAGAGACACTTGTCCCCTGGGGGCTGGGCATCAGGTGGACCCAGATACTCCTCTCAGCTTTGGTCTCCTGTTTCTGGGCTCGTCCAATCCAGGTCCTTCACCTGTGTTTACCACAGAAGTCTTTTCTGTAGAATTTTCGAAGCCGCCTAAGCGGACATTGTGCTCCTGAGCTGCGTCCTGGCAGGACTTTGGACCGTAACGTCCATGTACCATGCAGATGTGTGGGTGTGTGCTGTATACACGTGTATACTTACGAACACCATTGGCACTGGAATAAACTACAAAGCTTAATTGTGTGTGTGTGTGTGTGTGTGTGTGTGTGTATGCTCATTAGTCAATAATCTTAGTAATAAAAGCAGCTCCTTTTTTTTTTTTTTGAGACAGGGTCTTGCTGTGTAGTCCAGGAGGGTCCCATTTGCGGCAGTGCTCCTGCCTCAGCCTTCTGCACGCTGGGATTGCAGGTGTGCGCCACCGTGCTCTGCTGCCACTTAATGATTACTGTCCAGGCGCTGTGCCAAGCACTACATATGGTGTCGTGTTAACGCTCGGGAAAATTCCACAAGGCGGGAAATAGTTACCTTCTGACTGTAGCTGAAGAACTGAGTCGCAGAGAGGGCCCGCTGCGCCCACACAGACTCTGCTTTTTCTGGATTGAGTAAACTGGGGAAGGGAAAAGCCCCTAAGTTTGCAAAGGAAGGATTTAGGGTAAATGTTCTGTGCGCTCCTTTCTCTGCAGCGGGGAGAAATAGTGGCTGGAGGACTGAAGTTGTCTTGAGTTTTCTGCAGCACGCTTGAGAGCTGTGTCTTGTGGGTAGATGCGTGCTGGAGGGGTGGGGGGCCGCGAACCGGCTGAAGAAACCTTGCTGCGGTGCAGGGAGACCCTGGGTGTGCAGCTTTGCAAACTTGGGGAACAGTATATGCCATGAAGGGACCCCTGTCCCCCAGGCCCGGTGCTCTCCCCTGGTCCCCAGCAGCCCTCTGTGACCTCCGAAGCCCCCCAGGAGCACTCCCTGTTGCTTTGGGGGCCCCCAGGCCCTCCTCTCTTGTGCTGGCCACTTGCTCAGGAGGTGGCTAGTGTCCCCTTCCCTGCTGCCCCATTTGGTACCCAGCACGGATCCCCCATCCCCTGGGCCACATGCACCTGTGTTGCCCACAGTGTTCTTGGCAGCCTCAACTTCCCAATTGGTGACCGCGCCTCACCTGGGGCTCACTCCAGACTGAAAATAAATCCTGAGCCGGGCTTTGTCTACTGGCTTTTGCACTTGGTATTTATTCGGAGCCTGAGAAATACTTGTGGGGTGAAGGAAAACAGGAGCAGATACTGAATTTTTGAAAAGGGCGTTCTTAATGAAATCTGCCCCCACCCCCACGCCCCAAATGAGTCTGCAGCTAGCTTTGGACAGAAATGAGCCTGGACAGAAAGGAAGTGAAAGGGCTGGCGGAGAGGACCTCAGCTCAGTGGGGAGACTGAGTGACCTGGGCAAGGTCACTGGGGGGGAAGGAAAGATCAGTGATACGCAGCCCGGCCCTGGGAAACAAGGAGCTTATCAAAAGATTGCTTTCTTGCCTGAAGTCTGTTGCATGATTCATCCTACTGGTAAGTTATTTAACAGAATTTCTTTTCTTCTTTTTTTGTCTTTTTGAGACAGGGTCTCACGCTGTAGCCTAGGCTGACCTCAAACTTACAGTGATCTTCCTTATTTAGCAGAATTCTTCTGTTTTTGTTTTTAGATAGGCTGTTTCTATGCAGTTCAGCCTGTTCTTAAGCTCACTGTGTAGCCCAGGCTGGCCTCTGACTTGCAGGAGGGACACTCTTGTCTCAGCTTCTGGAGTAGGAGTACTGGGGTGACAGGTGTACACCACTGCCTGGCTTTGTTAGTTTTAAATGGAGCTGTGGGCCTACACTGATACAAGTGTCTGGGACCCCTGAACTCCTGCTGCAGCCCAGGGAGAGGCTGGTTTCTGGCTGAGGGGTTGGTGGAGAAAGCCACTGGCCTTCGCTGGGGACTTCTGACTTAGGATGAGGGGGGTGCCCGGAGAGACAGAGCCAGTGCCTGGGGAGGCAGCAGGTGGCGATGCTGGGCTGCACTGCCCAGCTAAGGGACAGAGGGACCCTGGGATCTGGGGTGTGGGCTGGGTGGAGCCGGAGAGCTTCTAATCACTGGAAGTGGGATGTGTGCTGTGGAGCCGCCATGTGCTGCCAGCCGCCATGTGCTGCGAGGGCGCTGAGGACATGGGCCCAGGTGTCACAAGGTGTCCACTACTGGCCAGCTGTGCAGACCTGGGCCACCTAGGGCCGAGTGTGGCGATCGTGGGAGCCCAGGACCAGCTGTCCTCCATAGAGACAGATGCATACTTAGGAAAAACCTGACCCGGAAATTGTAGTAATGCCACACAAAATTTCCTCTCTGCCCATGCTGAAATCCTCCATGGTGTCCGCCTCCACCTCTCTGTCCCCCCCACCCCCTGCGCTCTACCCCTCCACCTTCAGTTTCCTTATCCCTTTTTGTGCTTCTACCCCCCTCCTTGCCCAGTCTCCTCCCTTCTCCCGGGTAACCCCCCTCCCCCATTGGGGCCATGTGGGAGTCCCTACCCCAGGAAAGTGGCACCTGACTGTCACTAGGGGTGTGCTTCCACCTGCAATCCAGCTCCCAGCCCAGCCTGGGCTTGGAGGTGCGAAGCCCAGTGTTGTTTTCCAGCCTGTATGCTTCCATCTGAGCAACTGAAAATTTCACTTGTGCCTCAGGTAGTGAGGTGTTTCTCGCCTGGGTGGGTAGGCAGGGCTGTCAGGAGCCCCTCTGTACCCTGAGGAACCTGTGTTTCATTCTGATGCAGAACAAATTTGACCTAGCTAATTTGTACCATGCCAGGGGACGGTGAACCCGCTGTGTCCCCTGGCAGGCCCCAGGGCAGCCCCAGACCTCTGCTTCCCTCCCTGTGCATACAGCACTTGTTTTCTGCCTCCCCAGCTGGCATTTGTGGAAGCCACTGAGCAGAGGAGAACCAGAAAACAGGGAGTTATAGTGCCACCTTTGCCATTTCCAAGCTGTGACCTTGTGTGTCGTGTAGGACTGAGCAAAGTGCTCAAGTGTCCTAGGCCATCCTGGAGTTTGTGCATGGAAGCCTCGCCCACCTGCAGCTCCCTACCCACTTGTCCACTGTATAAATGGCTCTTTGCTTCCCCCCAGGAGGACGCAGAGGAAGATGTGACAGATGCCACCCTGGCATCTTCAGCTCAGTGGTGTGGACTACTGCACCCTGTGGGCATGGGTGCTGGGGGTGGGAGCTCCCTCGGGGTGTGCAGC
The DNA here is from genome assembly GCF_000260255.1 of Octodon degus. Lineage (NCBI taxonomy): Eukaryota > Metazoa > Chordata > Mammalia > Rodentia > Octodontidae > Octodon > Octodon degus. The sequence goes on from NW_004524633.1 coordinate 4,141,944, forward strand.
CTCTCACCAGGGGCATTGGGAAGCCCTCCAGGGAAGATCCCGGAGCTTTGAGCTGATATGGAAGAAACCTTGGAAGCACAGAGAAGAAAGAAGTAGGGCCCGGAGCTCCTCTGTGACTGTGGGCAGTGCCAGAACTGTGGACACAGCTGGGGGGCACACTGCCAGGTAGCCCTGGCCTCAGGGAGCAGCACGAGGTCTGTGTCCCACACTCACTGTCCACATCACAGGTGCCACATGTGCGGCTGCCTGTCAAAGATGTGTGGGGAGCTTCGCAGAGAAGAGCTTGCAGCCTGGGTGACAGCCATGTGCCAGGACAGAGCCCAGTGACGAGGTCCTCAATGTGACTTTAAGGGACCATTTGGGCTGCTGGCATTGAGAGAAGACTTGAGCTGGCTCCTGCCGCTGTGCCTGGCAGCACTGAGGGACTTGTGGAGACGGGTTTCGCTGTGGAGCCCAGGCTGGCCGCGAGCTCTCTCAGCAATCCTGCCCCAGCCTTCCGAGAGTGGCCAGCCTTTTTTTTTTTTTCCACTTCTGAAAACAAGTTTTATTTAAATAAGGGCTTAAATACATTACACAACATCAAACCAGAAGGGAGAAAGAAAACCAAACCCCGTTTGTGACTTCCCATGGTGTGGGCAGCGGCTGAGTGGGCTGCGAGCTCCGCAGCAGCTCGGGTCAGTGTGCCCATCAGGTTAACTGCTCCGGGTGCGCTTCTGTGCGGAGCATGGCGTCCCTTAGCTAGGCCACCTGGTCCAATGCCCTGGGCAGCCAGCTGGGCAGGTTACCACCTCGCTGGAGGGAGGGTGACCCGGCTCTGTCACCTGGTCAGGCTGGACTCCGGGGCTCTTGGCTACCAGAGGTCCCACTAGTGGCACAGCCATGCTGCCACCTCACCCCACGCTCTCCTGAGTCCCTGCGGTTGCTCAGGTGGGCACCTTCTCCTAGGGGCAGGGACCGGGCAGGGGAGCTCCTGGCCAGGCACAGCTGCCTGAGGTCTCGGGGCGCTGCTGAAACACCGCGGGACTGCAGCTCCAGCCACACGCTGCCCGCGGCCCAGAGCATGAGCTCCGCTCAAATGAGGGACTTCCAGACTAGATGGCATGGCTCTTTTCAGTTTATTGCATGAAGGAGTTACACGAGTCCAAGTGAAGGTGGACCCCAATGGTTACATTATACAAGCTGTGAGGTTTTTAAACTCGTGACAAGGGACTGAAGGAGCGCTCTACTCATTGCAAGGCAATCCTCACGTAAGCTTCAGTGAGCCACAAGCACTTAAAACCCGTGAACCTTCAGCTGATCGTCCTCGGCCAGTCCGATCTCTACCAGGAACTGGCGCATGTTCTTGCACTGGTTGCCCTGGAGCTGGATTACTTCTCCATATTCTGAATGCTCAATGACAGTACCATTGCAGGCAAATTTCTTCTTAAACGCCTTCACCAGTTTCTTTTTATCTAATCATCAGCGATCCCCTGGACGGTGGTGAGGGTCTTCCTGCCGTTTCTCTGCTGGATTCTTATATGGATATAATCCTCAGTGCCGGCAGGAAGCAGGTCGTCACCCTTACTTGCATCAGCAAAGGGGTCGAAAGAGTGGAGGTTCTGGATAGCGGACATATGATGCGATTCCTTTTCCCCGGTGGAAACGGCCTGCGGAAGGTGGCTGCGGGAGAAGGCGGGCGGGGGGGACGGATCGCCGGGAAGCAGGGGGCTCGAGGGGGAGGCAGCTGAGTCGTCGTCGGTGGCTCAGTGACTGGGGCCCAGCGTTTTTTTATTAAGCAAACTGAAGACTTTATGAAGATGAGTCTCAGGTCACAGAGAAACTGAAAGGAAGACGCAGCGCTGTCCCGTGTCATCCGGTCTCGATGCACACACAGCCCCTGGGGTTGACATCCACAGTGACCCGGTCCTCTGGGGGCGCCTGGGGTCTCACATGTCAGCATGATGCAGAGCTTGAGGAGCAGCCCTGCCCAGCCATGTCAAGTTGTGGGTCCGAGAGGCCTGGGGTGAGTCTGAGCTGAAATCCTGGGCCCTTGTCTTTTTTTTGTTGTTGTATGTATTTGGTACAGGGTCTCACTGTGCAGCTTGGACTGGTAGTGATCCTCCTGTTCACAGCCTCTCCAGCGCTGGGATTATAGAGGGCGGGGTCAGGCTCAGTTGCTGGCTCAGTGGCCCCAGGGGTGGGGCCAGTGGGGCATGCAGGACTGGGGATCAAACCCTGGTCCCAGTGCTTGCCAAAGCAGGCGCCTAGTCCACAGAGCTATTTCGCCGGCTCCCTTGTCTGGTTTTGGAATCAGAATAATAATGCTGAGTCTGAGAGTGGGTTTGGACCTTTTCATTCCTTTCAAGTTCATGGATGAGTTTTCTTCCCGAGAGCTAATGACATCGTTTTGTTACAGGGATCCGCGCACACCCGTGTTTATAGCAGCACAGTCCTCAGTAGCCCAGTCGTGGAAGCACCTGTGTGTCCATCGACACATGAGTGGATAATGAAAAGTACACACCTTGGAGTACTACTCTGCCATAAAGAAGGATAAACTTGTGTCAGCTGTAGGAAATGGATGCACCTTGAGATGACAATGTTGAGTGAAACAAATTAGACACAAGCTTAAGTATTGCACAGTTGTGTGCTTAGATGATAAGCCCGAAGTGTAAATAAAGAGCCAAATAAAAGACAGCAGGAAGAAGGGAGGGAGAGCTTTGGCGGAAGGGAAGAGAACAGGAGATGGGGACGGGGGGGAGGTGTACAGGAGTGAAGACGGCATGCCATACCCCAGCTCCCCATGACGAGCAGGGTCTTCATATACTGCACACGGTGCTTAAAGAAACAGTGAACCGGAGAGAGAAGGCAGGGAGCTTGGCGCTGGGGCAGGACTCCATGGCGTCTCCACCCGGCCATTGTCGCTGCAGCAGGGCAGGGGCCCGGCCGGCCGGCCGGCCGTGTGCTGGGGCGCTGTCTCCGGCATCCCCTCCTGGCCCCAGCGCTGGCCTGGCGGCTTTGGCGCCTGTGTTGTGGTGACAGATGAGCGCTCTCTTTCAGATCTCGCTTTGTTTTCAGGCCCAGCGTGGCCAGAGCGACGCCCCAGCCCGGTGCAGCCTGTGTGGGTTTACATCGGGGCTGGGTGTGCACGAAACGCAGTTCACAGTGATGCTAGCATAAAGCCAGCCTCCCGCCCTGGCTTTCTCCCTGGGCTCTAGTCAGTCCTGCTTTTCACACGGAGCTTCTGTCAGCTGCGGCTGCATTCACTGTGAAGATCTGTTTGTTGTGCACGTGAGGGCTCTTGCCAACCCACTCACGAACACATGGGTCCCCGCACACCGGCGTGTGCGTGCCTCTGACCAGGGGTGACCCGGCTGTGTTCCCTGGGTGCCTTCGACGTGTGTTGCTGTCAACTTGATTTCAGTTTTGTTTTTTGCTTTTTATTTCTATTTTTTATTTTAAAGGAAGTATAAAATAAATATTAAAATGATACAGAATCTAAAAGTGAGATGACAGAAAATAAACGATGGTTGTTCTATTGCATATTGTAATCTTCAAAATGTTTGTTCAGATTATCAGATATAGGCATGCAAAATTGATAAAAAAGTTAAGCATGAACTGTTCCTTTCAATAAACCAATAGCAGTTAGTAGTACAAGTAGCTGACTTGTACTACTAAAAAATTCTAGTTCAAATTTTTGGTTTTTTTTTGTACTGGGAATCGAACCCAGGACCTTGAGCTTGCCAGGCTAGCTCTTGTGCCACTGCGCTATAGCCCCAGCCCACATTACACAGTGGAGTATTACTCAGCTATAGAGATAAACGCAGGGCTTTTATAGATAAATTGAACACTACTAGAGACCATACTCATGAGTGAAATAAATCAGGCTGCGTGTGTAAACATCCTATTGTCTCCCTAGAGTAAGGACCTGAAAGTGTAAATAAAATCCAAAAAGTACAGTAGATACTGTGAAAGGGAAAGAAGTTTTTTTCTAAAATCCCCCCCCCCCAGAATCCTGCTATGTCTGGCCTTGAACGCTCAGTGATTTTCCTGCTTCAGCCTCTTTGAGTGCTGGGATTACAAGCGTGCTCACCATGCCTGGCTTTTAACTTGATTAAAAATTTTTTTTTTTTACTAGCACCTTGTGGGAGGATTTTCTGTAGTAATACCTGAAGAGAGACTTTATTTTCTTTGAAAGCGAGGTCAATTACATTACCCTAATCCCTTTATAGACCAGTAATAAATGTCTTTGGACAGATGTCTAAAGCATATTCTTGCTTTTAGTGATGCACAATAACGGAACGTCATTATGGGGTACAGCGTGACGTGTCAGGCCCGTGCAGTTGGCATGGGAGCATCCGTCAGTTCCTCATCTGGCGAGCACCAAAGACCCCCTAGCTATTCTGAAGTATATGTGAGCACACATTCTGTGTACCTGGTATACACAAGGGGACAAAATTCTTGGAAACGCAATCGCTAGGATGAACCGCGCCTTCACATTACAATAAAGCTTGCTGTATGACTGTCTGAGAGCCTGATGCCAGCTTTCTATCAAAATTCATAATAGCTAAGCCTTGGAAACTGTGTGTGTCCATTGACAATGAAAGAATAGAGAAAATGTGATGGCCCACACAGTGGAGGGCCGCGCTGCCACAGAGTAGGACAAACTGGAGGCGTTTGTAGGAAAAGGGCTGTGCCATCGCTCAGACACACAGGCGTAAATGGCACATGGTTTCCCCAAAGGGGGACACAAGGTCTAAATAAAGAGCAAAGTAAAAGGCAGACAGGAGGAACAGGAGACAGGTCGTGATCAGATAGCGGAGGCTTGAGGGGGCTGGAAGGAAGGAGGGCACGAGAGGGACTGCCGTGGGGACACCGAGCGCGTTTCTGGGCTGTGTGGCTCAGCCTGCGTCGCCATCCTTCGCATCCCTGACATCTCTTAGTCTGTGAGGACTCGGGAGGGTGGAATGACAGTGGCAGAGCACTGAAAGCTGTCCTTAAGTGTTGGTATTTCTGTGGGGTGTTTTTGTTAATGGATTTTAATTACTGTCTATTAGATAAGTAAAATATATTAAATTTAGAAAATACAGGAAAGCACAAGAAATCATAAAAAGAACTGATGCACCTGCTGTGAGAGGTGGTTATTCCTGACACTTGGCCTTTCCTGTCTCCTACGTGGCATTTCTTGTCTCCTACCTGGCACTTCCTGTCTCCTACCTGGCACTTCCTGTCTCCTACCTGGCACTTCCTGTCTCCTACCTGGCACTTCCTGTCTCCTACCTGGCACTTCCTGTCTCCTACTTGGTATTTCTTGTCTCTACATGGCATTTCCTGTCTCTTTCTTGGCATTTTCTGTCTCCTCCTGGGCATTTCCTTTCTCCTACTAGGCATTTCCTGTCTCCTGCGTGGCATCTCCTGTCTCTTACCTGGTATTTTCTGTCTCCTGGGCATTTCCTATCTCCTACTAGGCATTTCCTGTCTCCTCCTGGGCATTTCCTGTCTCCTGCTTGGCATTTCCTGTCTCTTACTGGGTATTTCTTGTGTCTTACTGGGCATTTCCTG
>NW_004524633.1:4147581-4194321 GCF_000260255.1 Octodon degus
TCCTGTCTCCTGCTTGGCATTTCCTGTCTCTTACTGGGTATTTCTTGTGTCTTACTGGGCATTTCCTGTCTCCTCCTGGGCATTTCCTGTCTCCTACTTGGCATTTCCTGTCTCTTACTGGGCATTTCTTGTCGCTTACTGGGCATTTCCTGTCTCCTGCGTGGCATCTCCTGTCTCTTACCTGGTATTTCCTGTCTCCTATGGGGCATTTTCTGTCTCCTAGTTGGCATTTCCTATCCTTTACTGGGCATTTCCAGTCTCTTTCCGAACTGTGCTGCTGGTTTCCTTGGGAATACCACACCAGAGTGGGGAGAGGGTGCTGGCCAGGGAACAGGGGTTGTGCTAGATTTAAGCTTGTGATGTTGCTGACTTTGGGTGTGGTGACCTTGGCAAAGTGCCTGTCCCTGCTCGGCTTCTGTTCTCCCTCTGCAAAGCAGCTAAGAGCCCAGGGTGTTTGGCCAACAGGAGGAGGCAGGGTAGGAAGCTCGCCTGCTGCTGTCTGTGGCTGGCATGGATAAGTGCAGCTGTGACAGGCGTAGAAGAGGTGTGACATGGTGATGTGTCACTGAGGTTTCCACAGGTTTTTTTGCCATCTTCCTCTCATAAGGCTCTGAGCGTTTTCTTCATCCCAGGGTCATTTGTAAACTTCCATACTCGGGAAGGGAAGGAGCGGAGGACGGAGGGAGGAGGAGCTGTTTTGTCCCGCCCTGGGCTGTGCGGCAGCTCTGCAGACCCGGTCTTCTTTGCAGTGCTGGGGGTGGCAGCAGGGCCCAGGAGTGCGGCTGCACCCCCACCCCATCTAGGTCATGAGCTGCGGGTTCTCCCTTCAGGATGGGTCAGGGTGTCCACCTCTCAGGACTGTGGAGATGGCTGGATATTGCTGGGCATGCTGTGCAGAGCAGGGTCCAGCTCCACAGAAGCCTCGTCCTTTTTTTTTTTTTTTTTTTTTTTTTTTTTTTTTTTTTTGTGTGTGTGTGTGTGTGTGTGTGTGTGTGTGTGTGTGGCCAGCTCAGCCCACCAGGGGGCAGGGCTAGCTGGCATGTGGTGCTGGAGGATTGAACCGCGGTCCCCGTGCTTTACTAAGCTTGTTCTAAGTAGGTGCTTTAGACCATTGAGCCATCTCACCAGCCCCGCCTCGTCGTTTTATAATAAAAATGTGCACAGCCAAGCAAGCCACAGACAGCCTGTAGAGAAAACCCACAGAACGGGGCGCAAAGTCACAACTATTCCTCAGATAGAGAACTGATGTCTGAAGGATTTTTTTTTGGTGGGGGGCCTCTCAGGATGCCTTCGGGGCAGGTCTGGTTTGGCTTGAGGATGAGGGGATCGAACCACAACATCCAGAGCCTGACTGTTTCAGCAGGCACTTAAACACCTGAGCTAATGGGCAGACCCCCCCCCCCCAACTGATGTCTGGAATATGTAAAAAAACTCCAAAAAATTTGACCCCCAAATTCAAAGACCCAATCAGAAAATGGGCACCTAAGATGAATACTTCACAGATGAGGACATACAAATGGCAAATAAGTATATGAAAAATATTCAGAGATTTAATTTCAAAGGACACCAAGGCTCCACTCAGCCCGGAAAGAATGGCAGCCATCCAGACAAGAGCCAGCAACAACGCTGGAGGGCCGCGGGGAAGGGGGAGCCCTTCTCCACTGCTGGCCGGAGTGCAGACGGGGCAGCGCTGTGGAAGTCGGTGTGGAGACGCCTCAGAAAGCGAATGCTAGAGGAACCATCTGTTGTAACTCTCCACGTTCTATGGGGGAATTATTTATAATAGGAAAAACTTTAAAGCAGTCTAAAATTTCCCAAGTAGGGGATTGGTTCTGAATTTCAATTTCAATTATGAACTTTTCATAATTCAAAAAATACGAAAAATAGAGAACTCTACTAAATAGCCATTAAGACCATTGTTTACAGGATTTGTACTAAAATGGAAATATTTGAAAATATAAAGCTAATGGAATAAGAAACAAACTGTACACATTTGTTACGGTTGATACGTTTTGTCAACTTGAAGTCTGGAAGCTTCACTCGTAACTCAGCAGCTCTACATGGCGGGGTGTAGAGGACCTGAAGGACCGGCCTTTACCGCTCTGGGGTGCTGCGCACTGTGCCAACAGGAGTTGAGGAGTTTCCCCAAGCGCAGCAGCGGCCAGGCGCTCACTTGCTGTCAGCATCCTGAGGCTGTGCACGGGGAGGGCGGGGAGGGGGTGTGGGCGGGGCCTGTGTACGCGGGGGGGAGGGAAAGAGGCGCGCTCCCCGCCCCTCACTCTTGGCACCTGCCCCAGGGCGGCGCCACCCGGCCTTGGAGCCCGCTGATTACAGACGGATTGAAACGGCCGCAAACTGTGAGCAAATAAACCTTTCCTTCCATAATTTTGGGTGTTGGGTTTTTTTTTTTTTTTTTTTTTTTAGGAAAGGGTATACAGTGTTCAGGGTCTCACTACTAGATCAGACTTGTAGTGATCCGCCTGTTTACAGCCTCCCACGAGCTGGGATTATAGGCATGCACCACCACTGCCCAGTCTCAGTTGCACTTTTAGCGTGCCATGGGGGCGGGGACGGCATGGGGCGGGGCCAGGGATCCTGGCCCCTGGGCCTGCCTGCAGGCACTTTATTTCTTTTTTTTCTTTTTTTTCAAAATTTTATTGATAAACAGATAGCAATGAGACAGTTTCAAATCAAATCGGAGGGGCTGGTGAGATGGCTCAGTGGTCTAAAGCAACTACTCAGAACAAGCTTAGCAAAGCACAGGGACCGCAGTTCAATCCCCCAGCACCACATGCCAGCCAGCCCCGCCCTCTGGTGGGCTGAGGGCCCTGGTGTCTGATATTTTATCTCAGCAACGAGAGAAAAGTAACCAACACGTTAAACTACACGATCTCCTTATAAAAAGGAAAATCATTATAAGGGCATATACCAGTAAAAATGAAAGAAATAGATCAAAACATCGCACAAGGGTATTTGGATAGTGAGTACCACTAATTTAAAGAATCATGCGTCTTTAAACATAAACCAGGAACATATATTTCACAACTGTGATTTTTCTGTAAATATATTATTTTCTACAGATACTTTATTTATTTTTTTTTAGTGTATCTGATACAGGATTTCACTATGTAGTTCAGACTCATAGTGATCCTATTGTTTCCGCTTCCCCAGAGCTGGGATTACAGGAGTGTGCCACCACCCCTGGTCTCCGGCCCAGAGTGCCCACGCTAGCTCAGAGTGCCCAGCGGCAGGGCTGGCACAGCCTACGGTGCTGGGGATCGAACCCCGGTCCCTATGCTTGCTTAAGCACGCGCTTAGTCCGATGAGCTATCTCCTGGCCCTTCTACAGCTACTTTTTAGAACAAATTGTTATTGAAATAAACACAACTTGTAACTTGCGGTTGTGGAAAGTGGAGGGCACACAGGACAAGGCTCTTTCTTTCGTCTCCCCTCCCCCCTCCATCTTTTGGTACCCTCCCTTTTGCAAAATCTCCGTTTCCTGGAAGCTATCTGTTATTTTGTCCTTTAATTTCCTTATCTTTTGAGTTTCTCATCTGAGAGAAAGCATGCGGTGGCGGAGCTGGCACGCATGGTTTCCTCCACTCAGCCCTGGGTCTCCAGGTGCAACCATTTTCCTACAGGGTTGTCTTAGTTACTCTTCTCTCGTTGCTGGGACAAAGACCCGACACTCAAGCTTAAGGAAGGAAAGGTTTATTTAGCTCACAGTTACTGGAGGTTTCATAGTTTAAAGTAGCCTGAATTACATACCAAGACCTCGAGACACTGCCGACCGCGCTATAGGGTCTGGAAGAGAGGCTGGGGCACCACCGTGTCCAGGATGATCTGCTCCATACCTCCAAGAGAGGCCCCAGGCAAAGGGGGGGGGCACCTGCTGTCAATTTAAAAGTTCCTGCCTCTGGCCCCGCCCCTCGAGCCCCGCCCGACCATCTGGCCCGCCCCTCGAGCTCCGCCCTAGTCCTCTGGCTCCGCCCCTCAAGCCGCTCACTGTACCTCCAGCTGCACCTTCCCCATGACTTACGTGAGGCTTTGAGGGGACAACTGCACACAAACCATAACAAGCAGACTCTTCTGTCCTTTATAGCACGTAGTACTCCGTGTTATACACACAGTAGGTTGCTTTTCCCAGTGCTAATATTGCCGAAGCTGCAGTGCAGAGCCCTGTCCACAGCATTGCCCTTGAACGAGTGCCCTCGTCTTTTTGTGGGCAGGGCCTGCGTATACCAGGCTCTGTGCTATCCTTCCGCCTGCCACACCAAACAGTTCCCAAAGCACAAGGACCTTACGTGCTTTGCAGCTCCACTGGTCCCACCTCTGCTCTTCCTGCAGAGGGCAGGAAGTTTGCACTGAACTCTTCCAAAGGCCACAGTTTTGTAAGTGAGCGTTGGAAGGGACTCAGGGATCTCAGTGGTCACTCAGATGTGAGAAGCCGTGGAGGAGAGGGGAGTAGACTTGCAGCTGCCACTGTCCCCTGCCCCATGGCCTGCCTGACCCACCCCATACCCCACCTCGGCCCAGGCCTCAGGTAGAGCTCATCTCCTTGGGGTCCTCACCCTCTCAGTCTGCCCCCAGCTTTCTCCTCATGCCCTGCAGAGCCTGGGCCCTGTCTCTGTGTGGCAGCATTTCACGATGGCTCCTGTGGTGGGTGCCAACTGGTGGGCAGCTTCTTACACCCAGCTGAGCTGAACCAACGTGGTGCTGGGTGTGGGGGGCCCACCTGAGGATTGCTGCCCACAGTGTAAGAGGCAGAACTGGGAGGAAGAGAGAGGCAGTTGGGGAAGCTGTTGGCAGCTGCTGGTTCTCTTAGGCGATTCTGCCAGAGGACCTTGCCGTGCTGGCTCTCCTGGTGAACTTGGCTGTTCTTGTCAGAGGAGGAGCTCGAGACCTTGTTGTTACTGAGGATGGCTGTGGTGCCTTTCGGAGGAGCTCTGCTTACTTTAAATGTCACTTCCTGGCTCCATGCAGATCCCTCAGCCTACTGGCACAGACCCTTCATCCTGCTGGCCCAGACTTTCTAGTTTCCACCAATGACATTGGGCCTTCCCAGCCCAGATCCGTGAAACAGGCCTGCATGGGACGTCATCAGGGGCTGTAGGCCTCCAGTTGCACTTGGGAGGCACTGTATGAGCTCTAGTGACTCGTCCCGCGAGTCAGGACGTGGGGTGATTACCTGGAGGAGGAACGGGGATGAACAAGACAGGGCAAGAGACACAAGAGGCGGAGACAAGACAGGCTTTCTGATCAAGTCTCGTTTATTGAGGAAGTGAGCAGGGTCTAAATGGCCATGTAGTGGAAGTAGTTGGGCAGGACTAGTTGCAGATTGGTAGTAAAGGTCCAGGACCACAGGAAGATGCCGAGGCAAGCAGGGATTGGTGCTGCAGCGTTTCTTGCCCAAATGAGGGAAAGTGTAAGAGGAGTGTTCCATTGACCCCCATACTCTAGGTCTTCTGCTGGACCCATGAGGGACCTCATGGTGAGATCCAGGCCCTCAGCCAGAGTCTTTGGGCTTAACCATGTGGACAGATTGCCTGCACTCTCTTTGTATATGATCCTGTGGGTGACTATTATAAGTAATCTTATAAAATATTTGTCCTGTTCTGTATTCCCTTCAAAACCCCAAGGCACGACAGCTCCAGATCATCAGTGGCACTGCGTGGGGCGCTGGAGGCTCTGAGCTCAGAGGCATAGTGGCCCTTCACCCTTCCTCGCACCTGCAGGAGCTCTGAGCTAGCACTGCAGCCTGTGGGCGGGGAGCACTACCTTTCTAAAATGAAGTTTACTTTGAATTATTCTCCGCTGTTTTAAGGTGAAGAAGCCCAGGCTCAAAGCAGACCAAACCAAACGAAACCCAACCCCCCAAAAAGGATGAGATCAAGGTTGCCTTGCCAGGATCTCGCGGCCAAGCTGGATTCTGGTTCAAGACTGGATGGCGAAGCCCACTTTCCCGGCCTGTGAGAGGAGCCACCCCTAGGGCTGTGCAGCTCCACGGTGCTCCGGTCAAGCCCCTGAGCCAAGCTTGGCCCCCAGCTGGACTCGGGCAGGTGGCCGCTCTCTGGCTGCACACGCGGGTTGCCAGCGCCTTGTCTTTCATAGTCAGGAGAGGTCTTTGCTTGGTGCCACCTGTATGTGTGTTGTCACTGTGGCCTTTGGTGTGGCCCTAAATGTCTCTGAATCTACACATCCTTCATGGCATGGCCCAAAGGGATTTTTCTGGCTTCACCTCATTTTACAAAGGAGGAAACCTGAGTTCGGAGAGAGGCGCCCTGTTCAGTTTACTTGAAACCTCATCTCGCCGCTCTGGCTTACCTTTCTCTTCCAGGGCTCCCCGAGCCCTGTGAGATGGGTTTTCTCGTTTCTTGACCTCTCATTTCCCTGGTCACTCTCCCCGCAGTCAGTCGCCAGCGGGCCAGCGCCCCTTGTGTGCTGGGAGCTGACCCTCCCTCTGGTCCCAGTGTGGGTTGATGCCTGGGGTCCCACCGAGAGCCCAAGACCCCACGCTGTGCGGGGTGCTTGTGGCCTCCTTCCCTTCTGCCTTTCTCCTCCCCTCCCCCCGTGCTGTCTGCTGTGTTTATGAGGCTCGGGTTGCATGTAATCAAAGTCACAGGGCAATGGCTCAAACAGATGATCTCAAGCTACAAGGTGCCGAGCTCCCCGACTGGTGGCTCTTTGATCCTTAGGGTGTTGTTTTCTTCATCATGATCTAAGGTCCCAACTTGCTCATTTTTTTTCACCCTAGCAAATGGGAAGGCAGAAAGGGACAGGCTTACCTCTTGTCTCCAAGAAATAGCCTTTTGCCTGCATCCCATTGGTCAGAATCCAATCATGTGGTTCCCTTAAGCGAAAGAAATTTTGGGAAGTACCAGCTTCTGCCACCTACTTCCTGTGTCAGCCCTGGGAAAATAGCCTGTGGCTTCCCATGGTTAGGAAGGCTGCTTCTAAGAAAGATGATGTGATATTCAGTCTCTTTGGTGAGGAGGCCGCAATGACAAGAACACCTGTCACTTACTTGTGGCTGGCTGTTTAGTAGTTGAGCTGTGTTTAGTGTTTAAGATGCATTGTATAGACTGGGGTTTCTGAAGAAATGGAGTGACCTGTCCAGGGCACTTGGAGCATGCCTGATGAGCCTGTCACCTGCTTGTCTAAGTGTCTGAAGTCATCACTGCTTGGCCTCCATGCCCTGAAAAATTGGAGTGGCTGACTACTGCTTCACAAAGCTGCCCCTCTCCTGCTTAGGAATCAGACCCTTCCACGATGGCCTGGGCAGGGAGGGTTTGAAGTGGTGTGAGGGGCAGAGGCCCTGTTGACTAAGTAGCACTTGGATTGGACAGAACTTTCCATGGTCAAGTTGGCCAGGGCCATAGCCTACATGTATCCTGTTTTCTTTTGCACGAGGACACTGAGTCACAGGCACAGTAGAGTGGCATGTACAAGGGTGGACGTCTGGCCATGTGCCACACCGGGCCGAGAATTGGTGCTTCCTGCTGTGGGCCGAGCTGGCGTCCTGAGGCCTGGAGATCGTCCAGAGCCCTGGTTCTGGGCCAGTTGACCACCCTTGCTGCATCTAGTTGGGGGTCACAGTCTTTGATGGTTCACAGACTTTTCTGGGCTCCTATTTGCTGTGCTTGGAAAAAAAATATATATATATATTTAAACCAACGTGGTGGATGGGTAGTGCACACGAATATTAGCCGGGGGGTGCTTTATAAGCAAAGCACATTGCTGTGGCAAACTATTTTCCAACCCTAATCAGAACAGGTAGCCCACAGGCACTGGAAACTAGCATACTTCAGAGTAAGTGATGTCTGAGGAACCTTGGGGCAGGGCTGGGGGTCTCTGTGCCTTCCGAATGGGTCCTGTCTAGGGAGCTGCCGAGGACCAGAGGGTCAAGTCTTGCACAAGATGCTCTGATGGGGAAAGGAGAAAAGGCAAGAAATTAAGCTCGCCCTTGTCTGAGCCTTGCTGTTGCAGTTTGTTTGTTACAGCTGGGAGACGGCAGCTTCGGGTCAGCAGGGCCCGCCACCTCCAGGAGCCAGTGGTGTCCGGCAGCTCTGCAGCCAGCACAGCTCTGTCCATTCTGCTTTGCTCCCCATCCCTGGAGGCGCGTCGGCCTGCTGCCCTCTGATCAGGCCTTGCTCTCTTCTACTTCCTTAAGCTCACCTAGGATGTGGTCAGAGTAACAGCGTTCCTTTCACGTCCTTTTGGGGCCTCAAGGGGCTTTGAATCTAAGAATGCAATGATGTTGCTGCTATTAGCCTTGTTTTATGAAAATACTGAGGCCATATTTTCCTTTAAAAACCTATTTAAAGGGCGGGCCAGATAGCTCAGCAGACTAAAATGCCTGCTTAGGCAGAGTGAAGGGACTGGGTTTCGATCCCCAGTGTGCTGTGCTGGCCCTGCCCGCAGGGCACGCTGAGACAGCTATTGAGACTGGGTTGGTGGTGTGCTCTGCTGTAATCCCAGCTTTTGGGAGGCTGAAAACAGGATAATTTCTACGAGTCTGATCTGTGTAGTGAGACCCTATAGACCCTGTACTAAATACATTAAAAGAAAAAAAAAAACTCCACCTATTTAAGCATTTAGGAGTTGGAAAATAAACTATTACATCAGAATCTCAAACCTAGAATTTATAGGAACTGTAGGGTGCTCAGAAGAGGTGCTGTTGACGGGGGGGGGGGGGGGGAGGGCGGCTGCCCAGAAACAATAGCAGATTCTTTCCTTCACGAGGCTGCAGCCTCCTAGATGTGCATCAGCTGGCTCGGGTCCACCCGTGACTTGCGGACACCTGCATAGTCCCACCGAGTGCCAGGAATGGGACTCTGATGCTGCTTCAGCTGTCCGCTCTGGGGGCTTTAACGCAGCAAGAGGCTCTTTGGAAGCAGGAAGAATGCTGTCCCCAGCCCTGCGGTGGTGTTCACAGGCCCGCTGCATTCCTTCCCACGGCTGTCGAGAGCCTGTCTCATTTACAGTACAAACAGCAGCGTGGGGAGCCGAGCCTGGGCAGAGCCGAGCCTGGGCAGAGCCGAGCCTGGGCAGAGCCGAGCCTGGGCAGAGCCGAGCCCTCTGCTCGCCCGCTGTCCGTGCTGGCGTGGACGGCAGCCACCAGTATCTTTTTACTTAGTTCACAGAATGCTTATGAGGGCTTGTCACGCTCCATTTCTATGATTGCTGTCTGTTGTGTAAAATTATTGTCATTTTATGGCTAAGGAGGGAGAGGTTCACAGGGTTAATGGATCTGCTCAAGGTCACAACACAGCTGGCAGGCGACAGGATCAGCCTTCCCATCCAGATGTTACGGGATGCACAGCTGGCGTTCCTGAAAAACCCAGCAGCTTTCAAATCTTTGAAAATACCAGTGCCATCTTTAAAATAATGACTTAGGCTTGCTTCCTCCATTTAGGGAAATAACTGCGAATTCTGTTGCGTCCTAACCTTAATGAAGCTCTCTGCATTGCCCCTCTGCCCAGAATTCCTTGCGACCATTGTTTCCCCTTAATTTTATCTTTACTAGTTAGTGTCCTGTGTTTGATGCTATCATGTGAAAGGCAGAGGCTGGAAAATCACTATTATGGGCTGTTTGCATGACCTCTTTTAAACCTAAGAGGCGGAGCTATGAATAGAAATAAATAAAATTATTATGCAAAGTAACCAGGCTTCAGCTGCGTTGGTGTCTGAGTCATTCATTGTAAAAAGGTTCTATTGACAGAATTTGAATCTTTTGGGTTAAATAATCGAGAGAAAGATGGAAATTTTTGTTAGGTGAATGTACCTACTCATTTTTGAAAGGTTGACAACAAAACTGTGTTGAAAGGAAAGGAAGACTCCCAGATGAGATTATCCTTGCAACAGTCATTGAGGAAGACAGGGAAGCTACAAATGTAAGGTGTCACTGGGTGTCACAGAGGCACTGGGAAGACACAGGCCAGGAGCCTGTCAAGTCTGACAGCCTGTGGCGAGGCGGTGGGTGACGGGGCCTCTCAGCATGGCTTTTCCCAGAGTGCAGTGTGTGCCACTTGCAAGCGGTTGCTGCAGGGGACACAGCACAGCCTGTCTCCGAACCATGGAGGAGACCTGGGAAAGTATGACAGGCTCTAGGAGCCAGAGCCTGAGCCTTAGGGGAGCTCTAGGCTGTAGGTGCTGGGCTCCTAACCGCTTCTGAGAACAAAGTCCTGTGGCTTTGCCTTCCCTCCACAGACCCTACAGGGTCCCAGAGGCACCCGGAGCCCACTTTGGGGCTCAGGAGCAGGGCGGCCAGAGGTGACCGGGCTGCCCTGGGCTGGCAGCCACAGTGTGTAGTGGAAGGAGGTGCTGCTTTGGGCTTTGCCGGTGGAGCAGGAGGAGGACACAGGTGACTGTCAGGTTGCTTTGCATCTGTTCCTGCTTCAGGTGCTGTGGAAACATTGTTCCTCTCAGCGCCAGTGTGGCTTGTGAGCAAGAGAGATTCTGAACAGACTGTCCTCCTAACCACTCTCAGCCCAAGCGCCATCCCCGGGGCTCTTTGATTCACAGGAGCTGAGGGCAGTGATGGCTTTTCTTGCTCCCCCAGCGGAGACATTTTATTCTAACCCGAAACATGGTGAGTCAGCTTCTTAAATTAGACGATGACAGACCCACCGGTGCATATGCCACGTAAGCATCAAAATGGGCTTCTTTTAATATGGTAGCGGTGGGGCGCAGGTGACTGTAGGTAGGACTTGAGGCTCCCCGCCACCTGCACTGTGAAGGGACAGACCAGCGTTCTGTCGCCTGGCTCCTGCTGACCTCACCACCCTGTGCCCAGAGCTCTGATCAGTTTGGGATCCGAGTTCAAACTCGAAATTCACTGTGTTTATTGAGCCAGATGCTCGGGGAAGTAACAGTTGCTGAAGCAAACCATCCTGTAGTAGAGCTTCTTCCTGAGGTGTGGACACCCTGGGCTGTGGTTGGGGGTGTGGCAGGTGCAGGGGTCCTGGGCTGGCATGCGTGGCTGGGGCAGTCGTGTGGTAGAGCAAGCAGAGAAAGAGGGCAGTGGGAAACACAGAGGCCACCTCGTGTGCTGAGGTGGGAGACCACTGGAAGACTGTAAGCAACGGAGCGACACTGGTATTTCTTAAAAGAACACTTATTTCTCCCTGTTAACCAGGCCTGCAGGAGGTAAGGCTGGCAGCAGAGACACACAGTCAAGGTCTGAGTTTACGGTCAAGATTGCTGGTATAATGTGGGTGAGAAATGGATGGCTTAGATCAGATGGGAGCCCCAGAAGGCTGCGAGGAGGGTACACTGGATCTGTGTATATAAAAATATATGCATTGTATATCATACCTAGGGTGTATAGAACATATAGCGTTCTATTCTTAAATATGTAAAATAGGACATTCCTACATAGAAGTAGGGAATTGAAATCTTTGTAAACGTAGTACACATAAAATAGTAAAACAGCAGAAACCTAGCAGTGCCCAGGGGTTTTGGCTACCAGAGTGGACTGTGCATGCCATGGCTCACTGCTCTATGTGCACAAGGGCCCTCTGGGTGACTGGGGCGGACAGCCCAGAGATAATGTCCTTTCTTCCTTACATGTCCCTCTTTGTCTCTAAATATAAGGACTTCTCTTAGTTTTGTAATTTTTATTTTCATTAGCCCGTGTTTGCAGCACATAATGGTTATGATCATTACGGGAAGTTGGTCCATGCGTATACCACATCTCAATGTGAGGCCTTCTTTTAAACATACTATCACAATATCCTCATCTCATTTGAATATCAGTAGCTGATGCTGTCAAATATCTAGACTGTGCAAGACTGCTCCGTTTTTACTTTAAAAAAAAATTATTTATTTGTGTGTGTGTGTGTGTTTGTGTGTCCAGCTCAGCCCACCAGGGGGCGGGGCTGGCTGGCATGTGATGCTGGGGGATTGAACCGTGGTCCCTGTGCTTTGCTGAGCTTGTTCTAAGTAGATGCTTTAGACTACTGAGCCATCTCACCAGCCCCAACTGCTCCCTTTTTATCAGTGGGAAGTTTCAGTTGTTCATTTTGACTGTTTGTCTGACCCGGCAACCAGATACATCCAGCAAGCTCCGCACATCTCCAAAGTCTTTTCATCTTTTTAAGTTTCTTTGTCCTCTTGAGATCTTATTGCTGAAAAAAACAAAACAAAACAAAACAAAACAAAACAAAACAAAAAAAACAAACAAAAAAACCCAAGTAATTTCTACTGGAGGTTTTCCTGAAGTTTGAATTTTCTGATGGCCCCACATGGCTGCAGTTAACCTGTCCCTCTGTCCCTGGGAGTTGGAGTCAGAGACGTAATCGGACGTAGATAACTTTTTTGCAAGACTGTTTCATGGGTTTTGCTTTGTTTCCCTGATGTGTGTTAGTGTTTTTTTTTAAAAAATAATTATATTCAGAAGCAAATAGCAATGAGACAGTTTCAAAACTGATTAGTAGGACAGTCTCAATAATTAATACATTGCATATTTTTGTCTTAGTGGTTATTCACTGTACAAGATGCAGACATGATATCCTGTCCACAAACACTATTAGAACAAATCTTTCTATTCATTGAATTAAGAGAATGTAGCTTTATATCTATCCTAATTATTTTGAAAGTACAGATACAAAATGGTTGTTCATTTGTATCGCCTTTTATTGTTTAGTTTTGTCAGAGAAGGGTATTCCATTGTCATTTAATTATTATAGGTGCGTGAATTCAGCAAAATATTCCAATACAGTCCAGTAGTCCATAATAGTAGTGGGTTTCCCGTAAAGACTGGCAATGTCAGAAGTTGTTGACTTGAGCCTTTTACCGCTCAACCTATTAATATGGCTTTACTTTTTATACTTTGTTTTTATACTTTTTCTGCTGGATGGCTAAGACCAAGATAAAGCAAGACCTATATAACAAAAAATGTAGCTTTTGTATCTGACAAGGTCAGTCAAATCTCCTCAGGATTTATCATGAAACCCTGTACCACAGTTTGTAGATCCTTTGTCAGTGTCAGCCATGTGGATGGGTCATGGCCATTGCTTGACCAATTTTCTCTCTGTGAAAGCCTGAGAGTATGTTTTCTCTCCAGGTGACTCTCCTTAGGCACACCCTACATCATTGTTCATTTTACTCTGTGGCCCCATAATCTCCTTGATCAGAAAATTTGGGACACAACTGAGTTACATGATGTTACAGTACAGGTTCTCCTATATCCTGAGTCTTCACTGACCTTGAAAGTCTAGGGCCAAACTGTTGGCTTTCCTTGCAGCCCTTCTTTTTCTCTAATTTTTGGTCTGTAAACTTAGGTTGTTAACCATCCAGAAGAGAAGCTTATTATCCAACATAGGCAGTTGAGCTTAACCTCACTATCTGTCTGAATATCAAACATCTTAACATGGGACAGGTATCTTCCATCAAGTATTGATATTAACTTTTAAGTTAACCTTATTGATGTTAACCTTTAAGTCCCTATAGAATATGAAGAAAAAAACTTACTCAGATGTAGATGACTTTTTTTTGCAAGACTGTTTCATAGGTCTTGTTTTGTTTCCCTAATGTGTTAGTGTTTTTGTTTTTTTTTTTCTTCAGAACTGGGGATTGAACTCAGGCCCTTGCGTTTGCCAGACAAGCGCTTATCCACTAGGCCATCTCCCTGGCCCCAGTGTGTTAGTGCTTTTGTGATCATTGGCTGCATTGTTTTAGATTCTTTCCCTTGAAAAGTCCTCTGAATTAAATTTTGGGCTCCCTAGCCTTCTCCAGGGACAGCTGATACACTTTCTCTGCATTCTTCTTCTTCTTTTTTTTTTTTTTTGTGGAACCGGGGATTGAACTCAGGCCCTTGTGCTTGCTTGCCAGGGAAGCGCTTATTCCACTGAGCCATCTCCCCAGCCCTAAAGACCTGCAGTGTTTTTTTTTTTTCGTTTGTTTGTTTTTTGGTGGAACTGGGGATTGAACTCAGGCCATTGTGCTTGCCAGGCAAGTGCTTATTCTACTGAGCCATCTCCCCAGCTTCTCTGTATTATTCTGAAGCCATGTTTTACACATGCATTTATGTTTTAATCCACTGCTGTTGTCTTCATGGATGGCCCGTGAACCCGGCTTTGGCCCGGGGCAGCTCCCAGCCCAGGCTTGCATCCCTCCCTTGCATTCTGGGATGGTGGCTCACCTTGTGCAGCTCCCTCACCGATGTTGGGGTCGGCCTACTGTTCATAGAGCCCCAGTTTCTCTTCGAGGAAGTAGCACTTCAGGGCCAGAATCTTGCTGTGAGTTTTAGTGGACAGAGCTAGAAGCTGCCCCCTCCCCACACAGTCCTGCGAATTGAGCCCAGGGCCTTACCTGAGCTACATCTCCAGTCCCTTCTATTTTGGAAACAAGCTTGCCAAGTTGCCAAGGCAGGCCTTGGCCTGCAGAGTGCGCATGCCTCTACACTGGGCCAGAAGCTAGGCTTTAAAGGATAAAATGCTCCAAGGAGTCGTGGTGCCATTGTCACTTCTGTGCCAAAAATCCTGGTAGTCAGTGACACCACATAAGCGCCGATGTGCTTTATGCTATGAGACACGGTCACAGAATAACTACATCTTGCTACTGGAATATCGCAAGCGAGGTGGCTTGGGAGGAGGTGACTGGGGCCTTAGAAGGTTACTTGGGATCTTTGTGTGGTAGAGCGTGTAGAACCAGAAATCGGTTCTCTCTGTGGTTTGCGTCACCTACCTAGTTGGCTTCACTTGTGTGACTTTGCTTTCACTTTCCGGGGGTTGGCTTAGAATTTAGGTGTGTGGTTCAGTCTATAAAGCAAGCTCTAGTCAAAGAAATCCAACTAATATGCCTGTCTTTGTCTTCTTGTTTTTTTTTTTTTTTTTGGTGCTGAGGACCGAACCCAGGGCTTCCAGCTTGCTAAGCAAGCATCCTGCTGCTGAGCCAAGTCCCCAGTCCCAGTCTGTCTGTCTTCTATACTCATTCCCTCTCCCCAGTTTTGGGTTTGTCTTTTCACCTTGCACACTCGAGGACATATCTGTGAGTCCCCACATCTGTCTCTCTGTCTCCCCAGCCCCCTCTGCCCTCTCTTAGATAAGCAGGAACTCTGTGGGCAGCTTGAATTTGGGACATAATTTGAAGGAAACACAGGCTGTATTTTCTGCACCCCTCATATGCAGAATGACGAGGCGCCGTGCTAGGTCCTCTCATGCATATTTTTCTCTGATTTCCTGAATGGTCTCACACAGTAGATGCCACTGGCTCATGGTATCGATGGTAAGAATGGGCCCAGGAAGGCATAAGCAGCTCAGCTAGAGACCCAGCAGACTGCAGGAGCAGTGCTGGGGCCCAGGATGGCCAGACTGCCCATGCTCTGTCTGTCCGGACCTGTCTGTCCACACCTGTGTATCCATGCCAGTCTGTCCATGCTGTCTATCCCCCCATCTGTCCATGCCCCATCTGCCCTGCCTATGTAACCTTAGCACCCGTGTGGCCTTCACATCTGTTTGCATGTCTGTAGTACAGGACCGGGGTTGTAGGTGCCTAGTGTGGTGGTACAGAATTTAGAACAATGCCCAGTGCGCAGGCAGGCATTGTTCCAGATGTCAGCTGGCTCTTGTTACTATTTGTTATTTTAGGACAGAATCTGAGAATCCTGTTATTACCACAGCTGTGTGCAGAGCTCTGTGCTCGGCCCTGGGCCTGTGACTTTTAACCCACTCCCTCCACCTGCTGGGAGCTCGTGGGAAAGAAGCTTGTGTCCCACAGGCACAGCAGGGCAGCCAGGCAGTGGTCAGGTGGCAGCAGAGAAGGAAGATGTGCACGCGCAGCTGGCCATCTGTTACGTAACGGCCTCACTGCGGCTTCCTGCACATGGGGGAAGCAGGGTCTGTCCCAGCTCTCCTTTCTTTGTTCTCCAAATAGCGTCCTTGTTGGAAGCAGTTAAACTTCAGATCCGTGTTCGCCGTGGTGAGGCTTTCTCCAGCACTTGCTGTGCTAAGTTGCAGAGATCACAAATTTTTAAAACTAAATCCCCAGGCTGGCTCAGGCTGTGCTTGAACTTGCATCCTCCTGCCGTGGCCTCCCAGGTGCTGGGACAGTGCGCACTGGTGTTTGGAACTTGGTTGTCTGGGGTCACCCCGCAGATCCCAGCTACCTAGACCCCTGCCCGGGAGGGTGCAGACTCCGGATTTGGGCACGTGCAGTGGGCCCTGGGCAAGGCGTGGCTTCCACTCCTGGTGGAAGGGTAGCGTGGTGGTGTGGGAGGAAGAGCCGCCCTGTCGCAGGGTCCCCTTAATCCCTGCCTGAGCTGCGGCTGTCAGTGCCCTGTGGAGCAGAACACTTCTCTTCTTCCTACTGCCATGCCAGGAAGTGAGGACTAGGACCTAAAAGGGCTCGGGATCTTGAGCCAGAGAGACCTGCAGCTGTTCTGGGGCTGCTGTGGGTTTGGCTTGTGACCTTTTTCTCATTGTTTAACTTCACTGGGAATGGGCGTGGGAGTGCTCGCCCGTGCAGGCTGCTGTGAGGCCATCTGTGAATGTGGCCATCCGTGTGGCTCAGGTAGCCACGCTCACTTGCTGTGTAGCCCAGTGGGGCCTCCAGCTCTTGGTGATCCTCTCGCCTCAGCCTCCAGAGCACCTTGGGGCATACCAGTCTCCTGGGCTCCTGGATTCCTGAGCTCCTGAGAGTGATGGGGCCAGTTAAACTGCACAGGGACTTGGGCTAAGCAGACAACAGAGGACCCTGTCGCCTCTTCCTCTGCACCATCCCCGCATCGTCCAAGGTGCCCAGTGCTGCCCAGTGCCCCCCTCCCTTGAAAGAAGAAAACAAACCCTCTGAGCCACCTGCTGAACCCTCCGAGTGCAGCACCCGCTGAGCCCCACGAGCTCCCTAGTTTGGCCAGGACACAGAGGCCTTGCCTGTTGCCCCCTTGGGCGAGGCCCTTTTTGCGCCTGGGCTTCGCAGTGTCAGGGCCGGAGCTTGTCAGCACTGATGTTCTCCTGCGGACCCGGCTGTGGACCCGGCTGTGGACCCGTGGGCTGGCTCTCAGGGGAACACGCAGAAGCACTGCAGTTCGGCTTTCTGTGCTTGGCAGTCACCCTGGGTGCGTGTGGGTGTACTGTGAGAGTGGTGTCTACACAGCTGCGGACCCCAAATCCTGTGCACCTGACTTAGGGAAGAGCGTCTGGAGTCCTGTGAGCGGCCCCCGGGGCTGCTGGGCTGCAGCTCCCTACTGCGCCTGCTAAGGGCCTAGCGTGTCGTCGTCATGAACGTGTGCCTTCCCGGCAGCCACGCTGCTCAGTTTCCCTGCTGGGAACTGGGCTTAACAGCCTTGGATCCCGCGGGAGCAGCCGTGGCCAACGCTGCTTCGCTGCCTCCTGCAGCACCCTCTTTGTCACCCAGTTCCCTTTGCGTTTGAGGCTTGTGACAGACACACAAAAAGCAGCAAGATATCACCAAAAGGACAACGGGATTTGGAGTGAGACCGATGTGGGAACGGGCCCTGGCTGTATCTGGGTTTTCAGCTGGCCCGTCCCTTCCTGGATGATGGGTGTGAAGCCCCTGGTGTGTTGGGGCTGGGCAGAGCCATCAAGAGTGGGATTATGCCCCTGAGAGGGAGAACTCACCAGCTCGTCCTACCAAGGGGACACAGGCTCCGGCTCCCTTAGATGCGAGAATTGTGATCCTGCCTTTTCAGAGCGTGACTGGGCCGGAGGCAAACTGGTCCTCAGCCCGATCCTCTGCTCACCGGGAGGTGATGCTCTCTGGGCGGCACACTGTGGGTAGGAGGTGGCTGCCAGGGCCTGCAGGCTGGGCGGCAGCTGGCAGGGTTGGCAGGGGCGCAGTGAAGGGGCAGTTTTGGCCTTGCCTGGTAGGTGCTGTGCCTGCTGCCTGACGCCGGCTCCACTCAGGTGCGGCCCTTGCGCTCCGCTCTTGCTCATTCACATCCAGTCTTGTCCTCTGGTTTTCAACTAAAGCCTCTACTTCATGCATGCTGAGTGGGCCCCAGGTCTGTGCGGACCCGGGACCTGGGCTTCCAGAGGCTGTCTGCCTTGGGATGGTCTCTTCCTTTCTGCTTTGAAGCAGGGATGGCAATGCCTGATTCTGTGCGAGGAGGGTTTCTGCACGTGCGTTCCTGGCCCATGGGGAAGCAGAAGCAGGACTCACTGCAGGGAAGACAAGGAAGCAAATGCTGGCGTCTGCGTTGGCCAAGTGTCAGGGGAGCTGGAGTTGCCTTCGCCTGGGCCCGGGTGTGGCCGATTGCTTAGGTCCTGCGTGCTAGCGTCTCGGCTGCCAGCCAGGGTGCGTGCAGCCTGCAGAAAATAGGACACAGGACTCTGCTGCCTCAGCCTCTCCTGTGAATGGCTGGAGGAAGGAGGGGTGAGGATGTGGCCATCTTGTTGTTATTGTTGTTGTTGAGAGACAGGGTCTCTTGGGTCTCCCTGTGTAGCTCAAGCTCGTCTTGAACTCACAGCGATCCTCCTGCCTCAGCCTCCCGAGTGCTGGGATGACAGGTGTGCAGCACCACACCCAGTGCAGTACCACACCCAGTGCAGTAATGGCTCTGTGTGTGTGTGTGTGTGTGTGTGTGTGTGTGTGTATGCTTCATTCTCTTATCAAAGGTCTTGAAGCTGAGGTTCCTAGAGGTTATCTGACATGCTGCACTTGTAGAAGGCAGCAGTGGGGCTGAGGCTCAGGATGCCTCTCGGTAGCTGGGCTGGGCAGCCGCTATGCCAGGGAAACCGTCAGTTCTCCAGCTCCTGGGCAACGCTCGGTTTTGGCTTCACTGTTCTGCACCTTTGGGCCATCTTTGCACAGGGGAGGGGCAGCTCCCCGGAGATCCAACCCAGCAGGCAGTGCTGGGCCTTGAATTTAGCTGAGGCGGTGATTTCGTTAGTGGAGCTTCGGCCGAGGCTGCGGCTACGGTGTTAACCCTGCTTTCATTTCAGCATCTCCGCCGCCACCGTCCACTCCACTGCTGGAGCGTAGGGTACACAGGAAAGAGCCAGTGCGTCTGGGGACATCAAGGGCTAGCTCTTTGCCACAGGCTCACAGGATGGGGCTGCGGGCTAGGGCCTGCACAGGATCAGCACAGGTTAAGCTCCTCTAGCAGAGGGACGCGCGCTGAGCCCCACTGGGTCGGCTCTATCTCTCCTTCGAGTTAGGGCTCCCTAAGCGGTCATTTCCGGTTGACTGATGCGTGGTTGTGAGGGCTCCGTGGGGAAGGCACCATGGGCTTTTTGCTTGTGCAAGGTTATACCACAGGGAAGTAGGCTCTCTGTGAAACCGACTAAGATGCAGGCTTTGTCTCAGTTCCTGTCGCCCTTGTGTGTGCGCATGCGCGCGCGCTCGCTCCTTCAGGTCCCTTCCACCTGTTTCGCTTTTCCAGCTGGAGTAGGAAGGCAGCTACACAAGGGGCAAAATTCGTTTCCTGCATGGTAGCTGATGGCTCCTGCACGCGGAGCCCCAGACAGGCGGGCGCCTGCCCACTGGCCCACAGACGGGGCGGTGTGTGTGCCGCCCACCGTCTTTCCCTTACCCTCTGCCTGTTGCTGCGTCCTTGCCTGGCTCTCCAGTGGCGGTCACTGTGGAGCTGAGACTGCAGATAGCAGCCCACGTGGGGTCTGCAGCGAGCCTGAACCAGAGTTTCTCCCCCGTGGCCTCCGGAGCACACCTTGTGCCCGCTGTGTGTGGCATCCTGGGGTCCAGCTGCGCTCAGACACAGCCCGTCCCACCCAGCTTCTGATCTGCCTGGCGGCTAGCTTGGCCTCACTGGAGGCGGGCGGGCCTTGATGGGAGCCTCTCCTGAGCCCGGGCCACATGAGACGCTGGACCCACACTGGTGGTGGTTTGGAGAGGAGTGATGAGGAGTTCCTCGTGCACAGTAGCAGAATCTTGCAGGTCCCAGGGCTGCGGTGTTTTGCCCCAGGATCACTCAGGAGTGGCTGCACTTCCCGTGGAGTCAGCACCGGACATGTCCAGTGTCCTGCCGAGCGCTCACCAGGGCAAGGGGCCGTGCTGCCTGGGGCTCTGCTCTCCCTCTACCTTGCTGTGAGCTGTGGGAGGGCCACCCGAATTCCCTCCAGCGCCTTGGGGCAGATTCTGGCACGCTGTGATGAGAGTGAGCTCTGGCAGCAGTTCTTGGAGATCACTGGGAGCCATTGTTACTGTCACCCCATGTCAATGCCAGGACCAAGTCCCTAGCAGTTGTAGGGTTCGGTAAACATTCCTGTTCTTCAGCTTGGCCTTCAAGCCTCCCCGGTCTGACAGAACTCAGCTCTCGGGTCATCTGCCCTGCTCTAACACCCCTCATCATCCCCTGGGCCTGGAGGATGGCGCAGAGCACTGGCCCCAGGGTGCGCTGGGCTGGCGCCTCCTTCCCGGCTGGATGCACTGAGCCCAGTGCCTGCCCTGGCTGTGCCTGGTGGTCAGTGATGACTGTCCCTGCCTGTGTGTCTGCCTGTGACTCTGCATTCCCTTGACCTTCACCTGTGCTTCTGGCCCAGCTGGAAATTCTCTTTAGCATGGGGAAAGACAGTAATGACGCATGGCACTAATCTGCAGTGTCCAGCTGAAGTGTGCGCTCGTTGCCATGTACGTGGACACAGAGCCCCACATGCGTGTGTGTGCGGGCGTGAGTGTACGGGACAACTGGTGCGAGGATGTACACTATCTAGAGTGTCGACAAGCTGGTTGTCATGCGTGCCTGGCGCCCCCATCCAAGACTGAGACAGGAGGATCACCTGAGGGCCAGGCCAGCCTGGGCTACTGCGTGAGACCTGTCTCAAAAGAAAACAACAACAAAAAAATCAACAGTTGTTACTTTGCTTGTTTTTGTGTTGTTTTCTTGTGTGTCTTACTGAGATTTTATTGTTTTAATGGGTGTGTTGGTTACTTTTCACTTGATGCTGGGACAGAATACCCAACACCCAAATTTAAGGAAGGAAAGGTTTGTGGAGGTTTCAGTCCATAAGGCTGGCTCCCAGGGAGCCTGGCACATGGCAGAGGGCAGCAGTTCATGGCTGCAGAAGTCAGTGAAGGGCAAAGGGAAGGGTAGCAGCTGCTGCTTCTAGCCAGCCTCTCTCCCCTCCTTATATTCTAAGCAGTCTACCCTGGAGTGGGGTGTCCGTGCCCTCCTCTTGCACAGGGTGAAGATGTTTACAAACTAAGAATCTTGGCACTCTGTTGAGTCACTGAATTAAACTTCTAAACTTCTCTAAGTTGACACAATGTATCCACCAGTACAATGAACTTTAGGTATAGGGAGGGAGCCCCAGTGGTTCTGCTGCTGTGATTGGTGGCTCGCCTTTGCAAATTACAGCTTTATACTGGGGGGTGGGGTGGGGGTGTAGATACCATTCCAGCCAGCCCCAGTGTAAGGCAGCGGCAGAGGACCCCCAAGCCCCAGCAGGTATTTGTGTTTAGTGGAGGGTGCAGGGCTGTCTTCTGGTCTCTCCCACGTGCGGTCCCTTGGAGCAGAGGTGCTTTGCGTGTGTAACTGGGACCATCCTGAGTTGTGCATCTGTGATTAGATTGCAGAGCAAGGATGCCCGATACACATGCATGTTTGACTTGGTAAAACCTTTCCATTTTAGATATGCAGTTGAGGAGCCGGCGAGATGGCTCAATGGAATAAGCACTTCCCTGGCAAGTGCAAAGGCCTGAGTTCAATCCCTGGTTCGGGGCGGTGTGTGTGTGTGGGAGATATGTAGTTGCTTGCATGTCAGTTATAGAGATGTTCACAGGCGTGTGTGTGTATGCTGCTGAATGGGACTAGTGGGGACACTGTGTGGTGCGCTTAGGTGCTGCCTTCCTGCTGGTGGTGCTCGCAGCAGCATGCCCTGGTTTTGTTTTTGTTAAATCACACTTCGGAAGCCCCCTCAGGAAGGAAGACTCTAGAGCTGCCTCAGGAAGTAGGAGGAAGATGGGATAGGGGCTTGAAGCAAGGGGGTTGGGGTCAGAGGCAGACACAGGGCAAAGGGCCTCCTACTGCAGTAAAGCTTTTAACAGTTTGAACCTTCACTGTATGTTTCTTTTGGTAAATGTTACTCGATCCCAGGGCCAAAGTCCTGTGTACCAGTCATGCCTCAGCTGCACAGATCCTGAACCTTGCAGAATAGTAAGGGCTCCTAGGGTTGCCTGGCATGACTGAAAAGAGAAGTGGCGTGTCCTGCAGAAATGACTTGGAGGGGTCCCAGGGCTGCCCAGGAAGCTGGCGCCGCGGGAATGGGATTTTCCCAGCATCTCCTGCCGTATGTCCCTTCCTTCATGTCCTGGGTGACCCTGAGTGCTCACATCCACGCCTGGGCCTGCGGGAGCAGCTCTCAGGTCTTAACCAGGCAAGGGCAGCAGACCAGGCCTGGCCAGCCCACGCCCGGCTTCCCAGCTGTGGCCTCAGCGTCTCAGGCAGTCCTTGGCTGCGTTCGCCTTTCTTTTTTCATTCACTCGTTTATTTATTTATTATTTAGTACAGCTCTATAGGATCTCACTACACAGATTGGGCTTGTAGTTATCCTCCTGTTTGCAGCCTCCCAGGTGCTGGGATTATAGGTGTGCTTGTGCGTGTGCACGCGTGCACTACCACACCCACCACCACAGCCAGTCTCAGTCGCCATCTCAGTGGGGCTGGCACGGCATGCTGAGGATCAAACCCCAGTCCCTGCGTCTGCCTAAGCATGTACTTTAATCTGCTGAGCTATCTGGCCGGCCCCCTTCTCCTTTCTGAGTGGAGGTCTCTGTGGTGTCTTCAGAGCAGTGGTGAAGAGGAGTTCCTGTGTTGACGACGGGGTTTAGGTCAGTGTAGGAGTCCCTTCCAGGTCCTCATCTCGGTCCAAGAAGCCAGTGTTTGTAATCCCAAAGTTTCGTTATTGGAATCCCATCTAGTTAGTTCCAATCTACCACTTTCATTGCAACCCACGACGAAAATAAAGACACTAAATTATATTTTCAATCATTGGGGAGTCAAGGGGCTCTAAGTTCAGCCATGAAGATGGCTTCCTGGAACCAAGAGAGCAACCCACAGCCTCATCCAGTTTTTATTCAGTGGGTAGTGGCTTGAGGAGGATTGACTGAGAATTGTGGAAAGAAGGTGAGTCTGTGAGCTGAGCCAGGTGGGTGGCCTACATTTACCTCCGGCATATGCAGAGAGAGTAATCTGCATTACAGTGTTATACCATGGAGATACCATCTAATGTTTTGGGGGGTCTGGTGCTTCAGCTTTGATGTAGTCTTTCAAGCCCCAGGAAGTCATAGCCTCTATCTCGAGGCTCGATCCCAGCTGGTGGCGCGGAGCATTAGCTCTACCGTATTGTCTCGACCCAGTTCACATTAAAGAGCAGCAGGTGTAGGTTACCAGGGAAACACGCACGCCACTGTCACCAGCACCTCAGCTGGACCAATACACATTGCTTAAGGCCAATTGAAGAATAAACTGAAGTCCCAGCCAGCTCTGTACATAACGATACAAGGAAATAGGGTCAGGCTCAGTCAAGATGGAGACAGTTGCTCTTCTTTCAAGGAGAGCTGCTCAGGTGGGCCTCCACAGTGCCCCAAACTTGGAGGCGTTTAGGTTTGAGTTGTTAGTTGCTTTGTGTGCTACAGCGTCTGAATTCTTCCTCTGCGTGCCAGTATTTTTCTTTTATAAAAATGAGCTCGTACTATGCATGTTTTATATTTTATTTTTCATCTTGTCCTTTTTCATAAATGTAGCTTTTCTTTTCTCCCTCCCTCCATCCCTTGCTCCTTCCCTCTCTTTTTTCTTACTTCCTTCCCAGGATCCAACTAATGGTAGCCAAGCACTTTACCACTGAGCTACATCCCAGTGCTAGGTCCTAATAATTCCAGACATTGAACTTTAACTTAATTCTCACACATTATGAAACACTGTTCTTTTGACTTTTTTCAGTCATTCAAAAGTGCAGAAGTCACTGGTACTTCACAGGTCATAAAGAAGCGGGCGGCGGAGTGGACGGACTGCCCAGCCCGGGTGTCCCAGCCCGGGTGTCTGCGGGGGTTGCTTTCTCATGTCACCTTCTCCCACCTCTCTTTCCCAGCTGAGTCTGTTTTGGAAGCCTCTCCTCTGCCGTTTCTCAGCTGGCAGAAGCCGAGTCTCTGTCTTACTTTTCTTGTCACTGAGACAAAGTACCCGATACCCAGAGTTAAAGGAGAAAGATTCATTTGGCTCCCAGTGTGTAGAGGTCTCAGCCCACCGTTGGCTGGCTCCCAGGCAGGGCGGCATGCAGGGGAAGCAGTCCACGGCCAGCAGGCAGGCAAGAGTGTGCACCAGCCCTTTCTGCCCCTTGCATTCCATGCAGGCTCACCTAGGTTGGGTACAGCGCTCACTCCCTTCATTCCAGCCACAGTGAAGCCAAACCAAGCAGTGGGCAGATTTCGCCAGTCACCCCCCTGATCTAGCTGCTCTGAGAAGCCCCCTCCGTGTCTGCATGAGGCTCTGGGGGACATGGACACACAGCTATCACAGATGCCCTTGGCAAAGTCTGGGCATTGGACACTCGATAGTGTGGCGGGAAAAGCCAGGCATCTCCGAAAAGAGCCGTTAGAGCAATGTCACACACTGTCTTTCTTCCCACCTCGGTGTCCTGGCAAGGGCGGCATCCATTTGGCATCGGGGGCTCACAGCTGGGCCCTGGCAAGTTCTCCTGCTTCCCGCAGCATCCCGAGGCCCCAGGGAGCTGAGCCTGGAGCTCCAGTGGGGCGGGGTTTTGGGACATCAAGGTCATCGTGCCTTCTGCAGGCTGGCGCCCCCGCACCCCGAGTGTGCTCTGAGCAGTGAGATGTGAGCTGGCCGAGGCGGCTACTGGGCACGCGGATGGGGAGCCGCAGACGGTTACGTTGCTCCGTGATCACTGTGTTCAGCATGAATGCAATGAAGGACGGATGTGACTGGGTGTGTGTGAGGGGACACTGCCCACACTCACAGGGGGACTTAAGGGAGTTCTCGCATTTGCTTTGTGAACCTGGGACTGCGCTCCCTGCGTTTTATTTGGGGCTGTGACACAGAGGAGCAGCATTGACTTGGCCGCTCTGACAGACAGTTGACTTAGCTGGGTGCTGGCTGTGGAGACAGCTGCCGCCAGAGCAGCCTGGAGGAAAGCAGGAGAGGGCAGGCCCGGCGGATGCGGGAGAGCTGTGTCTCCGGCATGGCTGTCCTGCCTGCCAGCCAAGGTGGGCACAGTTGCCTCCTGTCTCAAGGCCTTGCTCGGTCTTTTATTTTGGGGAATGTAGGCTTATTTTAGTTTTTTATATTTTCTTAATTTTAGTTCTCGGTCTGAAGAGCAGCTGGTAAAATCGTTCTTGCATCCCGCAGGTTGTTGCCCTTACAGGCTGTCGTTCACTCTGTTGGTCATTTCCTTTGCTCTGAGGGCAACAGGGAAGGAAAAGCCCTTCTGCACTGTTAGTGGGGTGTGAATGAGTGCAAGTCCCACGGGGAACTCAGAGTCTCAGCGTGCCAAAACTAGGACGTACGCTCCCCAGCTAGTCTCTTCTAAGTATCTTCCCGAGAGAGCTGAGCACGTCGAATCACAGGGTGCTCACCCGTGTTTACAGCAGCAGAACTCATAGCAGCTAAGCCTGGAGGTGGCCTCTGCGTCCATCAGGGGCGGCCACAGAAGATGTGGCCCTTATACACCATGGCGGAGCGCTACTCTGCCATAGGAAGGATGCACTTGCGTCATTTGTAGGAAAACGGATGCACCTTGTCATAGAGTGTTACTCGAAATAAGTCAGACACCCAGGCTTAGATATCACGCGGCTTCTCTTCTATGAGAAATTAGAGTATAAGTGAAGATTAGAAAATAGGTAATGGGAGGTTGCAGAAAGCAGTGAGACCAGGAGTTGGAGGAGGCGCAGGACAGGAGGCATAGGGGTGAGGGGAGCTGAGGTGGCTCTGCCAACCACCACCTCTACACAAGGACCACACAAACTGAGAAAGAAAATAGCAAAAAGAATCAGGTGAAACCGTTTGAAATAGTATCGTTTTTTTAATTCCATAGATTTAAAATGTCAACATGGAGTCAATAGGCCTAAAATACCACCATTCAGTATATTCAATAGCTCTGAAATCTAATAGGTCTAAAGTAGTCATTTGAATGCTTGATCTGTGCAAAATACGAGGTATTTCAACCCTTTCTTTGGCCCAAGCCCTTGAAATGCAGGGTGCGTTCCACCCTCAGGGCAGTTGGGCCCCTAGGACTCGGGTGTTTCAGGCACCTGGTGGCCCTGAGGGGCTGCTGGCTCCGGGGTGGTCTCGGGCTGTGGGTTCCTGTTAGGGACCCTGTGCTCCCAAGGGCTGGTGGCACTGATGACCCAGTGGACCATCGGGGCAGTGGGCAGGGCCGCCTGCGACTGTGGTGCCATGTGGCCCTTTCTGCTCTTTCTCTCGTAGGTGCCTCATCCCCAGACATGGAGCCCAGCTATGGGGGTGGCCTTTTCGATATGGTGAAAGGAGGTGCGGGGAGGCTGTTCAGTAACCTGAAGGACAACCTGAAGGACACCCTGAAGGACACGTCCTCCAGAGTGATACAGTCTGTGTCCAGGTGAGCAGCTGCTCCAGCTTCCCTGGGACCCGACCCTTAGCCCAGGGCGCTGCTTCCAGCTAAGCACCTGCTTGGGGCGTGCCAGGGTCTGGGCGGGATCCGAGGAGCAGGACCCGGGTCGCCAGAGGCTGCAGCGTGGCTGGGAGAGCACAGCTCGTGGTAGATAGCTTGACAGCTGCCACGGTGGCTTCGCAACCAGCCATCCTGGGTTCTAAGGCAGGATCTGGGCTTGTTCTCCTGTGACCCAAGGCGTGTGAATCAGTTCTTGAACTTGACGTTTATGCCCTGATGGGATTGGCATGAGGGTTAAAGTGAGGTGACAATGGAAGCCGCTACTGAATAGCCAATACCTGTGGATTGTCACGAGAACAGATTTTTTGTATCCTGCTAGTTGTTCAGAGTTTATTTAGGGGGAGTTTTTTTTTTTTCCTTGTACTATATGCACATTCTCACACAAAAATAATGTGAATTCTTTTTATTTCCAGACATCACAAAATTCCCGGTTTACTTTATTATTATTTTTTTTAATTTTTTTTTTATGTGTGTGTGTGTGTGTGTGTGGCCAGCTCAGCCCACCAGGAGGCAGGGCTGGCTGGCATGTGGTGCTGGGGGATTGAACCGCGGTCCCTGCGCTTTGCTAAGTTTGTTCCAAGTAGGTGCTTTAGACCACTGAGCCATCTCACCAGCCCCCGGTTTACTTTAAATTTCAATTTTTTTTTTTTTTTTTGTGGTATTGGGGATTGAACTCAGGACCCTGCACTTGCCAGGCAAGCACTTATTCTACTGAGCCATCTCCCCATCCCTCAGTATATGGTTTCTGAGTCAGAATTTCAAATGTCAAGTCTAGGATATTAACCTAGGTTTTCATATTGGCTTTAAGGCAACATTTACCCCTTTTTATCCAGTTCCTAACCAGGCAGAAAAAGAGTCTCAGTTGTTTTTCTCTCAATTGTTTTTCCCTCCTTCCCTTAGGGAAGAGAGTTCCAAGTGGGCAGAGAGGCTGGAACAACTGTGTTAGCCTCTTAGCGGAGAGTCTGTTCTGAGCAGGACGTGGTGGAGAAGCACGTCGGGCACGTGTGTTAGAGCAGGACAGTTGTGCCCTGGGTGTGAGTGGTGGACAGGGGCACCTGCTGGACAGCAGCAGCCCTGTTCATGGTGCGCTATGGAAAAGTCCTGGGGTACTTGGACCTTCTTAACGAGAGCCCTTTCCTGCCTCTCTTGCAGCTACACGAAGGGAGATTTAGACTTCACCTATGTCACCTCCAGAATTATCGGTAAGTTTCTGTGGTTGGGGCCTCTCTGTGACCCGGCTTCTGAATGTGGCTCATGGAAGCAGCAGACATGCCTCATCTGTTTTCTCTCTCCCAGTGATGTCCTTTCCTGTGGATACGGTCGACATAGGATTCCGGAATCAGGTGGATGACATCCGTAGCTTTCTAGATTCCAGACATCTGGACCACTACACAGTCTACAATCTGTCACCCAAGTCTTACCGAACTGCCAAGTTTCACAGCCGGGTAAGGAATTTTAGCTCTGGGGTTGCATTTCTAGGATACGAGCAGGTGTTCTTCCTTTTAGCAGATGTCCTCAGAGCCTCTGCCACTGGACTCAGGAAGCTGGGAACCGTGCACACTGGACTGTCCTGTCCTTGCAGTCTGTGTCAGGCTCTGAGGGCACTGGGTGTTGGCAGGAAAGTGTCTGTCTGACTGAGGTGCCACTGAGGCTGGGGTCTCTGGTCACTTGGTGCTTGGAGCCTTCTGGCATGTGGCTCCTGAGGTCAGCTTAGAGACTGACCCGGGCCCAGGCCAGCTGGCCTCACTGTGATGTGATTTGCAGTAAATCTTCTGCTTTCTGCATGACTTCTCGGGCCTCTGCCCTAAGGGCAAGGTAGCACCAGGACGGCCAGTGCAGACATGCTGCGTCATGGGGTGCTCGCCTGGCTCTTGTTGCAGGGGCCTCTGCCCTAAGGGCAGGGTGGCACGGGGACAGTGCACGCTTATGCTGCAGGCTTGGTCACATAGTCTCTTAGTACTGGTAACAATGGAGGGAAGAACAGCAGCCGGCACTCAGACAGCTCTGCTTGGCTCTAAGAAGTTCATGCCTGTCATTGTATCCAATCCAGCACTGCTGTGCAGTAGTGGAGAAACTGAGGCGCAAAGAGGTGAATAAGGTAACTCACCTAGGAACAGGTGGCTCAAGGCCTGTGTTCTGAACCATTACCCTGGCCCAACGATATTGCTTGGAAAAGCTGGATTATCCTTTCAGAAGAGCCTTTGAACTAGGTGGGGAACTATTCCTAGGCTCGGGCTGGTGAAGGGGTTGTGGGTGCCAACCTAGCTTTGGATCTGGTATTTCTTACCCCGACTTCTTTGTTGATCTTCTCTCTAAAATAGGGCTTTTTTCTCTCTAAGAACATCTTTAAAGCTATGCCAGCCCTGCCCTTTAGATGCTATGAAACAGCAATTGAGACTGGGCATGGTGGCACGTGCCTGCAATCCCAGTGCTTGGGAGGCTGAGAACAGGAGAATCACCATGAGTCTGATATACATAGTGAGACCCTGTAGATTCTGTAGACCCTGTCCTAAAATAAAATAAAAAAAAATCTTTACATACTTGTGACTCAGGTTGGGACTTCAGATGGGTCTGTTGGCACACCCGTGGACAGCCAAGCAAGGCCACGCTTCACGTAGTGGATCGGTGCCCAGCCGTCAACGTTGTGTGACCAGGACCTCAGCGCAGATGCCGGAACTCATTTTGCTCTAAATTCCAAACACTGTTGCTACTACCTGGGACCTTAACTTTCACATCTGTGAGACACACAAGAGGGCCCTTTTCCGTGTGGGGACCAGTTCCCATCAGTCCTAGTGCCCAGTAAGATGCAGTGTTTCACCAAGTGGCTCCTTTTTCAGCAAGCCTGTAGAAGAGCCACAAACTTAGGTGGTGTCAGAATTACCTGAGGCCTTGTGGGGCGCAGACTTGTGCCCAGGGTGGGGGTAGGGTGGGGGCTAAGGGGGTGTCGAGGCCCAGGGACCTGTGTGTCTGACAGCTCCTGGTGTCAGGCTTGCTGCGCCTGTTGGCGGGGGGTGGGGGTGTCTCTGAGAAGCGCTGATAAGTCCTTTCTGGGACAGCTGGCTGTAAACTGCCACTCCGTGATGGGGTTTCTCAGCATAGATCTTAAAGATCCACAGAATAAGCTACGCTCACACTCTTATTCCATCTGTCATGTGACTCTGAGCACTGCACTAGCATGAAACACAAGCACAGATAGAAACTTAACTAACTGGGCGTGACTGCCCCAGCGGGTCTTCCTTGCTGGGAGCCCGAGTCTGGGCCCTTGTTGTCACAGAGCCTCCTGCTCCACCCCGCATAGAGACTTTTGTGCTCTTGAAGGACTTGGGATGGCCTGGAGCATCTTCTGTCTGAAGAGTAAAGGGAGACCTAGCGTCACCCGAGAGGCGTGTGCCTGGATGAAGACGTCTGGCTTGATGGCATCATGCAGGCCGTCTCCATTACAGCATCTTTAAAGCAATGCATTTGTTAGTGGAGCTAAAGATCCGTGGCTGTTAATCCTTTCCTGGAGGAGCCAGGAATCGCATGCAGGGCCTTTGCCTGGTGGCTCTCCCGTGTGCTGGTGGAGTGGGGAGCTGGTTAATGTTACTTGCTGCCTGGAATAGTGCCTGGTGTGGCTGACCTGCTTTCCATAGCGGCAGGCAGGCACGCATGGAGAGCTATAGACAGGAAAGAAAGATCCGGTTCTGTTTCTCAAGGCAGAGAGGCTTCCCTGGGAGAGAAGCTGGTCACACTGAAGCCGACTGCAAGTGCCCTTTACAGACCTACAGAAGAAGCTCGTGCAGGGGTGGCAGTGATCGCTGGGCCTGAAAGGGTGGCTGAGGTGATGGGAGGGGTGGTGGTGGTGATAGGGTGCACCCTATCCCCACAGAAGGTGGGACTGTCAGAGGTGGTGGCTGGGATTAGCATATTGGGCCACAGGGAGCACCTAGCAGCTGCGGGCCTGTGTCCCTCTGTGCTGGCGGAGACCTACAGTTTTGGCCTCTTTCCCCATGGATGTTCACGACAGCCTCCTGATCGATGTGGCAGTTTTACAAGAGGCTCAGGGAAGCTGGGATATGCCACCAGGGTCACATCGTGGGAACAGGGAAGCCACAGAGCTGCAGAAGAGCTTGCCGTGACTGGGTTTCTTAAAAGTATTTGGGCTTCTGTCTGCGCCTTTATGCTTTTCCTCCTTCAGACGGAGCACATACTTTTAAAAAATTCTAATTATATGTTCCCTCGTGGTGCATAATTACATATCAAGTAAATATATAATTATGGAGTACTTTAAATTAATATTATTTACTTGATTGATTCAGTGGCTCTGGAGCTGTTAGCCTGTTGTGCTAAGAATAGGTCAGCCAACTTTTAGTGAGACTCGGTATAGATTTTGACGTTTGGAATATTGTTTTTAAAACCTTTACAGTATTGCCTGGAAGAACAGCTTTGCTGTACGTGTACTTTGTTCTAACCTAAAAACCCCAGCAGGCACTTCTTCTCCTAGATGTACCTGTAGACAAATCTTACTGTAAAAAAAATTGCCAAATGGGGTCCATTCCTTTATTAATTTTTGTGTTTTTAGTCAGGGTTCTGCCGTGTACAGGCCGGCCTCGAACTTGTGGTGATCCTCCTGCCTCAGTCTTGCCTTATTCTTTCTCATTTAGTCACTCAGCAGGCGCCGGCAGAGCCTTTGTCACATGCATGCCACGTGGCCCACGTGGCCCAGAGGGGAGAACTGAGAATGAAGTTTTCTGGGAAAGAAGGAGCTACTTCTCCTGGAGCTCGGTCAGAGCGTGGGAGGTAGAAAGCGCCTGCGCAGCGCAGCTCGCGGGTGCCCAGTGCTCAGGCACGCAGGTGCGACCACGCAGTTCTCCCAGGAGCTGAGCACCCGGTGGCCTTGTGCTGCACACGCGGGCCGAGGCTGGCGAAGGCAGTACAGGAGCAGGTGGTAAATCCAGCGTGCAAACCCACTCGTGGCCTGAGGAGCGGTGCTCTGTGGCGCCTTCTTTAGGAGGCCTTGGGCATCCGGCCCTTCAGCCTGTGCTGCCTCCTACACCGCTTCATTTCTTTTTTTTTTTTTTTTTGCGGAACCGCGGATTGAACTCAGGCCCTTGCGCTTGCCAGGGAAGCGCTTATTCCACTGAGCCATATCCCCGGCCCGCTTCATTTCTTTTTAAAACGGAGATGTTCTGGCACCAAACCAACCAACCAACCAAAAGCCAAATCAGACAGCTCCGTGTAACCTCAGAGCTTTGCAGCAGCAGTCCTGTGCAGAAATGACCGCAGCAATCCCTTCTGCCCGTACTGTGCATGTGTCGGGCACGTGTCGGATGCCGGGCGGAGCGCCGGGGCACGTTCCCGCGGGAGAGCTCGGCCACGCACCACGCGCACGCATGTGAAGCTTCCAGCCCTCAGACCACCGTCTTGGCTGTTCGCGAGATGAGTGACTATCACGTCGGGTGCGGCTCCCGCCCAGCGCTCGGAGACGCTGATGGGCCACCGAGGGGCAGTGACGTCTGTCCGTCCATCTGGGCGGCCATGGCTTGGGACCAAACAACCCAAGGCTCGGTTTCCTTCCTTCAAAGCGGGATCTCATTCATCCCCGCCCCACCTGACCAACGGATCAGGCGGAGCAGCGGGACAGGGCCAGAGCAGGGGGCCATGCCAGAGGAGTGGGCACCTCCCCGAGGCGCACAGGGACGCCCTGGGGGAGGGGCGCCCCGGGGGGAGGGGCTCCCTACTCGCCGCCTCGCAGAGTGCGACCCGCGGGGGAATCTGCCCTGCTCCGCCAGCGCTTTCCGAGCTATCGCAAGAGCTGAGGCGCAGTTAGGGCAGTGCAGGGTCTCCGCAGTAACGCTGCAGGTGAGCACATTCTTCTTGATAGAAATTAAATTGAACGTCATCAAAGAATAGAAAAAAATCTAAATATGTACTAAAATTGGTCTAGTTTAATTTAAAATATTTTTCTAAATGTAATTTTATACCTTTATTGAAACAAGATCAGTTTAATTTAATTTTTTAATGTATTTTTTAGTACAGGGACTACAGCGTGTCATTACACAGATCGGACTCGTGAGCCTCCTGTTTTCAGCCTCCCAAGCCAAGATTGTTTAATCTTAAAAATTACCACCATCAACATTTTTCCCTCAGCATTTGGACCTTGCCCGCAGCTCTTCGAGGCAGTGTTGCAC
The DNA here is from genome assembly GCF_000260255.1 of Octodon degus. Lineage (NCBI taxonomy): Eukaryota > Metazoa > Chordata > Mammalia > Rodentia > Octodontidae > Octodon > Octodon degus. The sequence goes on from NW_004524633.1 coordinate 4,180,331, forward strand.
GTGACGCGGGGCCGCTCCAGGGAGGCCCGCGGGGCAGGTGGCTGCCGGCGCTCATTGCCTTTGCTGTGTCCCTAGGTCTCCGAGTGCAGCTGGCCCCTCAGGCAGGCCCCCAGCCTGCACAACCTCTTCGCCGTGTGCCGGAATATGTACAGCTGGCTGCTGCAGAGCCCCAAGAACGTGTGCGTGGTCCACTGCTTGGTGAGTGGCCGCGTCGGGAGGCGCGCGTGCTGCTTGGCGGGGCGGGGTTTGAGTCCTGCGCTTTCCGAGCCCCTCCTGGCGTCGGGTGACTTGGAGGAGGCCGGAGTGAGAGAAGTGTTTCGCTCTTGGCTTTTGGAAGCTTGCGTGCTGCTGGGAGAAGCCAATGTGTGGCGTGGGGACTTTAAAATGCGCCGAATGTTATACAGGAGGTGGAAATAAGAGCTGTGGGCCTGTGGGGAATAACGTAGAGTTCATGTGAATAAAGTTGGCATAAACTTAGTGGTACATTTATTCTTTTATATTCATGTTTAAGTAACAATGGGAGAAAAAGCCCCCGTGTACTTGGAAGTCATGGCATCGATGAGCTGTGCTTTGGAGGACCTTTCCAGCTCCGCGTGGCTTCCCAGGATGCCTTTGTCCAGCCTTCTCCCTGCCTCCTTCCCACCCCCTACAACTCAGCCTTCAGTGAAGTCTTCAGGGCTGGGGCTCTTCTCCCAGCACGGGCATTTCCACCATGCAGCCTCGTGCCTCCTGTGGCCTTGAGCACGCTGCGGCCTGTTGAGTGGCTCTCGTGGTCTTTCTGCTGGACTGTCATCCTGCAGGAGAGAATGCTGCCGTTTATTCCACGATAGCACCCTGGGAATCAAAAGTTGGAACAAATGATTTGAGTTCATGAACAAAGGAGCGCGTCGATGGGCCCTGGTGTGTGAATCAGGAATAACTAGTCGCTCCTCAGACCTCCGATTGTGCTTTTGTGATGCGAGTACTGGAGGACTTTGTGAGCGGGCTGGCTAAAACAGAGGGAAGCAAAATAACATTTTTTCCTTCCTGCTTAAGTTTCTGAACGCTCAAGGAACGCACTTGGTGTCCATAAGAATTTTGTGTCAAAAGCTTTCCTGTTGTAGGCACAGCAGGTCACATGGTGGGAAAAATACTTATAAGGGCCGAGCCGATAGCTCAGCAGTATAAGCACCTACTAGCAAGCACAAGGTCCCAAGTTCAATCCGTTATGCAAAAAAACCCCACAAGCCTGATGTGATGTTTCTTTTTGTACCAGGACTTGAACTCATGACCTCGCACTTGTCAGGCAAGGCGCTGTGCTGTTGAGCTACATCCCTGGCCCTTATGTGGATTTCACAAAGATCTTTTCTAAAAGTTTCAAGAGCCTGGGTCTGCTGACTGTGATGATCTGGGAGAGACTGGAGGCTCTTGTAAGCACCAGGTAGAAGGTCAGGCGGAGGAGGAGCAAGGGCTGGCGAAGAGCGTGGCCTCGCCGTGCTGCGCAGCCTCACTGCTGAGGGCCTGCATGCTGGGGATCTGAGCCGGCCGGCCGTGGACTGAAGCTGCGTGGCCTGTCGATGTCTCACGCTTACACAGAACAAGCACAGGCTGGGCATTTATAATTAAAAAAACCTTAGAAAAGACCTGCCTGGTGGGTGGAAGGAGGGACCTCATATCCCAGAGGCACGGGCCAAGAAGGCCAAACTGAAAAGAATGAAGCTTGAGCACATCGGGACAGCACATTCGAGGCATCCAACAGCTTCCTGTTTCTGTCAAGTCAGAAGGGAGGGCAGTGCTGAAGTGACAGCCTGCGTAGTACTTAGCGTCAGCCCATGCTCAGGGCTTCACTTAGGCGACAGTTCCTGGAAACCTGCGGAGAAGCAAGCATGGAGTTCTGTGTACCAGGCAAGTGTAGAAAGGCGTCCCCTGGGGACAAGGTGGTGAGCCTGGCCCAGTGCCGGCTAGCATGCGGCGGGCACTTCAAAATCCGATCAGTCTGTACTTATATAATTATATAATTTTAAGCTCTCTGGGGCCGGGGAGGTGGCTCAGTGGAACAAGCGCTTCCCTGGCAAGTGCCAGGGCCTGAGTTCAATCCCCGGTTCCGCCGAAAAAAATAAAATAATTTTTTTTAAACATTTATTTATTTATTTATTGTGTGTGTGTGTGGCCAGCTCAGCCCACCAGGGGGCGGGGCTGGCTGGCATGTGGTGCTAGGGGATTGAACCGCGGTCCCTGTGCTTTGCCAAGCTTGTTCCAAGTAGGTGCTTTAGACCACTGAGCCATCTCGCCAGCCCCAAAATAAAATAATTTTAAACTCTCAGAAAGAGTCCACACAGACTCATGAGCACGGAGGCCAACTCAACCGAATACTGGGCAACAAGGCGGGTGGTACAGCTGGGTCAGCTTGTTGGATTCCTGTGTAGGGTTTCCCAGCTTCTTAGGCCCTAGAAGGAGAAATCTGGGCCAGGTCATGCACAGCCCCGAATCCTGGATGCAAACAAACTCGTTTGTCTTGTTTTACCAATGGATCACCTGAGAAAGAACCAGGGGTTTTGGCAGAGACAAAGATCCCTGTGAGCTTAGCCCCTAAGCCTGTCCCTGGCTTCGAGTAAGGATGAGGCGTTTCTGCTCCAGTTTGGCCAGCACTCGTAGAGTCTGTTCCGAGGAGCGCACGAAGTGATGCTGTCTTTAGAAGGAAGGCCAGAGAGGAAAGGATGGATGGGTCAAGGGATCGGCTTGGCTTTTACCAGGAGAGAAGCATGCATGAGCACGTGAGGCGTCTCAGAGAGGCGAGGGGCCATAGTGGGGAGAGAGGGATCGGCTTGTTCTTGGAGGAGACTTTAACCTAGTAAGAGGAGGGCTCTATGAGCTGAGCTGCAGTGCCTTGGAGTAGCAGCACTGTCTGCCCTGTCACTGCACGAAGCTGGGTCTCACCTGGATGCTGTCTACGTCTGCTGCAACACATGTAGCCCAGGCGATCCCCAACAGTAGGCGATCCCCAACAGTAGGCGATCCCCAGCAGTAGGCGATCCCCACCAGTAGGCGTTCCTTGGTCGTGGTTGTGGAGGCTGGAAGGGATCCAGAAGACTTCGTGGTCCAGTGTGTGGCCAGTGTGGCAGATGGCCAGCAGGGGGCAGAGGAGGCAGAAAGTGAGCAGGACCCTCTTCTTACAAGGACATTAATTTAATTTGGTTTCATTTGTGTCCTCTACCCCACATCCTGATGCCTCCCTGAACCTTTACTTTCTTTTTGTTTTTTGTTTTGCGGTACTGGGGATCGAACTTGGGACCTTGTGCTTGCCAGGCACGCACTTATGCCGCTGAGTTATCTCCCTGACCCATGAACCTCTACTTCTTAATACCATTACATTAACATCTGAACTTGGGACACTACACTTTCTGTCTCTCTGTCTCTCTCTGTCTCTCTGTATCACACACACACACACACACACACACACACACACACACACACTCACTCACACAGATTTGGTCCATAACAGATTTTTTTCTACATTAAAAGAAGTTATGTCAGGTTAAATTTTCAAATTTTATATTAATGTGAATGCACTTTGGGTAAAAGGTCTGATCAGAAATTACTAAGAACATCAATGCAGTGAATGAAATACTGCCATGAACCCTGCTCAAGGTTTTCCTCCACTCCTCTGCACACCACGTCCTGCAGCAGCTCTGCTGTCCTCCCTCCTGAGGGTCTTTAGCTGTGCGGTTCTGGCTGCGCCAGTATCCAAGACATTTCCTGGTCACTCTGACTTGGGGGAGGAGCCAGAGCCATAGGGAACCAGATCTGGTGAAGAAGGTGGATGACAGTAGACTGTTAAAATGGCCCCCAATGGTTTGAATTTAGCCAGAACATCCAGCCAGCTGGGGCGGTGCAAGCAAAAGACATCCAGGAAAGCAGGCTCCAGAGCAGCCTTTGGAAGCAGCAGGGAGGGTGGGATGAGAGGGCTCCAGGCAGCGGGAGGCGGCATCCTGGCCGTGTGCCTTTCACTGTAATGAATTTTAAAAGTTTCTCAAAACACTTTCCTGATTGCAGCTTACCTCCAGCATTCTGGCAAGCAGAACTTTCTAGCCTATGAATTCCTTCCTTCTAGTCCTAAACTCAGACCCCCTCACTATTAGCTGTGCTGCTATAAATCAACATCATGTTGAAGATGAGTATATTTTTCAGTACACGTATCCCAGTCACGTTCATTTTGCTGGGCTTCTTGGCTGCGTGTAGAGTCAGTTTTGTCCTAAGAAAGCATGTTTCCTTTCTGCTTTGTGATTTGAACAGCTGGTACAGATTTGAGTTTTCAAATTTTTAAAAAAATCATTTATTTATTTGTTTATTTATTTGGTACAAAGTCTTGTGTGGGGCCAGCACGGCATGTGGCCCCAGGGATCACGCCCAGGCCTTTGCACTTGCTTAGACCGCTGAGCTATCTCCCCAGCCCCAGATTTTGGTTTTCAAATCAACGGTTTTGATGTGAGAGATGTCCCTTGAAGGGAATCTCCCTTTCTCTATCTTTTTGAGCTGACTTCCTTTTGTTATGCTGCGTGGCTCTTCTGATAGGCTTCTTCATTTTAGTCTTTGTTGGTGCAGGTGGCAGTGCACCAAGATGCCAGGCCCCGGGCGGCCCGTACCTGACCCCTGGGAATCCTTGCTCTGCACGGCCTCCCTGCCTTCCACCCTCTTCCCTGACCCATTCCATCTTCTCCCACAGGATGGCCGGGCCGCCTCGTCGATCCTGATCGGTGCTATGTTCATCTTCTGCAACCTCTACTCCGCTCCTGGCCCTGCCATCCGGTTGTTGTATGCAAAGCGCCCAGGGATTGGACTGTCGCCGTCCCACAGGAGGTACAGCGGGCACAGGGCGGCCTCGGGACCTAGGACCGTCTGATGCCCTCTCCCAGGCCTCCCAGGGCTGGCATAACCTTCTTTTAGCTTATCTGACGTTATCCTGAACTATCGGAACAACAGAATTGAATTAAGATATTGAGTTTTTAGTTTTCCAAGTGTCCATGTGAGAGTTTGTGATTTTATGATTAAAAACTTTGAAGAACGCTTAGGCTGGGCATGGTGATACACGCCTGTAATATCAGCACTCGAGAAGCTGAGGCAGGACGATCACCAAGTTTGAGGACAGCCTGGGCTACAGGGTGAGTTCAAGGGCAACTGGACTACATGGAGATGTTCTGTCTCAAAAAATCCTGAAGAATACTTCTGTTGACTTCCCTCATTTCATAGGTGAGAGGGCTAGGCCGGGGCAGGTTGTGACACAGCCCCAGCACTATCGGGGTCTGTCTTAGTTAGTTTTCACTTGTTGCAGGGACAAATACCCAGCACTCAAAATTAAGGAAGGAAGGCTTTATTTAGCGCACAGTTTGTGGAGGTTTCAGTCTGAACTCCGCTGGCTCCACGGCAAAGGGCAGCAGTTCACTCTTCCTTCAGCGCTGACTGAAGACGGGCGCTCCTGCACAAAGATCAGAGCGGCTGCAGAGATCAAGCTCCTCCAAAGACTGAGGCTTCTCCAAGGAAGCCGGCCCAGAGCTTCCTCAACTCTTTTATCCATGCTTTTTGTGCTGAGTCACTCTGGGGTGGCCCATCCTGCCTCGGCCCTGTGCAGGGGAGCTGCCATGTCCCAGAACCTGCTCAGAGGAGATCCAGCGAAGCTTCGGACTTCTCCAGTTGACACAATGTATCAGCTACCACAGGGTCCCAGCCGAGCCCAGCAGCGACTGTGTCCCCATTGAGGGAGCTCGGTCTGCGGGACATTGCGGGCGAGGAAATGCCAGGCTGCAGCAGAAGGGGATTAGAAGCCGGCTTTGTTTTAGGCCTGAGAGAAAGAAGGAAATAGGTTGTAAGACATCCTCTGAGAAGAAGCTTGAAACGGGAAACCTGGCCAGATAAATGATTCATTTTCCTTCCTTTGTTCATATTTTTTTCCAGTTTTAAAAATCTAAGTCACATTTTCTTTTTTGGATAAAAAATACCTCTGATGGTAGAATTTAAGACGCTTTCGAGACAGCTGTTCGCTGATCAGGCTAAGTCCTCAGCCATGATTAGGCAGATGTTGAGCTGCGGGCGATGCTGAGACTCCCTGAACCTCTGGGTTAGCAGAGCCCGCCTTGGCTCCAGGGACGTGCGGCTGCATCAGGGGACAGTGGTCTCGCTCTGCTATTGCGCATTAGAGTCTGAGAAGGTAACGGGGTATGTTTTTGCTGCAAGCTAGCGAGTTTCGGGAGCAGACTGGCCAGCGATGTCGGCTTGGTCATCGCCAGCCACCCCCAGAACGGTATCCTCTGTTCCAGGTACCTGGGCTATATGTGTGACCTTCTCACAGACAAGCCGTACCAGCCTCACTTCAAGCCTCTTACCCTCAAGTCCATCATCGTCAGCCCCATCCCCTTCTTCAACAAACAGAGAAGTGGGTGCCGCCCGTACTGCGACGTGCTGATCGGAGAAACCAAAATATATTCCACCTGCACAGACTTTGAACGAATGAAGTGAGTCATGATTTCTGTCTCTCACCGCTGTCTCTTGTTACTGTTTAATTCCCACATAAATTGGGTTGTATTTTTCATGCTACTATGAAGTGACTGATTAAAAAAAGGCTTGAGGAAAAAAAAAAAAAAAAAAAGCAAGCCTGAGGGCCAGCCAGATGGCTCAGTGGATTAAAGTGCCTACTTAGGCACATGCAGGGGTCAGAGGTTCAATCCCTGGCCTGCTGCGCTGGCCCCAACCCTGGGGCGCACTGAGATGGTGATTGAGACTGAGCGTGATGGCCCACACGTGTAATCCCAGCACTTGGGGAGCTGAAAACAAGAGAATCACTACAAGTCCAAGCTGTGTAGTGAGACCCTGTAGATGACCCTATAGACCCTGTAGACCTTGCACTAAATAAAAAAAATAAAAAACACCAAAAGCTTGAAAAGCTAGGTGTGGTCATTGAGGCCTGTGATCCTGGCTATTGGGAGGCTGAGGCAGGAGGATCACCTGAGCTTGAGACCAGTCTAAGCTACACAGTGAGTTACAAAGCCAGACTATACTGCATGGTGAGGCCCTGTCTCAAAGTCAGAAATTTGGTGTTGGGGAGATAGCTCAGCAGTCTAAGCATTTGCCTGGCAAGCGCAAGGTGCCAAGTTTGATCCCTAGTAATGCATGCCCCAAAACTGGCCGTGGTGTTACAGGCCTGTGATCTGAGTGCTGGGGAGGCTGAGACAAGAGGATTGTGATGAGTCTGAACTGTGTAGTGCGTCCCTGTACCAGATACATACATAAACAAACAAACAAGTAACAAAACGTTCCACATCAGTAGTAGTTACAGAGAAGTGTGGCCAGAGGATGTTGGGCTTCTCGCCATTCCAAAAGGGGCTTTAGACTGAGGGGCCAGCGGGGGGTGTGAAGGCAGGAGGGGCGGGGTGCACAGAGGCCCTGGACCTCCGTAGAGACGATGGCTTCTTGGGTTCCATGAGCCAGCGGTGGGTGCAGTCTGGGTGATCCACTTGGTAGGTGGTGACCTAGTTACAGAAGTTTCCAGGGCAGGAGCGAGCAGGGGGTGGTGGTGATGTGAAGCACATTAGTTGGGGACAGGGTGGATCTGGGGACTCATATAGGAGACTCACGGAGGATGGCATTTCTGTTTCCACACTGACCCCGCTTCGATTTTGTGCTCCCTTCATCTCTGCTCTCCAGATGAAGGTTAGGAAGAGCAAGCGAGAGCCTGCACGCAGGCTTGGGCAGCTGCACCGTCCAGGTGCTGACGACGGCGGGGCGGCTGGCGAGGGACAGCGTCAGACAGCCTGCTCTGCCCAGGGCAGGCAGCACCCCTGGGTGGACGGGTTCCCCTGGCTCGAACCGCCGAGGGCCGTGCCAGTGGCTGTGTGACTGACTGTGTTGCATGCGTTTTATGCTTTGATCTGCTTAGAGAATATCGTGTCCAGGATGGAAAAATCTTCATTCCTCTCAACATCACCGTCCAGGGAGATGTGGTTGTCTCCATGTACCACCTGAGGTCCACCATCGGGAGCCGGCTGCAGGCCAAGGTGAGTTTTGGGGTGGTGGTCGCGGGGAGCTGCGGCCCCAGCTCCTGAGGTTGGTGGGTTGACAGGTTAGCGGCTACTGGATCAAGTTTAGGGCCTGTCACGCGGTAGGCAAACGCACTGCCATGGAGCCACGGAGCCACGTCCCCACCCCTCCACAGAGCTTTTCATGGGAGTATTTGAATCTTTGCATGATCACATTGAGCTTGAGTGACTCGTGGGTTTAGAATGAGAAGGAGCCTTGAAGGGCTGTTTCTGTCTTCCGTCCCTCCCTCCCTCTGTCTGTTTCTTTCTGAGGTGAGACACTAGACCTCCAAACAAACCATGTTTTCCAAAAGCTGCACCTCGCTTAAAGTGTTCCCTTTGAATCTGTGTAAAGGGGGTGATTCCAATTGAGAATGTAGAATTAAAATTTTGTGTATTTTTTCAATTTTTTTTTACTGAGATAAAGTTCACATTATTTATAAGCCACCTTTTAAATTTTTTTTTTTAATGTATTTAGTACCGTGTTTATAGGGTCTCACTACACAGAATGGACTCGTAGTGATCCTCCTGTTTTCAGCCTCCCAAGCGCTGGGATTACAGGCTTGGGTGCCACCAGACCCATTCTCAGTTGCTCATCAAGCCCAGGCCGGGGCTGGCTCTGCCTAAGCAGGTGCTTTAATCCGCTGAGCTATCTGGCTGGCTCTGAGCCACCCTTTTAAAGTGTGCAGTGTTGGGGCCGGGGAGATGGCTCAGTGGAATAAGCGCTTCCCTGGCAAGTGCAAGGGCCTGAGTTCAATCCCCAGTTCTGGAAAAAAAAAAAAAAGTGTGCAGTGCATCTGGGCATGGTGGCACATACTTGCAGTCCCAGCACTCGGGTGGCTGAGGCAGGAGGAGAGCAGCCTGGGCTACATAGCGAGTTTGAGGACAGCCTGAACTACACAGCAAGATCTGGCCTCAACTCTAAGTTAATACATAGATGTATTAGTTCTTTTTATTAATTTTATTGACAAATAGCAATGAGACAGTTTCAAAACCAATTAGGACAGTTTCCATAATTAAAACATTGCAGTAAATAGATATACTGGTAATGTGCATAATTGTAACAACTATGAATCCTAGAACATTTTATCACCGTCTACAGTACCCAGCACCCATCAGCACCACCCTCCTGCCCGTCTGCGGTCGGCTGTGGGTCCGCTTCCCAGCCCTTTGGCTGGCTTATTTTATCACCGTCTACAGTACCCAGCACCCATCAGCACCACCCTCCTGCCCGTCTGCGGTCGGCTGTGGGTCCGCTTCCCAGCCCTTTGGCTGGCTTATTTTATCACCGTCTAAAGTACCCAGCACCCATCAGCACCACCCTCCTGCCCCATCTGCGGTCGGCTGTGGGTCCGCTTCCCGGCCCTCTGGCTGGCTTATCTTGTACCTTTCGTGCGCGTGGGACCCTGCAGGACGTGTCTGTGGAGGGCTTCTGCTCTTCGTGTACGTTTTTGAGGGTTATCAGTGGATTGTGTGTCTCAGGCTTCCATCCCTTACAGAGCCATGGAATTGTCTGGCCGCTAGACCACAGTTGTCTAATCTCCAGTTGGTGGGGTGACAGCCACCCATAGCCTTGGGAGTGCTGCTGCATGTAATTCTGCCTTAGTTAGTCCAGATTTGCTTAGTGCATGCTCAACCACGTCTAGAGGCTTAGAGGTGAGGTAAAAAAAACTGTGTCCCTACCTTGGAGAAACAGCCTAGTGGAAAGCTCACACCCTCCTCGGTGTGGACCACAGTGCCTGGGGGAGGGTGGGCACCACAGTGGGTGTTTGCTATAGGAAGCACACACTGTCCCAAGGTGGCCACGAAGGGTGAGCTGATTGGGTGGAAGCCGGGTGGCCAGGGAGGGAGGAGGACGGTGCGTCGGAGGACGCAGGGAGCCAGGGAGCAGGGACGCCTTGTCAGGCGGGGCTTCGGAGGAGGCTCTAGGAAGCAGCCAGCAGGCGAGTCCACATCCACAGTGAGTGGCGACACTTCAGATGCAGAAGCGGGTGAGGCCGCACAGCTCCCCAGGACATGACCTCTGACGAGCGCCTCTCGCATGTCCTTAGGTGACCAACACACAGATATTCCAGCTCCAGTTTCACTCGGGATTCATCCCTCTGGACACCACCGTCTTGAAGTTCACCAAGTAAGTTCTGCCCGGACTGGAAGTCTGTGTTCGTCAGTGCAGCTGTGACGTGCTGGGGGCCCCACTGCAGCGCCCCCAGCACCTGGGCTGCTTGTCCTCAGTGTCACCTCGCTCGCTGCTGGGAGAGGCCGGCTGCATTCAGAACTTCCAGCAGGGACCTGGGCTCAGGCCAGGGATATTGGGGTAATGGCCACCAGGCTGATGCCTGCCACCACGGCACACAGGAGCAGACATTGACCCTTAGTGGCTCTGTCATGGTGTGGTGGGGGGTGCAGGGAAGTGGCTGAGCCTGGTGGCACATGGGTGTGGGGCAGTCGGGTGACGTCCGAGGGCTCAGGACAGCGTCTGTGGGCTTGTGTCACTGCTCTGATCCAGCCAGGCCAGTGCCTGCCGGCTGAGTGATCTGGCTTTGCCATCCAGAGCGCCTTCACAGGCAGGAGCACCTGTGTTCTCTGAACAGGTGTTGTTCTCCTTTCTGCTCTAGCTGAGGAAACCGAGGCAGAGAAAAATAAAGAACTGTGTCCGTTTCAGGACGGTGTCTGTACTGGGACGAGTCCAGCGTGTCTGAGACAGTCTCTGTGTTGAGTATGTTAGCATCTCTGTGAATTCTCATCAGTCTGACCCTTTAAATCCCTTCAGGCCCGAGTTAGATGCGTGTGACATACCCGAGAAGTATCCCCAGCTGTTTCAAGTGACACTGGACGTGGAACTCCAGCCGCATGACAAGGCTGTAGACCTGACCCCGCCGTGGGAACATTATTGTGCAAAGGATGTCAACCCCAGCATCCTCTTCTCCTCCCACCAGGAGCACCAGGACACTCTGGCCTTAGGAGGTAGGGACCACCTGCTGCTTTGTCTGGCAGGGCACGGCCTCTGTGCTCTTAGTCATGTGGCCTCACTCCTCGTGTCTCACTCGTGCCACCTGGCCTTCTGTCCTGCAGGACAGGCTGCAGTGGACGTGCCCCCTGACAACCCCAGGCATCCCGGGCAAGGCGGCTTCTTCTCTTCTCTGTGTTGGCAAGGTACTTGAGCATTTCTCTGTATCTGTAGTAAGGAAGGAAGAGGGGCAGGTACAGTGTGTGGGCCTTCTGTGAAGGCCTGCACCCCAACTGAGGGAGAAAAGCCTGGCTTTCAGCGATGCTCCCAGGAGTAAACAAAGTGGGAGGCGCAGCACAGCACCGGGAGTTGCTTGGTCCCCCCAAAGCCCACAGCATTGTGCCAGAAGACGAGTCGTGGTAATTGCGATCAGCTGTGGGCTACTTGCTGTGGGTCTGAGACTGAGCATGGCTGTGAGTAGGTGCTGTTCATGACCCCTGTTTTGCTGAGCAGGAAACCCAGGCACAGAGGACTTGCTTGGGGACTTGCTGGGGGGCACAGAGACAGCGAGAGGAGGAGCTGGCAGCTGGGGTTCAGTTCAAGCCTGCCTAACCCAAGTTCCCACTGTTCACCCTTGTGCCACACTCCTGTTGGGACCTCGCCCAACAGTGCCCTGGGCGTTGAGTATGATGTGAAATGTGTCCAGAGACCCCTCGGAGGGCGCGGAGTGGGCTTTGTGTGGAGCTGAGTCCTTCCCTTTCTGGGGTGAGGTACATGTAATGTCAGCCATCTCGAGCCACTAACCCCTGCTGGCCTTCCTCAGATCAGAAACCGGAGAGATCCTGCGAGGAGGACCACGCTGCCCTGGTGAACCAGGAGAGCGAGCAGTCGGATGATGAGCTCCTAACCCTGTCCAGTCCGCAGAGCAATGCCAGCGGCGACAGGCACCATGGGCCCAAGAAGCCCAGCAAGAGGCAGCCAGAGCCCACAGTGCCCCCAGCTCCGGAGGATGTGGACCTGCTGGGCCTCGAGGGGTCTGATGTGGGCCAGAACTTCTCTCCGCCGGCACCTCCTCCCACCAACACAGAACTGCTCAGTGACCTGTTTGGGGGCACAGGGGCAGCTGGCCCAGCCCCGGTGGGACAGTCAGGGGTGGAGGATGCCTTCCACCCCAGCGGGGCAGCGTCCACTCAGTCCACCCCTCGCCGTGGCGCCACCTCCAGCTCTGCATCACCGACCCTGCGAGTGGGAGAAGGTAACTTTCGCGGGGCACCGTGCGGCTCCAATCTGAGTGGTATTTGGGGGCCCAGCAGCAGAGGGAGCTGCCCTGAGAAGCTGGCCTCTTCTGGCTTCCCCAGATGTCCTTCAGAAGTCTGATGTAGGTCTCCACTTAAACAGAATGCAGAGAAAACAGCGTGTTCAACTTTCTAAGAGGGCAAGAGTGGCTGTCTGAGTTCCCCATTCTCACTTTTAAATTCTTTTCCCAGGATATCAAGCCCTGAGCTGCTCGGAGATGTAGATGGATGAGTTATTATTAAAAATAATAAACTACTCTTCGTGGAATACTGGGCGTTTGCCAGATTAACATTAACTGTGACTTAGTTCTTATAAAAACGTGAAACATAGGTGCTGTCATTTTATAGTGAAAGAGATGGAAGCTTAGGTCTGAATCAGTAGTGTAGGTCTGTGCAGCTGGACGTTGGTGGGGACAGGGCCTTAACCTTCGCCTGGACTCCTTGCCTTGGATTTCCTGTGGTGGCTCTTGGAATTGTGGTGCAGCGCGCTGGTGCATCTGGGTGGCCTTGGTAGCTCCCTTCCTCTCTGCTGCTTGCCACCGAGTGGACCCCTCCACCCAGGACTGTCATCCACACTGTTGCTGATACCAGATGCACTGCAGCTTCCAAGGAACCAGCTCAGACTACGGCCCTGCTACGGTCATGTGGCTTCACGTTTGCAAGGGCGCAGGGCCAGGTCCGGGCGCCCAGGTTTCCTGGGGATGCGTCCCAGGGGCATTTTTCCTGGCTGCAAAGCCTCTGCACTGGCTTGGCTTGGGAGCTCAGTGGAAGCCTGATCTGGGAGAGCTGGCGTCAGAGCGGGTGCCGAGGTCCACTGGGTGTGGACCTCATAGCGCTGAATCCGAGAGTGCGGCTGTCTTTCCTGGTTCGTTACTTCTAGATGGTTCTCATGTATCAAAATGAATATCACCTCTGTTGGGAAAATAAGTCCCCTACGTGCAAGACAAAGCACTCTGTGGGCCTTTATCAGCTCCACTCACTGCATGCCGTGATGATAGATGTGTTCCAGTGTTAGAGTTAGGTGGGGCCTTTGACATCAGCCCATTCCACGTCTCAGGTTAGAGACAGTGACACTGGGGCCTAGGTGACCTGGTTGATTTATCCGAGCACACTCAGCTCATTAGTGGCTGGTCCAGCTCCCTACCTCACAAAGAGGACTGAATCTATTTTTTTTTTTTATTTTAATTTCTTAGTAGATTACAAATTGAAAATAATTTACAAACATAAATGAATGTAACAATAAAAACTGTCCAAAATAAAAATGAAGAGTTTACAGATCAGTCATAATAGTTCACTGTGTCAAAACCAAGAAACTTATATTCGTATAATTAGAATTCTCAAAGTAGAAAGGAGTAGGCAATAAATATTTATTTTTTTATCTATTAAATGTGTGATGTTTTATTAAAGCAAAGTATAAGGTTTGTATTTTATAGTTCCTATCAAAACTCTTCCCATAATAAAACTTAAATCAGTTTTTTCACTGAAAGCAATAAATATTTAAAGATTTAAAATTTCTAAATTTAGTTCAACTTATAATACAGCATTTCCAAGAAAAATGAACCTTTTTGCACAAGAAATTTAAATAAAATCGTACCAAGATACACAAAAATGAAATTGTTCAAAATGTATTATAAAGAAAAAAATCATTAAAGCATATACATAAAAAATATTAGCTATGGAAGAACAAAATTAAATAGCATCTTA
>NW_004524633.1:4200316-4203084 GCF_000260255.1 Octodon degus
AAGCCGCCCATATTCAGAATACCACAATGATAGGCACTCCCAACATGAAACAACTATTACAAATTACCATCTGCAGTGCAGTAGCTTAGTTCACAGGTATTCTTGTAGTCTTTATGGTTTATCCAACAGATAAGTAACTCCAGACTCCTTTGCCTATGAGAGTGCGATTATCCTTGTGCAGTCAGAAATCCCTGGGACCGGTTGTTAGCCCTGGAGGAAGTTTGAAGGATATTCGGGGCCTGGGGTGGGCCTGGAGGCTGTTACTATCCTGGATTTTGAAGGACTTGGCCCAGGGCTGGGGAATAATGATGACAAGTCTGTATTTGTAGCATAAATGAGTGTACATTTTCCCCGCTGTTGTCTAGGTGCCGTCTTTGACCCATTTGGAGCCCCCACCAAGCCGCCCAGCCAAGACCTGCTGGGCTCCTTCCTGAGCACATCCGGTGCACCCAGCGACCCCTTCCTGCAGCCCACGAGAAGTCCTTCACCCACTGTGCATGGTGAGAAAGCGTTGCCAGTCGCGTCCTGTGGAGCAGAGTTCTCTGCAAATATGAGTAGTTGCTCGGGGTCAGTGCGTCCTGTGGGTGATGTTTTCGGTGGGGGGGGGGTACGTGGTGTATCTTTCTTTAGGAAATTAACAATTTACATTAACGTATTAAGAGCTCTGAGCTGTCCTAGAAGAAAGCAACCTGTGGAACTCTGCTTTCCTCAACTTCCCCAGAATTTATTTGACTGTGGAACTCGTTTTTACATCAGTGCTACCTCCAGAGGCCCGTTCGTTGGAGGGCGTATCTTTTTTATGAACCAGTAAAAGAGAGGAAACCCAAAACACTGTTACCTGTAGGTGCATCCTGCTTGGAGGGATCTTGGAAATGAGGAAAAATGAGTCTCAAATTAATAAAATATGACATTAACATCCTGTGAAATTAGTATTCAGCGATACTTCTCTGGGTAGAAGAGCTGTCCTGTCTAGTGTGGTACCGTCAGCCACTCATGGCCCTGGAGCACCTGAATTGTGCCTGGGCTGACTTCTGAGGTATTTCCACATATACGACATTTACCAGAAACAGTATACGATAGTGTAAAATGATGTAAAAAAATGACGCACAGGGTCCACACTGTGGTTCCGTGGTAGAGGCTCAGGCTGCGTGGAAGGCTGTGGTCTGCACACGATCGAGAGTTGTCACTGAATGCTTCCTCTGAAGGAGCCATCTCTCAGGTGGTGGTGTTGGGGGCAAAAGTAGCCCATCGACCATCATATGAGGCAAAATATAGGCTTACATGTTCGGTAATTACCATATATGAATGTGAGCACATTCACATGTCAAATCACTTCGTACGTGTGGGTGTTCATTATGTCTTCATGTATTTTTTTCCCACAAATCCCTAGGTTCTTGACAGACTTTATTTCCTGGGTGTCTCTAGGCCCCTGGTCACGGGTGTGGTGCTTTGCATATGGCAGGAAATCATATGGTGTGGTGGGTTTGAGTCATGAGTGATGAGGCTGAAGTTCTGAGGTCTCATTTTACATCCTAGTAGACATAGAACCATGTTATGGTTTGTGTCTAGGTGTCCCCCCAAAGCCTCCTGTGGTCATGGGGCAGCTTCTGGAATTTGGATTGATTATTGTGAGTGTGGACGCTGCTCCTGCCCTGGGGCAGGTAATTTGCATTTCACTGTAAGGAGGGATGAGGGGCCAGCTGGCTGCCTGAGCCGCTGCCACTCCCTTTGCTCCTGCTCTTTGCCGCTGCCCTGAAAGGTTGCTCTCTGCCATGTGCCACTCTGCCTTGGAGCCAGCTGAGTATGGACTGACACCTCCAGTAACTGTGAGCTAGAAAAACCTTTCCTTCCTTCAGGTATTTGTCCCAGTAACAAGAGAACAGTAATTAAGACAGATTGCGATAAAAATATAAGGGAAATCAGCTAGAGAAAGTTATCAAAATCGTCTGCTTTCCACCTCAGCGTTCATGGATCGCTGTGGAAAAAGAGAAAGGAGGCGGAGGAGTAGGTGGGAGGGAGCCATTGTTACTGTACCAGCGCCTTCGCTGGAGCCTGACCAAGTGCGGTGCGGGGTGGCTTGGTGCTAAGGTGACCCAGGGCAGAGTGAGCCCCAGGGCTAATCCCCGTGTCCGCATCATTCTCAGCGGGTGCAGGCTTTCGGCCCCCGTTGCAATGTTAGTTTAGGATTTGCCTTTTGAACCCTGATTTCTGTGGGTAAAACCTGGAAGTGCCTTGGAAAGATATTTCTTCTTCCAGCAGAACACTTTCAAATTCTAGGTTTGTAAGCGCGAGAGGGGTCAGGATGATCTATTTTGAGGCTTTGATGGGCTTCCTTCAGGTGACAGTAGTCACAATGCTGTCGCCAGTATTGTAGGTGGTACATAGTCATGGCCCTGCATGTGTCATAAATGACTCAGGCAGAAGAGGAAATAAGGAATGAGTGCTACGTGGCTCACACCTCGGACTCCTGCTAGTGCAGGGTGAAGGTGATGTGGGTCGTACCCAGGACTGCTGTTAATGCAGAGCGAGGTGAACCCAAGGATTTTCCCCTTTTTCTTATTTCCCATTGTGTTAAGTACAGAGTCAGGGAACCAGCGATGGACGAGACAGTTCTGACTTTCTGGGAACCTCCCTTGAAGGAGAGCAGATGCACGCACAGCTGTCAGGTCTAGGGGGTGAACGTGGGCACAGCGGGGTGAGCGGAGGCAGGGCGGACTCCAGGTCTATCTGACTTCTGCCCAGCTGGTGTGGGGAGCCGTGGACAAGGC
>NW_004524633.1:4206386-4207107 GCF_000260255.1 Octodon degus
CGTTTCCCTTTCATGGTCATCTTGACTTTGGGGAAGAGCTGGATGTCACGCAGTGCCAGAGCTGGTGAATGAGGTCGATGAGGACCCAGCATCGTGGTTTTTTTTTTTTTTTTTTTTTTTTATGTTTTTGCAGTACTGGGGATCAAACTCGGGATTTTGCACTTGCCAGGCAGGCACTTATGCCCCTGAGCTATCTCCCCAGGGCCCCAGCATCAGGCTTTTATGAGCTCCTTTCTGTTGGATGGTGCCCACAGCAGCAGCTGCTGTATTTTAATCACACCTTATTAAAGACTCAGGAGTTGCATCGCTGCTACAGAAAGTGGCAAGAATAGTGGGTAGTGTTTAAAGTGAGACGATTCTGAGGGGGATTCATGGCAGTCTTTTACTGTAATATTTTTAAAAGTTAAAACATTCACAGTATGTTCTAATCACCCTTATATGTTGCTCTGAGACTCAAAGACTGAGTTTGAATCTTGAATTTTCCAATTATAGACTCTGAGACTGGACAAGTGTCATAAACTCTTACAGCTTTGGGTCAATGTGTGCAAAAATTCTTGTCAAGTGGGAGCTAAATAAATTATGGCTGCTGCCACTAAGACATTCTTTGGTGGCAGGCCGGTTCTGGGGCTGGAATGGTGAGGATCCTCAGGTGGCAGGGATGGATATGGAAACCAGAAAGAGGGCCAACAGGGACCTGCACCCTGGCTGCCAGATCCGTGTG
>NW_004524633.1:4207207-4219514 GCF_000260255.1 Octodon degus
GATCTCTGTGTCTTGGTTACTTTTTTCTTGTAGCTGAGACAAAATACTGGACACCCAAAATTAAGGAAGGAAAGGTTAATTATCTCAGTTTGTGGAGGTTACACTCAGTACTCCAGGCATGGGACAGGGGCCATGAAGTGACAGAGTGACAGAAAACAGCAAAAGGGGGGCAGGGCAAGCCTCTTTTCCTCCCTCGTATTGTAAGCAGGGTACCACCCCAGGGCGGTGCAGCACTCCCATGGTCTGTGTGCCCTCCTCCTGCACAGGTTCAGGATGGTTACACAGTGAGGCCCCCTGCCCCTGCCGAGTCGCTTAGTTAAGCTTCACACTTCGCAAGTCCACGTGGCGGACCCCTGGTCACGCCCCAAAGCTCATCGCCTTGGTCTTACACTCCGCCTTCTGCCATTCACAGCTTCTAGCACCCCTGCCGTGAACATTCAGCCGGACGTCTCTGGAGGTTGGGACTGGCACGCTAGACCAGGTAACGTGAGCAGGGTGTGTTCCCTGCACGCGGGGCTGGTGCCGCAGGTCACCCTGCCTGGGGCAGATGGGGAGCACCGCTGGAGGCCTGGGACGCGCCCATCTTTCCTGAGTAGGGCTTCCCGGTCATTTGGTGGCCAGCTTGCTTGGTGCGTTAAGAAACTTTCCTGGGACTTGTCAGCTGAGTTTTTGTCTTGATGATAAAACCTGACTCTAACTACGTGTGGAAACCTTGGATTTCTTGGAGCGTCTGAGCCGTTGCATTCTTTTCTCCACAACAGCGCTGCTCATTTTCATCCCACACAGTTTTCTAGGTGAAGGGAGCCAGCCTGGTGGTGGCTTCCGGCTTAACGTGGATGGTGAATGCAAATCCTGTTCTTTCTGTACAGCGTGCTTGTTCTGGGGTCGCATGTCTTCGTAATATAGAAGCGTGGCATTTCCTGAGAGCGCTTGGGGGGCTGTGATCCTTCCAGCCACGTGGCAGGTGCGCACAGACTCACAGACACTCACACACACACACACACACACACCCACACACCCATAGACCCAAACACACACACACACACAGTACTTCTCATAACTTCCTGCAGCAGGTTTTTTAAAAAATTTTATTGTGGTGAGAAAAAAGCAACTCTAACATAAGATTCATGCCTCCCTTGGTTTCCGAGCACATGGTAGAAGTCATCCCGTTTTCTGTCCCCTCTGCCAGGACGCGTGGCTGTTCCCCGCTGCCCCTAGCTTTTGCATCACAACACTCTGTACAGGGGACCCTCACAGGCGCTGTCTTTGTGGCTGTGTCCCAAGCCTCGTTTGTGTTGAAGCACAGGACAGCATTTTTTCTTTAAAGGCTGAGTAATGCCGTGCCGTCCCTGTCGCGGGCTTCTGCACCTCTCCTGTGGTGAGCGCGGCTGCGTTTGCCTTCCCTCTCGCCTGCCGGGGTTAATACTGCCATGAACGCGGGCGCATGAGGCCCTGCGCTCAGCTCCGCGGACATAGGAATTAGGAATCAGAGTTTCGGGACCATGTGGTAGTTCTGCTTTTAATTTTTGTGGTCCTCCTCTTCACTGGGCTGCAGCACTTCACCTTCCCACTGGAGTGAACCAAGGCCCTGGCCTCTTTACATCCTCACCAGCACTTGCTATTATCTGGTTTTGGTTTTGGGCTGTTTGAGGCAGGGTCTTGCTGTGCAGTTCAGGCTGGGCTTGAGCGCCAAGCAGTCCTGCCTCAGCCTCCCAAGTGCTGGGTTACAGCTGGGCGCCATCACGCCTGCCTTTTCTTAATCTCATCCTCACAGGTGTGGGCTGATGTTGGTATTCTTATTTACATTTTTATAATAATTAGTGATGGCGAGAATCTGTTTGTATCCTGTGGCCATTTGATGTGTCTGTTCAGGGCTTTGCTATTTTTAAATCAGGTTGTTGTGTCACTAAGTTGTAGGAGCTCTCAATGTCCCCTAGGCTGCAGCGCCTGATTAGATGTGACTGGCAGGTATTTTCCCATTTCGCAGCTTGTTTTTTCTCCCTGTTGACTGGTTCCCTTGTGGAGCAGAAGGTTTTAAGTTTGATGTCACATTTGTCTCCTTTTTGCTTTTGTTGATTATGAGTTTGGTTTTGTATAATTTCCTTGAAAAGATAGTGATAAAATATTGAAGCTCCGAGATGTTAAGCGAGACCCCCAAGGTAACTCAGGACGGGACAGAGTCAGGGTGCGGATTCAGGGCTGACCTCAGATCCCCTAGCGAGGATGAGCAGGAGGGGACAAGGCAGGCACAGCAGCTCAGGTGTGGCTGGGCGTCAGGCTCTGGCTCAGTCTCCTCCTCTCTCCTGGTCCCCATTCACCCTGGTCAGACAGAGCCCGGCGACCTCTACATCATTCTGACCCTGTCCTGATTTGCTGGTGGGACCAAGGAGCAGTGGCTCTGGCGTTCGGGATTGTAGAATCCAGCCCTGGACAAGTCACTGATTTTCCATGGTGCCCTTTTCTTTCCAGGAGGCTTTGGAATGGGAAGCAAGTCAGCGGCCACCAGCCCGACAGGGTCTTCGCACGGCACTCCGACGCATCAGAGCAAGCCCCAGACTCTGGACCCCTTCGCCGACCTCGGGACACTAGGTACAAACCCGGCAGGTTATGCAATGAAGAACTGCCCAGGTCGCAGTGCCTGGGCTCTAACTCTCACAGTCGCCACCAGTTGGTGTGGCTGCCCAGGGCCCCAAGTGGTGTGCTGCCTGGCACTGTGTGCTCAGTTGAGAATGCTCGTTAGCAACGGCGTGGCACGTTGGGCTGGGATAACACCTACCCTTGCATTTCTCCAATGCCTCATTTTGCATCTGGAATTTTGCAGGAATACACCCAGTGAGTTCAGGAGCGTGTGACCATAAGGTTTGTCACAGTCAGAGTGCAGGGCCACATACAGGATGGGCAGCTCACCCTCCCCAGCCCTGGAGAAGCCACACTATGATGTCCGCTGGGAGACCTGCGCACAGTTGATCTTGTCTTGTTAACATGCTCTCTGGTCACCCTGTACAATTCCACAAGGGCATTAGGTTCTCTGTGCTGTATCTGTCACTGTTAGGTTAATAGGACAAGTATCCCGTGGCCAGCATGCTTGGGAGACACTGGGCTCTGGATGTTGGTTATTGAAAACGTTTGAGAGCCCGGCAGAGCACAGAGGGTCATGTGGTAGATGGTAATAGGGCAGGGCAGCCAGATCCCACGGCCAGGCAGCGTCAGAGGCGCAAGGAGTGCTGTGGAACAAAACAAAGTCTCTTCCCTTAAAAACAAAAACAAAACAACATTTGAGGGTCACATGAGTGCTCATGGTGGCGCTCTGCCCTGTGCCTTTCCTGTCTTCTCTAGGGCAGTGCAGTCACGTGGTCAATTGCTAGACAGGCCTGGAAATGCTGGCCACCAGCTGCGCCCTGTGGGGACAGTCGATGTTTTCACAAAGTCCACCAGAGACCCTGGGTGCCCAGTCATCTGCAGGGAATGCCAGCACGGCACCACTTGCCCAGGAATTGCGGCAGAGCCTTGGCTTTCTAGTTTGTACTGCAGATGTTTTTTTCTGTAAAGACCTCTGATCTAGGCATAGCGCTTATAATTCCAGGACTCTGGGAGGCTGAAGCAGGATGATCACAAGTATGCGTCTGGCTTGGGCAATTTAGTAATTCAGCAAGACCCTGCCACGAAAAAAAAAAATTAAAAAGGGGCTGGGAATGCAGCTCATAGAGAAGGCCCTAAGTTTAGCCCTTAGTACCACAACACAATAAAACAAAACAAACTCCCCAGATTATTTTACACAGGGCTGCAGTTCAGAAGAAGACTAGGACAGGGCCCTCCTTGATGTGCTCCAGTAAGCACTGACCCTGAGAAAAGCCTCATGCCTGGGCACCCCATAGATACTCCTGTCTCGTGGTCCTCATGTGCTTCGGTGCCGGGCCTGGCTGCAGCTCCCAGACGGCCTCCTCTGTCACATGGTGGCCGCATCTACCTGAAAGGAGCTGGCAGGCTGAAGACAGTCTCAGGGCTCTGAGGCCACTGGAGCCAGAGTCTGGGGACAAAGGCTGCCAAGGCGGCTTTGAAGTCAAAACCAGTGACAGTGAGGGTGTGGGTCAGGGAAGGGGTCCCCGCTCCGGGGAGATGCTCAGTCTCAGTGCAGACGGAGGCAGTGGGCAGCTTGGCATTTTAGAGAGATGACCTGGAGAGTTCAGAGAACCCGCTAGAACGGGACGGGCACTGGAGAGGAAGGGCCAGCTGCCCGGGCCGGGAGAAATGGCGAGGTGATGTCTGAACTGGTAGTGGTTCAAGAGCCATCTGATAGTTGGCAGCAGAAATCAGCAGCAACTGTTAAGGGACTGACAGGAAAGGTGAAGGGAGAGTTATTAGCCCTTGTATACTTACTAGGAGATCTTAGAGACTCTGTGGTAGAATCTGTTTGAAAGCTGGGCGAGGTGTTGTACGCCTGTCATCCTAGCACCCATGAGGCTCAGGCAGGAGGATCGCTGTGAGTTGGAGGCCAGCTTGGGCTGCATAGTGAGTTCAAGGCCAGCCTGTACTACACAGTGAGACTTTGTATCACAAAACAACAAATCAACCCACAAGAAAGCAGGCTGAGTGAGGGTGAGGATAAGTATAGAAGGAAGATGGCTGTGGCTCATCCCACAGTGGCCCTGACTCCCACAGTCAGTAGCCATTTTGATTCCTTCTCCTTGTGAAACATCCAGGATGTAAAAATTAAAGCAAAGCACATTCTGCTTGTTGGAGCTCACAGCATGCAGGGAGAGAGAAACCATTCCGAAATGTGAACCTCCTCCGGGGCCTGCATTACCCCAGGATGGAACTGTAAGATAAAATAAAAGCACATGGCAATCCTGACATGCAGGCAAAGTTGAGGATCAGGGCTTTGGCTTTTAAGGGGCAGAGCAGTGGCCTCTGGCTTGGTACCTGCCTCTTTCGTCTGCTCAGGGCTTCAGTAGCATTCCCCAGAATTGCTAAGTGTGGGGACAAAAACCTCTGGAAAGTGAGACCGGAAAGCGCAGTGTGGGCGGCCCCCCGCAGCAGGGTGCCCACGGCCCAGCAGTGGACAGCACTGACCAGTAGTTCAGGAAGAACAGGGGGTATGAACTACGGCTTCCTTCAGTTATTGAAGTTTTCCCATCTTTTGCAGAACTTGGAATAATGACATGTTTAGAATAAATAAAGAGAAGACCCCAGGGCAGAATGGCCACCTGGCCTATGGTAGGATCTTGTGCTGTGGGCGGAGAGAGCGCTTTGTGCTGTGTGCTCCAGAGGGTGGGGACTGAGCCCCGTGGAGCCAGCCCGCTGCTGTCCCCTTCTGTTTCCGTGTGTCTCTTGCTGCCTACGATGCACTGGCCTGTGCTTGCGCAGGCCTCTGCCTTGGTGTAGTACGGAGCACCTCTGCTGCAGGCGGGAGCTGCATGGCGCCCACACCATTACTGTGTCTGCAGTACTGTTAGGATATGAATATAGACTTCATTTCACAGAATGGGAATCTGAGGCTCAACGGGGTGAAGTCTCTCGCCCAGATTTGAAAGAATGTTTTATGTACATGCCTAGTGCCCAGTGCACGGTAGAGCTTCAGCAGGCCCTGGTGAATGAACGCATGGAAACAAGAAGGTGCAGTGGCTGAGTGCGAGAGCCGGGGCTTCAGCATGTGAGGCTTCAGCACGGTTGGGTCCAAGTCCGGAGGCCACAATACAGCCTTCGTGAGGGGAAGGAGAGGCACCCCAGAGGCACAGCAGGGGGAAGAAGCGCGAGCAGAGGACAGTGAAGATGGCTTGCAGCAAGGGCTCGGAGCCTTGGGGAGGAACAGGATTTCTGGTGGAGAAATGAGGTGGGGCTGTGGCCAGGCTGAGCCCCAGTAAGCAGCTCTGTGAGCGCGAGCTTGTCCAAAACCTTTCTGACCTTGACCTCTGTCACTTCCACAAATCAGCGACTGATCGTGATCACTGGAGTGTAAGTGGCACCTACATAAAGTGTGTAGTTCCTGCCTTCGTCATGTGGTAGTTTTCACGTAAGAGAAGGTGAGGAGGTGGGTGAAGCGACCGTGGGAGGAGCCACAGCTCATCTGGTGTGGAGTCAAAGGACGGGACTCAAGTCCTGGGGCTGCCATGTGCTGGCCATGTGATTCCAAAAGAATTTGCTTAAGTGGCTGTTGTCCATCTGACAAAAATAGGAAATGAACACAGACCTAAGTAGCTGCTGTGGGGATCAAAGAAATAACATCCGCCTACTGTGTGTGTATTTACTAGGAAGGGTTCTCAGGTGAAGGGGGCTTCCGCTAAGGTCACTATGCACGATCCCTCGAGATGCAAATGTCAGAGTCTTACATGCGTCACTTTCCCATCCCTGGAATGAAGTCCTGGATGCCTGGATTTGAAGGAGGAGGAGCTTATTTGGCCCATGGTTCCCTGGGCTCAGTCCATGGCCTGTGGCTCCAAGGTAGCCCGGGGTGGCCAGGAGCAGGGAGGAGGAGGTGCAGGAGCAATAAGCCACTCGGGCCATGGCCCCAGCTCTGCCTCTGACTAGGCCCTGCCTCCTGACAGCACAGTCATTGTTAATGAGCCACTGATGAGCACAGAGACCTGGGGACTTTCTAAATCTAAACCATGACATCCTTTCCTCCCTTATATTCCCGCAGGCAGCTCTTCATTTGCCAGCAAACCCACCACGCCAACTGGCCTGGGCGGAGGATTCCCACCCCTCAGCTCACCGCAGAAGGCATCTCCCCAGCCCATGGGCACTGGGTGGCAGCAAGGCGGTAGCTACGGCTGGCAGCAGTCGCAGTCCAAGCCGCAGCCCAGCATGCCGCACTCCTCGCCCCAGAACCGGCCCAACTACAACGTGAGCTTCTCCTCCGTGCCCGGGAGCCAGAGTGAGCGCGGGAAAGGACCCGCTAATCTGGGTAAGGATGGTGGGTGGTGCCTCACCATGCCTGGACTTGTGTGTCTGGAGGTCAAATCCAGTGGCTTCCAAGGCAAACTCATGCTTGTGGAGGTGCCGCGAGGCCCCCTCCTCTGTGCTCTACCCAGGGCACCCCGGGCGCGCTGTGATTCCAAACATGTTGCGTTAGCTGGGATTTCTAGAGGGACAGAATCCACAGAGAATGATGCAGGGCTGCGCCAGGGGATTTATCATGGGTGAGAGGCACAGTCCGCACGCACGGGCCAGCTGTGTCCTGAGAAGCAGAGGACCCACCAGCTGCTTTGCCCAAGATGGAAGCCGAAGAACGAGAAGGCTCAAGGATGCAGCACCAGCTCAGGTCGAAAGGCCCGGAAGCTCCCAGCAGAGCCACCAGTGACGGAAGAAGCTGAGACTGATGCCCAGAGGCCGCAGCGCCGCAGACTGGGGCCCTGCAGGAGTGCGGCTGCTGCCGCTTTCCCTTTCTGTTCCATCTAGGCCAGCCACCTGCTGGTCAGGGCCGCCCACCTCTGTGCGGGACTCCCCGTTCCATCTGCTCAGCTGGATGCCAATCATTCATGCACACTTAGCTGTGCCCCCTGATCTGCTGGCCACTCCTAACCTCTGAAGTTGAGTGACGGTGGTGAACCCCTGTTGCCACTTGGTGCCTGCTGGTTCACTTGTCTGTTGACTAGAGTGCAGTGGAAGGAAGGAGCCATGTTCTGTTTGTCACATTATTATCAGAGATGAGCGCTTAGTGTGTACTGGGCAGTAATGCTGGGGAGCAGGGCCTAGGATTTAAAGTGGTTGTTCTTGGGAGATGGGATGGGAGAAAAAGTGGGGCCCCTTTCCGGGCTGCATTTGGATTTTCCATGGGCCCCATGAGAGGGGTGCATGTGTCCTATTATTAAGGATCTTTCTTATGATCAGACCCTGCAGTGAGATGCACGGGAATAAGAGCAGGGGACAGGCCTCTCTCTGTGGTAAGGCAGCAGCTGACACTTGCTGGGTCCTACTGAGCTCACCTGTGAGCTGCTGGCCTAGGCATTATTCACATTACTCGTGTTTTCATGTTATTTTGTATATCCTTTAAAACAAACTCCCCCTTGTATGAAGAATCTGAGGATTAACTTCTTAAGTCTATACAACTTGTTAGCGGCAGAGCTAAGACTTCAGTCCTAGATACCCGGTTGCAGAACCTGCCAGGCACTGCCACATCCCTTGCTGTGACACAGGTGTCTTTGCAGCACTAGTGTGATGGCCGTGCTGGACACGGCAAGTAGCCTGCCTGAGGCTGCATCACTAAGGGCAGAGCTGGAACTCACCCTGTGGGGCTCAGCCCACTATCTGCCACCCTGCTAGGCTGTCTCTCCTGGTAGACTGAGGAAGATTGCAAGGCCACAACCAAAAACATAGGGAAGGAGGGCTGGGGTCAGCTGGTACCCTCAGCTGGCGCGGTAGGGAAGGCATCCCTGCACGCATTGCAAGCCCGTCACTTCCCCGGCACTAAGTTGTTATGACGGAGAAATCACAAATATCTTCATCTAAAGAAACGCACGAGGGAAACGGGGTTGGGTCTAAAGATCCCACCACAGCCCTGACCCTGCCATGCACGCGACCTGCACAGGGCTCTTCACTTGCCTGCACTTCCTTTTCCATGTCTGTGAAGTGGACGTGAGAATTGTTTTTCTTACTCAGAGTGTAATTGGAAGGGCTCAGGGGATTGTCGCCTGTGAGGCACTTTGAAGACCCTGAGCCCTATGAGGCTGTGATGTGATAACTCAATTTCAAAATAAAAAACTACAATGACTTTCAAAAATTACGTTGCAGAAGGGAAACAAAAAGCAGCCGACTTTGAAGACCTGCTGTCAAGTCAGGGCTTCAATGCTCACAAAGACAAGAAGGGGCCTCGCACGATAGCTGAGATGCGGAAGGAGGAGATGGCCAAGGAGATGGATCCGGAAAAGCTAAAGGTGAGCGAGCCCTCCCTCGGTGTGAAACGCTGTGGGACAGGTCATGTGACAAGTCATGGGTGTGGCACTGTCATGAGATGGAACCTCCACTCACCTCATGACTGGGTTTGTCAGCGCCTCACTGCAGGAAAGCATTTCAAGTGGCGTTGGTGTGAGGCTTGGGCAGATTTTCTAGACAGGCTTGGAAAGTCATAGAAAGTAGGGAAGGAATATGGTTTGGGACACTCACGAGCACACAGCTCTGATGAAGAGCAGCGGCCTGGCCAGGGGCAGAAGAGCAAGGCCAGCCTTGAAGGAGCGGGCAGGAGTCTAGCTGGCCACCATCTCAGCTCTGGCTTGGCAGGATGGCACTGGGAGAAGTCCTTGTCCCCTGGGGAGCCATCCAGGGCCAAGAGCTGACTGCTCATGGGGGAGCCCAGTCTTGTGGGGGCTCTGCTGCAACCCACGGTGGCCACCGGTGCAGGGCAGTGCCGGAGGCCTCTGGGCCTGTGTCCATGCTTGAATGCCCCTGCAAGTCTCTCATCTTGGCGTCTTCAGTCTTGCAGGGAGAAGAGATGGGTTGATTCAGAGCTCAGCAACCTGGGTTTGCCAACATTTAGAGTATACCCTCTCTGCAGGGCTGAGCAGGGTCTGAGCCAGTTTAGAGATGATGGAGACAGATCCAAAGCGCAGGCGAGGCTTTGTTCTGGTGTTGGTCACTGGTGAAACATCTGTGGCTGAGCGAGGAGTTGCTGTACTTTAGCAGAAATGCTCTTGGGTCCCCAACTGCCTCACAGGACAGAAACTGCGCTCTCAGTGGGTGGCTGGGTAAGCCCAGGAGCTTCCCGCCTGCTGCTGTGCGCGTCTCTGACTGGTCAGCGACTGGCACAAGGCTACTGGGGTCGTGGCCCAGCCCCAATCTCCTGAGTGAGTGGACGGCTTAACTAAGAGAGTCGTATGATTTTAGGGCGCAAGAGAGGTCAAAACCCCGTGACGGGATTCTCTATTCCTTGGGGGTTGAGACAAAGAACAAAGAACTCTGGGCAGCCCATATTTATTTCAAACAAAGGAAGGGGATACTGAGGCAAGGTGGGAACAGAGCAGGACCTTGGGAGTCTGTTCAAAGACTTCTCCAAGTAATAAGTCTTGTCAGTTAGGAGACCTGTCTCATCTCAAGGGCTGGTAGCTTTATTGCTCTGGTCTGGGGGGTGGCAGCAGCCCAGGCCCTGGCTGCCTCAGCTGGGGCTGCCTTGACTTAGAGCACTGGGCATTGTGCATCGCTCCTTTCCAGCACAGCCAGAGGTCCTTGCACCCAGGACCTTGAGTCCTGGCAAAACTTTCAGGAGCAGAAAGCATTTCTGTCTCTCAACCTCCTCTGTGTTTCCAGATCCTGGAATGGATAGAAGGCAAGGAGAGGAATATCAGGGCCCTTCTTTCCACAATGCACACAGTCCTGTGGGCTGGGGAGACCAAGTGGAAACCTGTAGGCATGGCGGACCTGGTGACGCCCGAGCAGGTGAAGAAGGTGTACCGGAAGGCCGTGCTGGTGGTGCACCCGGACAAGGTGGGTACTGCCTCTGCCGCTAGCATGTTTGTAGCATTTCTTCTTTTGTTTCTTGCAGCAAACTTCCTGCCTCAGCCTCTTGAGTGCTGGTATTACAGGTGTGTGCTGCCACACCCAGCTGTCTTTGTTACTTTATGAGTATGTATTAAAACATTACAAGGCAGGGGCCAGAGAGATGGCTCAGTGGAATAAGCGCTTCTCTGGCAAGCACAAGGGCCTGAGTTCAATCCCCGGTTCTGCAAAAAAAAAAAAAAAAAAATTACAAGAGGCTAGCCAGATAGCTCAGTGGACTAAAGCGCCTGCTTAGGCAAGTGCAACGATGGGGGTCGATCCCTGGCAAATGAGAAAGGAAACGTTTCCCTTGGGAGAAACAACAGTCTGTTTAGCCAGGATGGTACTGTCAGGGCTCTAGAACGTAGCTGGCAAAAGTTGTCATGGATGAAATTTTACAAATAAAACCAAACCCATCATTCCTGTGATTCTGCCGGCACGTGTGTCCATCAGCACACGCATGCACGTACACTGCTGGAAGCGTCCGTTACCCATGGCCTGGCGGAGTCACCCTAATTCACGAACCGCTGTCACATGAACTGTCCCCATCGCGTGATGCCAAGTTATGCCTGAAGGGCCTCTTGGTGCCACGCGGGGATCCCATGGTTTCCTTCTCTCCACTGCTTTTTTTTCTCCATTGTGTTTTTTATAATGATAACTTTGGATAGAAGATGTCATGAGAAACAACTTTCTTGAATTTTGATCACTTGAAAGAGAAATGGAAACCTACAAAAATCCACAAACTATATAACCCTGTTACGACACTCCAAGAGCTTAACTTTTTTAGAAGTTGGAAAATTGTGGTTTAAAAATACAGTCCATGGGCTGGGGATGTAGCTCGGGGGCGGAGCTCCTGCCTGGCAAGTGTGAGGTCCTGAGGTCGATTCCTGGTACCGGGAAGGACAAATAAATCCGTGGCAGACAAGCTGTCAGTGGACTTTGTTGTTTGGTAGAAACTCTGGAGGTTGGGGATGAGCTTTGCCACCCGGGAAGTCTCTGTTGTCCACTTACTGAGGGATAATTGGCCCCCACTTGCATTTCCAGCGGGATGGCGTTAGAAGGCGGCCAGAGTAAGTCCACTAGGCCAGCAGCGGCAGACTGTGGCACACGTACTGCTGCGGCCGATGTTTGTGATCACTGACTGCAGGCTCTGCAAGGACTGCTGTCGCTGGCCTGTGCCGTAAGAATGGAGCATCTTAACAGAAGTGCTTTCCATTACGTAGAATCCATAGCAGCAGTGAATACAAGTACAGTTCTGCTGTGGGACTAATGTGTGTTTCCATTTTCTTCTGCAGGCAACCGGGCAACCGTATGAACAGTATGCAAAGATGATTTTCATGGAGCTCAATGATGCCTGGTCTGAATTTGAAAACCAAGGACAAAAGCCCTTGTATTAATGTGTGCGCCTTTCCACCTCAGCTGCAGACCTGTGCTAATGCTTAGTGTGCATCACAATTCTGAGGTTTTCACAGATGAATGAAAAACTCCAGTAATGTATTTCCACTACTAAACTGTTAAGTTACTCACGAATTAATTTCTCACAGTAAGGCGCATGGATGTTTGTTCCTTCCAGCCATAAAAGAGCCAAAGCGTGAGGAACTCTAGTGGGGTGACCCTGCAGGGGCTCAACATTCCCGCCTGCCCTTCGGGGAGCCTGCCCAGTGTGTCACCTGGGGAGATAGAAAGCTGAGGCCGCCAAAGATGAAGGCGGGTCATTCATCTCACTGTCTGTGAATGAGATCGAGGAGCGAAAGTCACCATAATAGGACTGCCTCATGGTTTTAAAGAATGGTTTTTAGTTTTCCTTGGAAAGATGTAATTAGAAAGAAGGCTTTGCACAGAT
>NW_004524633.1:4223399-4233734 GCF_000260255.1 Octodon degus
AGGCAACCTTGTGCCACAAGTTACTAACTTTGGGAAGGTATACATAAACGTCCCTTTTGTTGCTGGGGGTCATCTCAATAACCAGGCACCCAAACCGGCTTTTGTCTTGTCGTCTTTCCACGTTCCTGCGGCCCTTCCTCCCGAAACCAATAGATCCCTACAACTATCATTTCTATTAAGACAACTTCTGCAGATATGGTGCCTAATCTCGCGGTGCTGACTTTAATTGGGCACTGATCTCGGCTTTCTTGCCCCCTAATTACTACGGGAGCCTCCATTTTTCTATCCTGTAAACAGAGAGTAACTTATCTCCATTTTAGGGAATTCAGTGCAAGGAGAGAACACTTTCATCCTGGGCAGGGGTCGCAGGTGCCTGCACCCCAGTGACTGCTGGAGTTCGGGTGGGCTCGGGGGGCTTTCTCTCGGCTTCCGGTGACTTTTATTCCCCCGAGAACGTGGCTTGGGTAGGCGGAAGCTCGATTCTGGCAAGGCAAAAGGCGGTTTCTCAGGAGACGGTAGAGCTCCAGCAAGCCAACTTCCTCCCTAAAGCGCCGGGGAACTGGAAAGGTCAGCTGGCGCGGGCAGTGTGGCAGCACACCCGGCAAACGTCGCGGCCCGAGCGCAGCGACTCCCGCCGAGGCGCAGCCCCGCAGGCGTGTGGAGCTGCCCGGCGCCGAGCGCGCGGGAAGGGCGCTGGACGCGGTCTCCGCCTCCCACCGCGCGGCCGCAGACATCGCCGCCTCGGTCCCGACGCCCTCAGCAGCGCAACCGGAGCCACGAGCGCCCGACGCTGGAGCTCCTGGAAGCCGCGCACGGCCGGCAGCGCACGGTCAGGCAGCCGTTCCAGTTCCGGTTCCGCCCAGCCCGCCCGGTGGCCGCCAGCACACACACCCACACGCAGACGCCAGGCATGCGCATGAGGGATGGGCAGGGGCAGGCACGCAGGGTCGGGGCTGTCGGGGTCTTCCAGCGGAGGGGGCGGGGCTCTGAGCAGAGGGGGCGGGGCTACAGGGCGGGGCGGGGCTCTAGCGACTGGGGCGGGGTTATGTGCAGCGGTGGGGGGGCAGGGCCGGGCTGTAGGCTGACGGGGGCGGGGTCTGCGCCCCGGGAGCGAGGTTATAGGGTGGTGGGGCTGGATTCGGCGAGCCGCTGGGGCGACTTTGGGCCGCTCGGGGCGGTACTGTGGGCTGGAGGAGAGGCTGTAGGCTGGCGGGGCGAGACTCTGAACTGGAAGCCAGGCTTTGGGGCGGCGAGGGCGAGACTTCCCGTGACTGGGGCTGGACTCTGGGAGCTAGGCCTTGGCGTGGCAGGGAAGAGGACCAGCTGGGGAGAGATTCTGCGTGGCGGGGCTGGACAAGCTCCGCGGGTTTGAGCTGGGTTGCGGCCGGCGGAGGCGTGCTCCGCGTGGGCGTGACTGAATTGAGGGTGGCAGGGATCAGGCTCTGTGGGGAAGAGGGCGGGGTCTGCGTGGAGGAGGCGGGATCAGGGTTGACAGAGCGTGGCTGTTGGACCTGGTGATGTGCTACTGAGTGGCAGGGATCACGACCAGTAGGGCAGTAGTCTGCATGGCGGAGGCGGGGCTCTGTGGCTTGGGGGCGGGGCTATGACTGTGGGGGCGAGTCTTTAAATGTAAGGCTCGGGATTGGTACGCGCGGAGCTCTGGGAACGCTGGCAAATTTCTTGCCGGCAGGGGCGGGCTCTGGCAGGACTCAGGAAGGAGGAGCTACACGGGTCGGGGGCGGGGCTAGGCGGCGGGGGCGGGGCTCGGCGGGCCGGCGCGGAGGGGAAGCCGGAAGCAGCCACGGCCCGGCGCGGGAGCCATGGCGGGCGTCAAAGGTATCTCTGTTCTCTGATGCCGGCGAGTGGTCCTCAGACCCATACTCATCCCCTCTGCGTGAGGGCGTCCCGTCCCCCTCGCCCCGGAGCGGCGGACAACCGTGTCCGGCCCTTGGGTTCCTCCTTAGGCACTGGCGTCCCGGATCTGGGAGGAGCCTTCTCGGGACCCCGCGGGCCGGGAACGTCCCCTCGTCCCCCAGCCCCGGGTTCACTTCCCGCATGCCCGCCCCAGAACCGAAGACCCCGCCCCATCCCGCACTTTCCGAAGACCCTTTGTCTGCAGGTGCTAGGCGTCCCATATGGGCCGAGTCCGCTGCGGGCGCGTGTGGATGGAGAGTACTCAGGACGGCGTCCCTCTTGTAGCCCCGGGTCCAGCCTGGGTGGATTCAGCGTCCCTCTCGTAGGGGTCTTTGAATGGGACAAGTGACGCAGAGAGGACCAGGAACCACACCTTCCGAGGGCTCGGGTGGAATAATTGCGAGGGTCCGGAAGAGGTGATTGCGAGGCTGCCTGTAATTTGGTCTTGGAGTAGTCTAACTTGTTGCTGGATCTGCGTCCCGAAGTGCTTGCTATTTGTACAGAGATCGTCCCTCTGCAGGTCATCTGTGCCGGTCCACAGCCTGTGTGCAGTGTGTAATGCTACCTGTGCGCATGAGTGTGAGGGCTCGCAGGGCATTGATCTGAGTTGTGCACTGTGAGCGGCAGATGCATCTTATTCTTTCTGGCCCACTTTCACGTTCAGTATCAGTTGAGTAAGCATGGTTTTCTTGGATGGTGTCCAGTGTGCAAAACATTCTTGTGAAGCCATTGTAGGAGACAGGTGTCTTAGGAGGACACCTGTGTGTAGACACGGCGGGAGGCTACCACACAGTAACAGTATTGTGTGCCCTGTGTTAGAAATTGGGATGTAAGAAAAAGGAAAATGGGCTGTGGAATGGAGAATGACTAAGAGGTGGAAGCATTTTGCAGTTCAGCTTTTACTGAGGAGCTACTGTATGGACGTTGGATACTTGGGATACAAGGATGAGAGTTATGAGTTATTGTTGAGTGACAGCTGGAAAGAATTACATTGCTCTGCGTGTGTGTTCTATTTAATCAAGTTCAGATCATGCTGACTATCGTGGGTACTGATCTGAGGAGCTGCAACTTGCAGGAAGAGGGAATTTTAGAGATGGAGACATAAAGGGAGCACACACATCACGTGGCCGGCAGCATGATACAGCAGTGGGAGGAACACCAGCGCTGGCTGGCAACGGCGGCTGGGAAGGGGTGAGAACTCGTGTCCTGCGGCCTTCGAAGGGAGGCTGGCCCTGCCAACAGCTTGATTTCAGAAGTTTCACCTCCAGAATGCTGTTGCTCTGAGTCACCAGCTGGTGACACTTTATAACTGAAGCCTTAGGAAACAAATAGAAATGGGCTTGCCTAACTCAGGGAGGTTAGCTCCAGGGAGGAAGACTTCACAGGAGAGGCAGTGCCTGAATGCAGGGATCCATAAGGCTTCTGCTAAGGGGCAGGACAAGGGTGCAGCATATTTCCAGTGGAGAGAACGGCCTGGATGTGGGGCTCGGTGTGAAAGAACATACCTTGTTCTTTGCAAGAACTCGGGGAATGGAAAGGTTAAAGCTGGGTAAGGGTCAGACTGCCGAGTGTCAGGTGCCGGCACGTGTGTATCTGCTTGTCTGTCCGTGCAAGCAGTTGCCGAGTGGCCCTGCCAGCCAGTGTGTATCTGTAGCAGTGCTTGGGGATTTATTGGAAAAGCCAACAGTGGCAGTGGGCAAGAGATGTGAGGCCTTTCGCATGGGCCGTAGCAGACAGAGTTCAGGCAGAGAGGGTGCATGGATGGAACGAGGGCAGGCTCACTGCGCCACCTCACTTATTCTCTGCTGGACGTAGAATGTGGCTGGGGTCTGTGCTCTGGGCAGGACCAAGGAAGACTTGCAGCGCCTGTGGGGAGGAGCAGGTGGGTCCTGCCTGCGTGTTGGCTACACGGGCAGAGAAGGCCTGGCTCTCTGGACCTGCTGTGGGCTGCAGCCCTGCATGTGGCTGGACTCTCTACCAGTAGTGCGTTGTTGGCAAATTCTCAGCAGAATAGGATTGGATTCTTAGTCAGCTCCAATGTTAAGTAGGGCTACAAAGCGTCAGGCAGAAATTCAATAGTGAACTTTGAGAGATTGGTGTCAGAACAGAATGAAAAAAAGTGTGTGGTTCCGAGCCACGTCTCTGGAGAAGCTATGTAGATGGTTAGGCCCAGAGGAGGAGGGAGAGCCAGCTGGGAAAAGGTTGTCTGATGAAATGTGCGTGAAAAGTTACTTCCCCTTCCTGCCCTACACCCACTGAAAAGTGGCCTGTCACAGTGGCACTTGGGAGGCTGAGGCAGGAGCCTTGAGTCTCAGGCCAGCCATGATAACGTTTTCCCCTTAAGTCTCCTCCAAGAGTAATACAAAAGCAGTGAAAAAGATCAATTTAATCAGGGAATAATCGTGAAGGATATTGGCAAGGGAATACATTGTTCAGTACTCTTGATTCCTTTGGTTTTTTTCTTCTTATCAAAGAACAAGGCAGAAAACCCACATCTGTACCATTTACTGAGTATCTCCTTTAGCAAGGGCTTCACTCAGGTGAAGGCAGGTAAGTGTGTTGCTCTCCCCGAGTTGTACAGGTTGCCTGCTGGCCTCTAGTGGCGGGTGGAGGGAATTCATGCAGCAGGTATGCAGTTGCCCAACTGTGGTTGCTGAGTTTCTTCCAGTTTTGATTTTAAAGTGATAGACACAGTTAGGCTGGTGGTGCATGTGTGTTATCCCAGCCCCCTGGAAGGCTAAGGCAGGAGGATCGAGAGTTCGAGTCCAGCACAGGCAACTTAGCAGCTTAGCAAGACTCTCAAAATGATCACGAAAAGCAGGGGATGTGACTCGATGCAGAGGCCCCAGTGCTACACAAATAAAGTGGTGGGCATGGTTGGTTGTAAGCAGACAGCCTGGCTCAGTCATTGATTTGTCATGGTGTGGAGCTAGGCAGCCCGGGATCAGGGTGTGGGTGGATCTGGTTCTGGCAAGGGCCCGCTTCGTGGTCTGTAGTTGGTGGCTTGCTGGGGAGGGAGGTGAGGGCCTGGAGGGAGAACAGCTCTTTCTCCAAGACACTGAGCCCGGTGGGGAGGTCTAACTCCAGCCTCCTCCCCGACGTGCTTCCTGATCGCTTCCCACCCAGAGTTGGGGCTTCTGTGTGTGAATTCACGGGGCACTCCAGCACAGTCTGTTAGGTGTGAGATCGGTTAATAGAATAAGTACTGAACAACATGTGCTCAAATGTGGGACCTTTTTCCCTTTTCAAATAAAATTTTTTATTGAGACAGTTATGTACTCTAAAATTGATCTTTTGTGTGCAGAATTCTGAGTTGTGGTACATTTCCAAGGTTGCACAAGCCTCACTGCCATCTGGTTCCACAAGGATGGTCACCCCATAGCAGTTCTGTCCCATTGGTGGTCCCTCCCATTCCCTGGGGTCCCTCTCACCAGCCTCCAGAGAGGCTGCTCCAGGATTTTCAACCCTTGGTTGTGTTCTTCACAGCTCTGGTGGCGCTGTCCTTCAGTGGGGCGATCGGGCTGACGTTTCTCATGCTGGGATGTGCCTTGGAGGATTATGGGTAAGTTACCATGTCATCTCTCTGTCTTTGTCACTGTTGGTACAGGTGTTAGAGAGTTGGATCAATTTAGCACCAAGTGCTAATCAATGAGTGAATAAAGCTCGGATTACGAATCTAGCCCCTTGGGGCACAGCTCTTTTTAAAATCAATACATGCATTTAATAAGCCTTGTTAAGCTCCTGCTCTGGGCCAGCTGGGGGTGGGAACTTGAGTGCTACCCTTAGAGAAGCTGCTTGCATGAGAGGGATCGCAGCTGTCCCAGTTCTTGGAGGAAGCACGCCTCGCTCTTGGGGCAGCCAGGGAGAGCCGCATGGCAGAGGTGTACTTGATCAAGACTTGGTGGGTAGGTAAGTTTCTCTGGGTGATGAGTGAGGGGACGACAGCAGAAGGAGCAACCAGTAGCTTTCTTTATTCCACACCTCACAGAAGGGGAATTGGTGCCGGGCACAGTGCGTGTATTGCACCTGTAGTACCAGCACTTAGGGAGGCTGCGGAGGTGGGAGGACACAAGTTCAGGGCAACTTAGAAAGAGCATGTCTCCAAGATGAAAGGGCCGAGGATCCCAGCCAGTGGTAGGCCCTGGGTGTGAGTCCTGCACCCCCCCAAGGGAGTCGGTCGCTCTGTAACTGGCTCGAGGGCCCTGGGTGCCCTGTGATGGCAGGTGGGTTGTATT
Source organism: Octodon degus (assembly GCF_000260255.1). NCBI lineage: Eukaryota > Metazoa > Chordata > Mammalia > Rodentia > Octodontidae > Octodon > Octodon degus. The sequence continues at coordinate 4,229,549 of NW_004524633.1, forward strand.
GCTGTAGGCAGGGGAGCTGGGCAGGTTCCTGAGGGTGTTGTGTTTACAGGTAACTCTGGCCAGGTGTGAGATGAGGTAGGAGGTTGGGTGTGTGGTCGGGAGAGCACTGAGAGGCTGTTGACGTAGAGCCCGCAGGACAGCCCTGCAGTGGGAACTCTGCCAGGCCCGGCCCCAGAGAGTTCTGTGCAGCTTCCGGATCAGCTGAGCGCACAGCAGGGGATCGAGTCGTGTGAGGACAGTGGTGAGCGGCTCAGGTCCGTCATTGTCCTTGATGGGCTCAGCATGATCGCAGAAATGGCTTCAGCGTGACATAAGACTAACACGGTATCTTCCCAGTGCACCCTGGCTATTGCTTTATTCTGGCCTCAGAGATAGCAGTCACTCCTGTCCCTATCCCCAGCTGCCAGCCCAGAGCCCAGAGCTCAGACTTTCCCAGGCCGCCTAGCAGGAGGATGGAGGTGGAAGTGGCCTTGGATTGTCTCTTGGTGGAGGTTTCTGTGATTCCAAGTCCAGGTGCTGTGTAGTGACACACTGCTTGTGGTTCCTGAAGGCCCTCGAGGAGCTGACCCGCTGCCACTGCAGACAGGTGGATTGATTGTGTCTGTGCCTGATAGCGCCCCAAGACACCTGGCCCAGCAGGGCTGGCTGCCGCCCTGGGTGAGGCTTATCTCGCATGCCATGTGCTGTCTATGACACGGGCAGTAGAGATGCAGAGCCTGTGCTTCCAAAGCCCAGCACTTGCTTTTGGTCCTCTCAGGCTGGCAGCCTCTTGGCTGCCGAGTTACTGACTGGTGTCATTTCAGGGTTTCAGTTTCTCCTCTAACCGAGTGTGCTACATGAACAGCTTGGCTGCGTCTGGACACTTCCGGGAGTGCTGACGCTCAGGTTGCTTTTCAGGAAACTGACCCTGTACCTCAGGAAGAGCCGGAGGCTGGGCCGGGTGACAGCTGCACCCCCCGAGCCTCTTCCCCTGCTCTGTGTCTCCTTTCCTCCTGGGAAGAGAAGGTCTTGCACCGGAGAGCTCGCAGAGGCCGGGCGCCCCGCTGTGTGCTGACTTGAAGCTCACTGGCCCCTGTCTGGCTTCAGAGGTCCTCGCTGTGGCCAGGGCCCTTTCCCTTCTTGTTTTTCTGCCCCTCCTCTTCCCTCCTGGATGGCGCCCACCAGGAGGCTTCGGCAGTACCCATGCAGTCTGTGTTTCTGGTTTCGTGGGGGTGTGTGTTTGTAAAAGTGAAAGGAGAATCAGTTTTTTCCCTAAGGACCTGAGCATTGTAAATGCCTGACTGATGAGGACAAAGATGATAGTGTTTATAGAGCAAGCGCAGTTGGGAACCGGATGACAGTTTTGAACAAACGTGAACTCGTGAAACTTGGATAGAAAGCTCTGGGGCTGTGTGCTGCGGCGGGTTTCTTCTTTGTGAACTAGTCTCAGAGGTCAGAGCACACCGGAAGCCTTAGTAGCAGGCCTATCTCTTCTCGTCCCTCCTCTGCTTTTCATTCATTCACCAAGTATGAGCGGAGCGCCTCGTTCTCAGCGCAGGGGACACGTAGTGACTGAGCCAGCGTAGCCCTGTCCCTGTGAGTGAGGAGACATGCTGGAGTTAAGGGCTCCTGAGCCGGGGTGTGAGCGCTCCTGCAGGCTGGGTGGCTGGCCTGGCTCTGACTGATGGCATGTGTGAGCGAGGGCCCGTGCAGGAGTGAGCTCCGCGGGGCGCAGCAGCCACCGGTTAGGAGAGTGAGGGAAACGGTGCAGAAGGAGCGAGGCGTGAGAGCTGGTGGGCCTTTGAGCCCTGGGCCAGGAATTTGAGTTTCCTTTTAAAGCACTAGAGGCTTCGAGATTCGCACACACTCTGTGAGATTACCATGTGCCAGCCAGCCTGCTGCGTTCAGCAGGGAGAGTAGAGTTGACTCTGTCCTTTTATTTGCTTCGTTTTGTTTTTGTCTTTTTGAGACGGGTCTCTCTATGTAGCTCAAGCTGGCCTTGAACTCACTTTGTAGCCCAGGCTGGCCTCAAACTCACAATTATCCTCCTGCCTCAGCCTCCCCAGTGCTGAGATGAAAGGTGTGTACCACCACGCCTGGCTAGACTGTAAAGAAATTGCACCTCAGTAATACAGAAAACAGTAACATTTGTAGGTCGTACCTTCTGCAGTTGTTTCTTTTTTCTTTTTTAAAGAGAAAAAATAGTGAAAAAAACCCCAAAACAAAACATTAGAAACAATACACAATTTCTCTAAACAAAATAATAGGAATTCAACAGTGGTTGTTAAATTGCATATTGTTGTCTTCAAATTAGTTGTTCAGATTACCAGATATAACCATGCAAAATTGGTCAAAAATTATAAAAAATAAAAAGGAGAAAGCATCATACAGTGATATATGTACATTCATGTTTATAACAGCGCAATTTATCTAGATAAATCTTGAAACACCCCAAATGCTCGTCACTGAGGAATGGATAAAAAAGATACGATATTTTTGCACAATGGAGTATTACTCAGCTATAAAAAAAGATAAACCTGAGGTTTTTGTAGGTGAATAGATTCAACTAGATACCTACTCCTAAGTGCAACAGATCACCTGCGCGCGTCATCATCCTGTCGTCTCGCTAGTGTAAGAACCTGAAAGAGTAAATACAGCCTGTAAAGTGCAGTAGACCTTGTGAAAGGGAAAGAATCTGTTCCAAGGGAGGGACCAACCGGGATGAGGAGAGGAGAAAGGAGAGAAAGGAGGAAACAGAAAAGACACATAAATATTCATGTGTCTACACAGGAGAGCTTGGGAAATTGTACTGCTGATTTCTAGTGGTCTATTGAAAGCAGCGTTCAGTCTTTTGTCTTGGAGGTAGAATTTTGCCATGCATTTCAGGCTGGCCTTGAGCTTACTTTGTAGCCCACGCTGGCTTCACACTTGCAAAGGCCCTACAGCAGCTACGCATACGCTAAGAACCAGTAGTTTCCGAATCATCAGTGTTATCTTGGTGGGGATCATCTTGTATTTTAATAACCATAACTGGTCAGTTGTTTGACCCAGGCATTTAAAATAACGATTTTGAAACAAGAGGATGTCTTGAATTAACTGTGGCTTCCCCTGGGCACCCGCAGCGTGTACTGGCCCCTGTTCGTGCTGCTCTTCCACGCCATCTCACCCCTGCCCCATTTCATCGCCAAGAGGGTCACCTATGACTCGGATGCCGCCAGCAGCGCTTGCCGGGAGCTGGCCTACTTCTTCACCACCGGGATCGTCGTTTCCGCCTTTGGGTTCCCTGTCATTCTGGCTCGCGTGGATGTGGTGAGTTTTGTTGTCTGCTGTTTCCCTCGTCTGTCACAAGTTTACTTCCTGTGTCAGGCAGATGCGTCTCAGCCTCTTTCTTGCTCTGCCGTCTCTGCCCGTCCGTTCTCAGTGGTGCTTTTCCAGCGCTTGCCTTGTGTTAGCCAGACCATAGTGTGTCTTGCTTTTTCTGCTTTACACTGTGCTCTGGGTTTGTTCTTCAGTCTCTGCATCTGAAACTATCGGTCAGTGCAGATGACTGCACTAGAAATACTTGTCTAATTACGAGGTGAAGATCCTGTTAGAGCCTTTGCCGATGGATCCTGGGGTTGACTCTCCATATAACCCTTACGGGGAGCAGGGTGTCTGTCAGTTCCTCTGCTCAGAGAGACACAGAGTAAGATGACGTCCACAGCCAGTGTAGTTTCCTTTGTCTCCAAAACTCACACTGTGAATGTAGTTGGTTTAGTTCTTTGTTGTTTGCTGTCTTTCCCACTCTGCTTTTATTTTGCCTGTTCTGTATTTCAATTTCATGAAACCTTCACTTGAGCCCTTGACTGGGCAAATCTGTGCATATCTTGTTCATTCGTGTACTAATCACATATCTTTGGAGCATCTACTGCTGGTAAAGGACCAGAAACCGTCCGAGGGCCCAGGATCCTATAGACTTTTTTTAAAAAATTAAATATATTTGGTACAGGGTCTCCTTATGCAGCTCAGACTTGTAGTGATCCTCCTGTTTTCAGCCTCCCCAGAGCTGGGATTACAGGCATGTGCCATCATGCCCGGTCTTGGTGGCTGACTCAGCACACCTGGGGCCAAGGCCAGTGTGGCATGTGGTGCCAGGGATTGAACCCCAGTCCCTGCGCTGGCCTAAGCAGTGCTTAGTCCACTGAACTATCTCGTTTCCATAGACTTT
>NW_004524633.1:4233834-4235537 GCF_000260255.1 Octodon degus
GATTTTAGTTCCGTGTTGGCTGGTTCTCCTTTTGAGATGAGCAGTTCCTTCTTCTTTGAGTTTAATAGATCCACAAGTGGGCCTATGCAGAGTACGTAATGTATATCATACATACACATGCACACAGCAGGTGGGCAAGAGGTTTTCATGCTGATCTTAAAAGGTTCATGCTCAATTTGTGAAAGGCTTTCAAAAATTGTTTTTAAAAGACAATCACTTTTTGTTTGCTTTAATTTTCTTGCAGCCAACTATAGAAAAGGCAGCATGTCAAAATTACTTTAGGTTCTATATAGATTTTTTTGCTATAAAGGTTTATTATTTATTTTATCTTTTACAGACAATGTGAAAGTTGCAGAAAATGTTCTTTTTAAATATACGGTCAAAACTGTACAAGGTAACCATAACTAGGTGTTATTTATTAACGTATTATAAAATAATGTTTGACCCACTTTGTGCTTGTCTTATTTAAAGTTGGAATGTGAGACTTGCTGTGATCCACTGTTTCTTTCCCATTCCCATTTGTAGATACTGTGTGAACTACAGTGTATAATGATAATTAAAGGCACTACGTGGATGTCACGTACATTTTGAAATAGAACTCTATTAGCTTTGTATCATGTTTGAATAATTAATTAATGTTCACAGTTTAAAAGCAGCATTAAGCCCTCTGTAATTAGCAATGAGAAAGAATGTTATTTAACTTAAACTTGGGGGTTCCCCCAACTTTTTTCCAGATACATTATAATTCTGGACTCCTATTTATCTCAAAACTCATAACTTATGCAGGCCAGCAGGTTTTTTGCATTCCTTTTAATTATCTGGTTGTGACAGAGCTTGATGTTGATCAAATTCACTGTTTCATTCATATTTATTGTAATATATTTTTGTTTTGTAAATATGTTATACCAACAAAATGTGATTGGTCTAAAATATTTGTAATGTATATTAAAAGGCTCAAAAATATTTTCAGAGATCGGCTGTTTTTTGCACTTGTAGGAAAACAAACACAGACCTGAGTTCTGAGATGATTCACCGGCAAGCAAAGTTTTGGGGAAAGATTATGAAAGCAAGTAACCTTTCTGCACCACCATGTAATCGAGACAGGATCTGTACTTTAAGCAGCTCTTCCCTAACACACGGCACACACACATTTCGATCACGAGTGTTACGGTTCGGAAGGGGCCAGTGTAGAAGCCCATGGGGCTCTTAGCTAGAGTATGAAAGGATTTGCAAAAGTGCTGAGGCAATTTGGTCCCGTAGTCTGCGGCTATTGCAGAGGGGAAACCAACTTCCTGCCACTTTGTTCTCCGAGGACAGAAGCAGCACATTCATTTGCAAGCCCACGCTACACTGGAAGCACCCGAGCCACCACAGCACTGGACACATCTGGAAGAACACTCAGGCTGGATCCTGAGCCCCTGCACAAACACTGCCAGGGAATGAACACACAGAAACTGGACTCTGGAAACAGTTACCATGGCGACAGGTCAGTTTCCCTGCTGCAAACACTGACCAGGGAATGTAGGTCAAATCAACATGTTCCGATGGTTCTAGGGTAAACTGTGGTGTTTGGGCGTAAAGCCACGGTATCATTAACTTCCCCCTTGTATTAAACACACTCCTCCCATTGGCCTTGCCACTTTGTGCAGCATCTCTGGAGTCCTCTTTTGTGAGGGTCTTTAGTTGTACTCTCCTGGCTGCCT
>NW_004524633.1:4236472-4237992 GCF_000260255.1 Octodon degus
AGAAGACCTACTTCAGGAAATGCAAGCACGGGGAAGCTGAACAGCTGGGGTCTGAAGCAGGTCTTTCCTTCCTGGAGGCAAGTCAGAGAACCCCAAATTCCTCTCCCCAAGGCATCCGAGGAACTAGGCCCCATCCCCAGAAGCCAGCCTTCAAATCTGCAAGTGTCTGACTTCCCTCCTTTCCCCGCCAGGAGGAAACGCTCTACCTACCTGTCAGCTAGTGGATCTCTACATCAGGGTTTCCAAGAGGGCCTCGCCCGGCCAAAGAGGAAGGCAGCCCACACGGTGAGGCCAGGCTCGCCATGGCTGCTGAAGTTTGCCCATCGTATTCCCGATGCCTGCCTTCGCTTCACCGAACTGAAACGTACAAGTAAAGACTCCATCTTTAGCCTGAGGGCCTAGTCACATGCAGCTGCCATCAAGTATGTTAGGTGTCATTGTTTGTGTCTGGCTGTGACCCTTTAGGATGGGTGAGAGAGCGAACCACCCCGCTGAACACAGGTGCCACCAACCTTTGGGAGTCCTGGAAGTAGCAAAATTGGTCAAAAGTGTGGAGGCGGGACTAGCCCTCAGGGACTAAAGCAAATAGTCGCCAGGCAACCTTGTGCCACAAGTTACTAACTTTGGGAAGGTATACATAAACGTCCCTTTTGTTGCTGGGGGTCATCTCAATAACCAGGCACCCAAACCGGCTTTTGTCTTGTCGTCTTTCCACGTTCCTGCGGCCCTTCCTCCCGAAACCAATAGATCCCTACAACTATCATTTCTATTAAGACAACTTCTGCAGATATGGTGCCTAATCTCGCGGTGCTGACTTTAATTGGGCACTGATCTCGGCTTTCTTGCCCCCTAATTACTACGGGAGCCTCCATTTTTCTATCCTGTAAACAGAGAGTAACTTATCTCCATTTTAGGGAATTCAGTGCAAGGAGAGAACACTTTCATCCTGGGCAGGGGTCGCAGGTGCCTGCACCCCAGTGACTGCTGGAGTTCGGGTGGGCTCGGGGGGCTTTCTCTCGGCTTCCGGTGACTTTTATTCCCCCGAGAACGTGGCTTGGGTAGGCGGAAGCTCGATTCTGGCAAGGCAAAAGGCGGTTTCTCAAGAGACGGTAGAGCTCCAGCAAGCCAACTTCCTCCCTAAAGCGCCGGGGAACTGGAAAGGTCAGCTGGCGCGGGCAGTGTGGCAGCACACCCGGCAAACGTCGCGGCCCGAGCGCAGCGACTCCCGCCGAGGCGCAGCCCCGCAGGCGTGTGGAGCTGCCCGGCGCCGAGCGCGCGGGAAGGGCGCTGGACGCGGTCTCCGCCTCCCACCGCGCGGCCGCAGACATCGCCGCCTCGGTCCCGACGCCCTCAGCAGCGCAACCGGAGCCACGAGCGCCCGACGCTGGAGCTCCTGGAAGCCGCGCACGGCCGGCAGCGCACGGTCAGGCAGCCGTTCCAGTTCCGGTTCCGCCCAGCCCGCCCGGTGGCCGCCAGCACACACACCCACACGCAGACGCCAGGCATGCGCATGAGGGATG
>NW_004524633.1:4245957-4250081 GCF_000260255.1 Octodon degus
TACTAGATCAGACTCGTAGTGATCAACCTGTTTACAGCCTCCCAAGAGCTGGGATTAGAGGCGGATGCAGTCTCAATTGCCGTCTCAGTGTGCCTGGGGGCAGGGCCAGCATGGCAAGCCCAGGGATCCTGCTTGCAGGCCCTTTAATCCGCTGAGCTATTTGGCCGGCCCTCCCATAGACTTGTGACATGTGCTGACTACAACAGGAAGAGGATGCCACAGGGACACCAGGAGGGGGCTGTTCCAGCTGGCCTCTGTGTGCACCTCCCAGGATCAGTGGGGTTTTCTCTGCAGGAGAGAGGGTGAAGCCGCAGGTCATGGGCACTGTGTGTCCAGCGTAACTAGAGAGGTGGGGGTGCTGAGCAGCAAGCGTCTCGACGCCTTGTACGCCGATAGGTTTTGCACACTAGGCAGTCATGCAGCCTTAGCTTCGTGAGCCCTAGACTGTGACCTCTGAAGTTCTGCTGTAGAGCTATAATTTTCCCTTTCCACGCTGCATGGCGTTTGGAAAGTTTCCCGAGTGTTCTGTTGGTTAAATGAAAGCTAGCAAGAATGCCCACTAGAGGCTGCTGTCCTCCTTAGCGCAGTCTGCCAGGCTCCAAGGCAGCCTGGGCAGGGGATACACACAGTTTATTATTTAAAGGTTTTGCTTGCCTACAGAAGAAACAAATCCCGAATCCCCCATTCCTATTTTCCGTGAGGGAAGTTGATGTTTGCAGAATTTACAGTACCTAGTGTTGTGTCCAGTGTTCATGAGCTTGCCACGGTTAGGGCGGTTGCTGTCAGCTGAAAACCAGTGGAGGAAAATGTCCACTGGGGAGTGGCTTAGGATGATGCCAGGCTTAATTAACAAGCACCCAGTGCAATTAGAATAATGATGCAGTATTGGCTGCTCCCCGCCTGTGTGCTTGTTCAGCCTCTTAGCGGCTTGGTGTGGCATTTCATTGGCACTTTCTAATGCAGAGAGCTGCTGGGCTGGGGTGAATGAGGTGAGCCTTCACCCTCTGTTCTTGTGTTCCAGATCAAGTGGGGAGCCTGCGGCCTTGTGCTGGCAGGCAATGCTGTCATCTTCCTGACAATTCAAGGCTTTTTCCTGGTCTTCGGAAGAGGAGATGATTTCAGCTGGGAGCAGTGGTAGCGCTTGCTCGCCGGCCGAGAGCGCGGGTTCTGCGGCTTCGTACTCTACGCGTGCGCGTGGCGCTCACTGGCGTCTGTATGCGAGATTTATGCTTTTCTATCATGACCACTTAGGGAAGGCTTCAGAAGTACGGCATTAGTTTTCTTTCCAGCAGGTAGAGATCGGATTGTAGTGCTTGCTGGGTTGCTCACAGGGCCATGACGTGCTCAGAACAGGCGTCGGCTCCGCGCGAGGGCGACTGCTTCCTTGGCCAGGGCTCCAGGGCCCTGAGAGTCGGCTTCCTACATGTCCAGGCCCGCACTTCTCCAGATAGGGTCCACAGGTCAAGGGAGGCAGCGGCATCTTGGGCCGCCTTAGAAACGCAGGGCTGAGGGCCCAGCCCAGACCCAGTGTGTTTCTGGGAGCTCTCGTGGGTTCGCATACACATTCATGCTGGAGAAGCTTTGCCCTGGAAGAATAAGTGTGGTTCCTGACTTCCTAACCCCGCTTCGGCTCAGCCGCTTAACCTCAGGGGGCATCGCCGGCTCCCTGTGGAGCCTGTGGGGTGTTCACACGTGTAGGATACGGGCTGCTTGTCACATCTGGCAAGTGTTCTCAGCAGGGAGCGGATGTGCCATCCCTACCTGGAAGCCAGTGGCTGTTGTCACAGTGCTGGGCACAGAGTGACCCTGGAGCCCTGCTGGGGTGTGGGGCTGGGAAGAGTGGGGGCAATCCTTTGTCACTGCCTTTTGTAAGCGCCCCGCCCAGCCTGGCCCTCAGCAGGGCCTGGCCTGTGGCCCTCTCCTCTTGCTGGCTCCGACTTCTGCTTCCTAGGCAGCCAGCAGAGGGTGATCACGTAGTGTTACTGAGGTTTTGGTGTACGTCTTAGCATTCATGTGAAACTCTAAGCCACTCGTAAATGGAGCGTTAGCGATGCAGCGTCTGCACCTCGTCTGTTTATCCACACCTGTTGAGCAAAGGAAACACCCAGTGGATCCACTTGATCTGCTTAACCACCGGTGATTTGAAAGCACTGCTGTGTGGCCGCCCGTGTGTGGAACACTTCGCCTGAGGTTCGGGCCCCCCGCCAGCGCTCCCTCCCGCCTCCTGGACGGAAGAGCATCATCCCTAGTTCCTGGTCCCTGGAGGAGAATGTGCAGTGCTGCCTTTGGACCCTGTGCATGAGCTTGAGTTTTCAGTGTTCTGTTTACATATAGAGTTGTTCAAGTTGTTACTCTCAATATTTACATTAGAAAAATTATGTACTTTATCATTTTAACCAGCATTTCTAATCATGACACTTACTGTATTATAATAAATTTCACTTTTAACACAAAAGTTTGTTTTAAAAAGTCTCTATTCTGTTGTTGCCCTACCTAAAAGAAAATGAAAAGGTAGATTTTTTTTTTTTTTTTTTGTGGAACCAGGGATTGAATTCAGACCCTTGTGCTTGCCAGCGAAGTGCTATTCTTCTGAGCCTTCTCCCTGGCCTTAGAATTTCTTGATGTTATGAGATAGGCAGTTTTAAGCAGTGGTCTGGCCTGCCTAAAAATGTGGGATCATTTTGGGGACTCGAGTTTGGGATGTTGGGTTGGCTTGTGATCAGTTTTATTCTCTCAGAGGGCTTTTACCTTTTGCAAGAGTATGTTGTCTCTGTGTATTTCAAATAACCCAGGTGGCCTTAATGGGTGGCCTTCGAGCATTCTCTTGATTATGTTTTTCAGAATGACTTAAAATATCTGCATACAGAACATTTGCAGTGATCAGTTCTGTGTCAGAAAAGACCTCATTCTGTGGGACCTGAGTGCTGTGTAAATAATGAGCACAGCTGGAAGTGTGTCCCCTGGGAGCACACTGCGGGAGCTCTGTCCCGGACACAGTGCGGGGACATGGTGCGGAGCAGGGCAGGCTCTTCCTGGGTGTGTATCGGGGTGGGGGACCTGTGGCACATGTGCCGCAGCTGGCTGTTGCTTAACACTGAACACTCAGAGGCTCGCCCTCACTGCTCTATGTGGCTCAAAGTTTTTGGACATCCAGGCATATTGACTATGTTCTAAAACCAAGACCACACTCTCAGATAGTCCGCCTGTGAGCACCCTTTGGAAGGCTTTTCCTTGCATTCCTGACTGCTGACCGCAGTAGACTCTGCAGCCCTTTTCCCACGGGGCTGGTCCCAGACTGGGCCTCCTGAAGCAGACTAACGCTCAGAGCTGACCCGTGATCCCGACGGCGCCTGCTGAGCTGGTGTCTGAATCTTGGGTGCCGCCAAGTGTTTGGAGAAGGACGTGGAAGTAGCTACCTCTTCCTAAAAGCAGAGTCCTCCCACTTTGGTGTTTGGACCGTTGCAGCCCCTGGCCCCCTGCAGTCCGGGTCCCTGCTGAGAGTTGTGCAGCGCTCCTCCAGCTGGACGCCTCCCAGCTGCCCTCCACCCCTCCCATGAATGCTTTCTCAGGTGCAGGGTTGCCAGGTACTGTCGGAAAGAAAGTGGTCCCACTCAGCATCCTTGCCTCGAGCAGGAGCGACCTGAGATTGTCTTCCCTCAGCTGAAGCTCCTTCTGTAGTCCCCAGGGTACGGTGCCCTGGGACACAGGTGTCCCTCCGAGAGGGGCCACATGTCCATATAAAGTGAAGATGTCCCGTAGTGTAGAGGATGGCAGTGTGTAGGGACAAGGCCCAGCCTGCATGCTCATTCCCGGCCATCTCAGCTGGCTTTGCTTGCGTAGCCTTTCTTGGCCCCGCTATACTTACTGCTACCTCTTCGTGTCTCCTTGGTGAAGACCCACAGAGACACTGAAACACTTCGTGTTGTTAAGAACATGCCCACTGTTTTCAGACAGGCCCAGACGATGTCACAAAAATGTGCCTTTTCAAAGTTTGCAAAACTGAGACAAAATAGAGTCCACTAAAAATACAGCCATGATCAGCAATTCGTTGAACTGAGGATAGCCAGGAAGCTTGTGGCTGCCACTCTGGGTGCCGGGAAGCTCATGGCCCCCAGTCTGGGCGC
>NW_004524633.1:4251194-4257258 GCF_000260255.1 Octodon degus
CCGGGAAGCTCGTGGCCCCCACTCTGGGCACCGGGAAGCTCGTGGCCCCCACTCTGGGCACCAGGAAGCTCGTGGCCCCCACCCTGGGCGCTAAGACGCTCGTGGCCCCCACTCTGGGTGCCGGGAAGCTCGTGGCCACCACCCTGGGCACCAGGAAGCTCGTGGCCACCACCCTGGGCACCAGGAAGCTCGTGGCCGCCACCCTGGGCACCGGGAAGCTCGTGGCCCCCACTCTGGGCACCAGGAAGCTCGTGGCCCCCACCCTGGGCACCGGGAAGCTCGTGGCCACCACCCTGGGCGCTAAGACGCTCGTGGCCCCTACCCTGGGCGCCTGGAAGCTTGTGGCCGCCACCCTGAGCACCTCTTGCAGCTATAGAGGCCATGGTAACTTGTATGACTCCTCACAGTGTCTCAGTAAAGGTTGTATTAAAATGTTTCTACACACCTTTCTTTTCCTATTATATACATTTTTTTTCTGTGAACTATTTTTAAGGATGCTACCATTTTCTAAGCATAATAATTAGCTTACAGCTGGAAACCTGAAGTGAATATAAGCTGTGCATTTTAATTCTCCGCTCCCCACTCTGCCTCCTGAAGGAACCTGCTCACAAAGTTCCTGCCGCGTAAGTAGCTCGAACCCGGCCCCTGTGCTTGCCAAGCAGGCGTGTCGTCCGCTGAGCTATTTCACGGTACCTCAGTTGTTCCTTAAGAGGATGGAACACCAGAGACTTCTTATATTCCTTTGTTGTTATCTTTTTCAAGATTATACCCATAATTCTAAATTAATTGTTAGCTATTAAGATAAACTTTTTATTCTAGGACTTCACTGGGTAAACATTTCAGTAATTTAAAGCAGACACCTATTCTGGCTCAATACTTTCATTTCTGCTTCAGTTGAAAACATTTTGGGCCGGGGAGATGGCTCAGTAGAATAAGCGCTTGCCTGGCAAGCCCAAGTGTCTGAGTTCAATCCCTGGTTCCGAAAAGAAAAAAACAAAAAAACAAAAAACAAACAAAAAAAAACCATTTCTAGCACCGTGTTCTGTTGAGTGACTTCATGATTCGTGGCACTTCCCTCCCGACACTGTGCGTGTACTCCCTGACATCCAGATGTCTCCAGCACGCTGAGGCGTCGTGGCTGCAGCCGTGCGCTTTCTGCCTCTGTGATGAAGCTTTTGCTGGGTCTGCCTGCTGTGAGGAAGTGCGGCAGCTGAGCCTGACACACCCGCTGGGCTCTGATGCTGGACTCTTTCGAGGCAGGTCCAGCGTCAGTGCGTGGGAGCCTCTGTGCGGTACTTGTGTCCTGCACCCAAGCCTGGCCCCAGAACCATCGTGACCTCACTTTGCCTGGGCCTGGAGTCTCCTCTTAGGGACATTTGTCACCCTGAAGCCATCTAATCAGAGCCTCAAAGAGGGTCCCACGAATCACTAGCGCCAACATTTGTCTCCTTAATTTGCTGATACAGGAAGTGGAAGGTTCGGGAGCATGCTGAGCGGGGGACTTCTTGGCCCCTGAGACACGTAAGTAAGAGGTGACTGTGAGCTGCTGCAGCACACATGTTTACGAGGCTGGTGAAGGGCACAAGAAGGTGCAGAATTAGTGTCCCAGCAACAGGTTTCATTGGAAGTTGGTGTAATGGGAAATCATTGGTACTGGGGATTGAACTCAGGACCTTGCTCTTGCTTGGCAGGTGCTTATGCAGCTGAGCCATCTCCTGGCCTGATTTAGGAAGTTATGTGCCAGTAGGGACACTAACCAGGTTATGGTCAAGGTGGGAAGAAAGGGCTGTGCTGGGTGTATGTGGCCCCTGACTCATGATGGTAGGACGAGGCAAGAGACGCTGAGCGATCCCTGCCGTCAGCTTGGAGAACTAGTTAGGGTGAGCTCAGGAGAATGCAGTTTGTCTTTCACCTTTTTCTCCATTCTGGGATTTTTATTACCTGAAGTAATCCTCACGTGGTTGGAAGTTGCTGAAAGCAGTCAGTTCTCTGGTTGGGGCACACCTTCAGTGTTTTGGGGGTCAGGGAGGTGTGACCTGGGTGCGTCCCTGTCTGGTCCCCTTCCCTTCCTCCCTGGCGCTGTCCCCTGCTCTGCTTCCTGACTGCCAGGAGCTAAGCTGCTTGCTCTGCCTTAGAGAAAGCATGGACTGAACCCTGGTACCTCGTGAGCCCAGCAAAACCTCTTTCTGTCGGCAGCAGGCCTGGTGACAGGAGCGCAGGCCACTGGACCGAGTGCCTGTGCAGAGCTCAGTAGTTTCAGAGAACTCCAGCATCACCTGCTTTTCAGGGCTGTGTGGGCACCTGCAAGAGCTTAATTCCATGTGTTTTATAAGGGGAATTCATCGTGTGGTGGATTTCTTTTTCTTTTTTTTACATATTTAGTGTAGGATCTGCAGGGTTTCACTACATGGATTGGACTTGTAGTGATCCACCTGTGTTTAGCCTCCCAAACACTGGGATTATAGGTGCGTGCCACCACGCCCAGTCTCAATCGCTATCTTAGTGTGCCCTGGGGACGGGGCTGGCAGGGCACGCTGGGGTGCCTTGGTGGAAGCCTGGCTGCTGCGCTCTGCCTAAGCAGACACTTTAATCTGCTCAGGTATCTGGCTGGACCTGGATTTCTTTAGCCCCCAAAGCACTAATCTGGATAAATACAACTAGAGCACACTACGAGCTGAGAATATTCCATGGCAACCTGCTAGTTCTTAGTGAAGGCTCGATGTGCAGTAAAGTTAAGTAACTTTAGCTAAAATATATACTTTAAACAAGATACTAGATTTAAATTTTTTTATTATTTTATTGAGAAATATCAATGAGATACTTTCCAAGCTGGAAAATTAATAGGACATTTTCAATAATTAATACATTGCACATTGCTATCTTCTCAGTGGTCATCCACAGCACAAGAAGCAGCCAGGACATCCTGTCCAAACACTACTACTACAAATCCTTCCTCTCACTGAACCAAGCAAAAGCAGCTGTACATCTATCCCAGCTATTCTGTATATACAAATACAAAATGGTCCTTCCTCTGTATCCTCCCTCTCCAGTTCAGTCCTGTCAGAGATGGGTATTCTATTGGCATCTAAATACTATAGGTGCTGGAATTCAGCAAAACAGTCCAACACAGTCCAGTAGTCCACAGTAGTAGTGGGTTATCTGCAGAAGTTGTTGACTAGAACCTTTTACAGCTCAGCATATTAATATGGCTTTACTTTATATACCTCGTTTTTATACTTTTCTGCTGAATGGTTAAGACCAAGATAAAGCAAGACCTATGTAACAAGAAATGTAACTTTTGTATCTGATAAGGTCATCAAGTACCCTCAGGATTTATCCTGTAACCCTGTACTCCATCCATCCATCCATCCATCCATCCATCCATCCATCCATCCCCCTACTGGTCCTCCTTCTCTGGAGAATGCAGGGCATTCCGTGTTGCGAATGGAAGTCACAAGCACTTCATTTTGTTGTTTTTCTTACTTTAACTTCAACTTCGTGCCTCCACTCTCATTTGATAAGGAGAAATTCAACTCCATTTTCCTTGGTTCTGAAATCTAAGGCAGCACAGAGAACCGAGACCTTAGCCCAGGGAGAGGATTTCGACCTTCTCATCATCCATCATTAATTCAGCATCGGGCACTGCAGGGAGACGAACCGCCTCAGAGTACACAGCCTTTGTAGGACCTCTTTTGCATTTCAGGGTCACGGCTGTGCAAGGAGATCGCTGATGAGGCTTAAAGCCACAGAGTTACTGCCTCTTTGAGGTCTTGTCGTCCTCAGGGTGTCCAGAGGATAGTGCCTGGTCTACATCGTTTAAGGAAACTTCCGATGCAGTATGGCTGTTGTCCACTTTCCCTAAACCAATCTGTAGATTTAGTGCAATCCTGAAATCCTCAAAGTCCTGGCACGTTTTCTGGGAGAGAGAAATTAATATACTACCTAAGTTTTAGACACATTACAAAAGTGTGTACCAGTTCAGATAGTATGTCATGGCAAAAGGAGACCCGTATGAACCCGTGGGACGCCACCGATAATCTAGAAATAGACCCGTATGTATGTGGGCAAATAATCTTTGAGTAGGAAAAACATTCTAAAAAAGATACGAAAGATACACACCAGATTCTCTGCCTTCATACAGCTTACCTGTAAATGGGCAACACAAAGAATTTTTACAGATAACAGGTGTTTGTGTAATGAAAACTGACAGTAGTGGGTGTCAAGCAGTAAATCAGGACGCGCACTTGTAGGAGGAGCCACTCAGCAGGGTGCGATGTGAACACCGAAGGTGCAGACGCGAGCGGCGCGGAGGTTTCTGCACCCGGTTCACCCCTCCCGGGAATCTTCCTGGGCACCTACTGGGCAGCAGATGCTATTCT
The DNA here is from genome assembly GCF_000260255.1 of Octodon degus. Classification (NCBI taxonomy): domain Eukaryota; kingdom Metazoa; phylum Chordata; class Mammalia; order Rodentia; family Octodontidae; genus Octodon; species Octodon degus. The sequence goes on from NW_004524633.1 coordinate 4,255,574, forward strand.
TAGCGTTGGACATACAGTGAAGAGCAGAATCTCATCCCTGTGCAGCTTATGGTTTCGTAGGGAAAAAAGAATGAACACACATTTGGACACACTATAGAGTCCTTTTGATACAGGGAGAGAAACTGGTCTCAGGTGGGTGACCTCCAAACCATATAGGGAACCTCCAAATGACAGGAAAAAATGGTCTCCGGACCTGCACGAGTTCGTGTTCTCTAAAACCGAAGAATGAATTTTAGGAACAAACGGAGGTTATGAGCAAAATATATTTATTGAGAGAAAGAAAGCTCCTGTCCTGGGGGGGGGGGAGTGGGTAGTCCCCCCCCAGTTGTCTCTTGCAGGGACTTTTATAGAGGAAAATCATGTGGTGAGGCGGGTCTAAGGTGGTGGAGAAGACATGGGAACTTGCTTAGGTGGGCATGAGGTGGGACAAAGCTACAGTCAGCCAGTGAGATTACAAGCACCATTGCTCAGGTAAAATTGATCAAATCCAGTATCAAATGGGAAAGCGAGTCACCTTAGCAAGCGGGAATGAATACAGGACAGGGTCTCTTCCTGTTGGGGATTGGTCTAGTGACTCATTTGGGCTCTTTCAAGGTGATTGATACCTATTTAGGATATCAATGCCTGATGCCCATCCCTAGGGAAGTATGTAGCTGTATGTTTCCTCTTTTGTCTTGGTCTTGAGGCTGTCTGTCTCTTCCAAGTTGCAAAGTCACCTTGTCTTCCATCTTGTCTCCTTGAGGGCCTGGCCCTGTCTGACTGCCTATGGTATTTCTGTCTAACTCACTGCCTGCAACACTTTCACCTTAGTAAGCTGATGTCCCAAGAAGGAGCGGGCCGGTGCAAAGGCCCTGGGGGAGCGTGCCCGGAGCCGGCTGCAGGAGTGGGGGAGAGTGAGGCCCGGTGGGTTGCGCAGGGCCCCTGGGCCTCCAGTCACCGGAGGGCTCTGGCGTGTACGTGGGGAGGAGACACGCTGGAAGCATTTGTCAGGGCGAGATTCAGGCTTTAGCGGGATTGCTTGGCTTGTGTTTTAATTAAAACTCTAAAGAGAAAAAAAAAATCACTTTTCCAAATCAACATGTCTTTTAGAGAAGGCAAAGAACATCAAAGCACAGAAAACACAAATAAATACACTGTGTTCGGGGACAGACCGCTGGCCACTGCGAGTGAGTCACGGAGCGCTGGTCAGCGACGTCCAGGGTACTCAGGAAACGGCTGGGGCCTGATTAATTATGCCACGTTGCTACGCTCTGCCGAGATCCATTTAGCGGCAGCCGGTGCAGCGCCGGGTTCTCGTGTAAACATGTTTTCAGGGATGTTGGCAAAGAATGGTGCGTAAACCCGAAATAACTGAGCCTCTGTCCTAATGGGGTTGGACATCTCAGTTGACACAGATGGTGGCCCTCGAGGCGGTGGAAAGGGAGGGGACGCAGTGCAGTGTGGAGAGGTGGATGCTTTGGGCCGCCCCCCACTCACCAGGGCACGTTGCTGTGAGGCTCACGCTGGGCTAAGTTCCAGCTCTGCGTAGGGGGGTGTTTGGGGAGGGGGTCAGTCCTGGACTTTGCATTTTATTCCGATAGTGGAGTGGAGGGAAATTGCTATTTTCGTGGTTGGAGGCAGCGGCCCCCTGCAACCTGCAGGGTGCATTGCGCTGCTCCTCAGACCCAGCGGAGCTCGGTCCGCTT
>NW_004524633.1:4257948-4264255 GCF_000260255.1 Octodon degus
TATATTGATGTGTTTGATACAGGGCCTTAGTACGCAATTTGGACTCCTAGTGATCCTCCTGTCTCAGCCTCCCAAGTGCTGGGATTACAGGCGTGTGCCACCACGCCCGGTCTTGGTGGCCAGCACCGTGTGTCCAGAGTTCCGGGACCCACACAGCATACAGTGCTGGGGATTGAACTTGGGTCCTTGCTCTTGCCAGGCAGACATATAGACAGTTGAGCTATCTCCCCAGCCCTCATTTACAGTTTTAAGTAAGGAGCTCTACTCTGTAAGGATACTGAATACATTTTCTTTCTTTCTTTTCTTTTCTTTTTTTTGTGCTGAGGCGCAAGCGCAGGTGCGTGTGCCCTAAGTTCACACTGTAGCACTGAGCTCTACTCCTAGCTCCTCAGTTTAGCACACAAGACTTAACCTGAAGAGGTCAGACTCTTAATATAATAAGGATATAAATTAATACGCTATAGATGATCCTGGTTGACATTCTATGTGAGCTTGAGAAAAATGCGCATTCTGTTGTTGTTAGGTGAAATAGTTTATATCTACTCCATCCAGTTAATGGAAGGGTTCGAGTTCACCTGTGTCTTTCCTGACAGGCCTTGGGAATTCCTGATGCCTGAGTTGTCTCTGGCCTTTCTTTAAGGTTTTTCTTTGAAAATGGGTCTCACAAAATTGCCCAGACTGGGCTCAAACTTGTGATCCTCCTACCTCAGGCCCTCAGAGTGCGGGAATTCTCAGCATGTGCCACATTTCCTGATTTGTGTTTGCAGGGCTCAGACCTGGCTCTCTACCGTGCGTAAAGGGTACCAACCCTTACACACACTGAGGCCACTAAATAATGTGAGTGTCAAGTATATTTTAGAGAAAAGTAGAGATGGTAGCCTTGGAAACCTTCATAGCAAAGATTGTCTTTGAAGTACTTTGGAAAATTAGAACTTGTATACTGGAAAAATAAATATATAGAGGATAGAAAAAGGCCCTTGTGTCTTATTTTTCACTACTGCTCTTCAATGAAGTGGATTAGGGCTCCCAGGAGAGATGGCTTTAGTTTGGACGCATGTAGTATAAAGCCTGAGGTGGCACATACTGCAATCCCAGCACTCGGGAGGTGGAGGCAGGAGGATTGCTGCAAGTTTGAGACCAGCCTAGGCTACAAAGTGAGCCCAAGGCCATCCTGAACTGCATAGTGAGACCGTGTCTCAAAAAGAAAAGGAGGTATTGGACACTACACCAAGCAGGAGACACCAGCCCCTAAGTACGCAGGAGAGGGGTTGCGATTTTCTCACATTTCAAAAGAATCTAGAAATTCAGATTGTTTGAAAAAGCCTACTACTTATTTTTTTCCCACATCGCAGCCCCTCATTTATGCTCCTGTGTGAGTGGGTGGGTCTGAGACATACCTTCCTTCCTTTTCCATCCTCTTCGCCTCCCCACCCCCACTCCATCCCCTTCCTCTTGGAGATTTTTTCCTGCTGTTTCCTATTCTCTCTCTTGTATTTTGCTCTTTATTTGTAATTGGGGTTTTTCCTGGAGGAGAAACCATGCCCAGCGCAAGTGCGAGTCTGCTTTGTCCCACTTGCGTTGTGGTCTCAAGATGCGCTCTTGAAGAGCCTCATTGCTCAGCGTGGGCTCCTACCCGGTGCCCTGTGAGAGGCGACTGCACACTGCCGCTTTGCATCACTCCCCAGGCTGCAGCTCAGCCAGGGAGGCACGGGGTGGACGAGGCCACGCCGCGGCAGGTCTGGGGGGCAGGGAGGGCACTGCGCTCCCGAGCTGGTCCTTGGACACTCGGGACAATATGAAATAGAGGTAGAAAGTGCTGGAGGTGGGCATGGAGTTAGGACTCCCAGCGTGACAGCGGGCACAGTGAGCGTACCTGGGGAGGAGGCACAGGGAACCCGCTCGATGATGGGCTTGGGCTCGGGTCAGCAGGGCTGGGCGTGGAGTGCCTGGGACTGGCCGCGGACGACAGAGCCCTGGCTTCTCTTCCAGTGCAGAAATCAGAAGCTAGAGGGAAAGCTTTGGTGTTACACCTGCAGCTCCCAGCCAGAGGTGTGAGACGCAGTGAATTAATGCTGAATCAGTCAGCGCAGGTGGGCTCAGGTGACAGTGGCTGTCAGCCCCATTGGGGGGGCCAAACGGGGGGAGGGCGGGGAGCATGTCCCATGGGCCTGAGGGTGGGTGCATGCTGCGCAGATGAGCTGGCCGGGCCGGTGGGCATGTGTGCGTCCCGTGGCGCAGCTCCCAGGGCTGCCACTCTTTCTACTGATAAGAAAGCGCTGTCTTCATCAGCGCCCCGCTTCTCTCTCAGTGCTCTGGATTCCCGAGGACTGGTGCTCTGGTCTGGTGCAGATGAAACAGCAACGCCATCCTGCCGGTGCAGGTGGCGTGCAGCAGTTGTGTTTGATGTGAGATTAGGTGAGTGAGAGCAGACCTAGAAAACAGCAAAATGGAAAAGGGTTCATTGCGGAGTGTAATCTCCTCCTCTGCTTGCCTGTCTTTATTCCTTAGGCTTGCCAACACCCTTTCCCCTCAATTCTTGTCCACAATTTTTATTTGAAACTCTCAGCCAGCACTGCGTCCTCGGATGGGCATATTTCTCAGTAAACAAAAGCATCATAGTGCAGAGCCTGAGATTGACATTTCTGTAGCCCCAGAGGGCCGGAATAAGTGCTGCCCACATCAGCACCATCCCCAAGGAGATCAAGTGTCATCTCCAGGATTCCTGGAGCCCCTTGTGGGTGAAGCACAGATGTCAGAAGCCACGCAGTGGCACCTCCATGTTTAGCGTGGGATTTTGTTAATGGTTGGTGTCTTCGTGGCTGCCACCTTCGGTCCCAGGTGGCCTTGTGAGGCAGCTCAGAGGAGTCTACTGTCATGTACGTCATAGAACAGGGTGCGTGTTAGTGGTAGCAACCCTTAGCAATCCTGGTAAAGGGTAGTATAGTCCCCTGGGGTGGCCTGTCCCAGGCCTCACCGTCTTCCCAGACAAGCAGCCAGAGAAGTTTTTGTTGTAGTGGCGGTGCTCCGGCACCAGCCAGCTGGTGTCGCCCAGGACTTCGCCATTAAGATCTGTAGTGAAAACTTCTGACGTGTGTGAAAGGAGCTAGACTGTAGGATGTGAAGCAGGGACGGTTTTCTCCATCCAAGTGGGTGCTTTCTATCTGAGGGGTCAACACGAAGGAAGGTCTTGCCCTTATTTCTTTTTATTTTTTTCAAAGTTTTACTGATAAACAGATAGCAATGAGACAGTTTCAAATCAAATCGGAAGTACAGTTTCAACAAATAATACACTGCATATATTCTTCTTAGTGGTTAATTGCTGTACAAGATGCGGACTTGTGATCCTATTTACAAACACCATTAGAACAAATCATTCTATTCATTAAGAGAATGCAACTATATATCTATCCCAACCACTTTGAATACACAGATACAAAATGGACATTCATCGGTATACCCCATTTTTTTAAGTTCCGTTATTGAATATTATAGGTGTGTAAACTCAGCAAAATATTCTAAAAGAGTCCAGTAGCCCATAATAGCATTGGGTCTTCTGTTTAACTGGCAATGTCAGAAATTATTGACCTGAGTCCCCCACAGCTCAACTTAACAGCATGGCTTTATTTCCTATATTTCGTCTTCATACTTTTCTACTGGATGGTTAAGACCAAGGTAAAGTTGCCCTTATTTCTTAAGTGAACAAAATGTTTTGTGGTCATTAGGTAATTTTAATCACTTGCCAAAGATTGTTCAAAGTCAACTAAATGAAATCAACTGAATAAAGTGAATGATTGAGCTATCTGGTCATTGTCTGGGATTGAACAGTTGGAAGGAGTGAAAAATGAGATGGTATTTCTCGCGTGATCCCAAGCCCAGATGCCAAGGAGCTCAGGTCATAGTGAGTGGCCCCCGAAGGGCAGTGCAGCCCCGAAGGGCAGTACAGCCCCCGAAGGGGAATGCGGTCCCAAAACCGTGCAGGGCCTGGGCCTTGACAGGTGTGCGCAGCCCGACGCCCTTGGGCACAAAGGCCTCTGCACATGTGGCCCATGAACAGTGGTCTAAAGACCCGTATCTGAATCTTTGGTGGACAGAGTCATGTTTTCACAAACAGAGTGCTATAGCATCTGATTGTACAAGAAATTAGAGCCAAAGTTGGGGGAAGACAAAGCCATGGCAAGGGGCTGAGCTGACCTTGTAACTTTCAGAGATTGAACACAGCAGGGATTTAAGGTCCAGTTATTTGTCTCTGATGTGTTTGGTTGAGATCATAGGGACATGCTGACTCGTGCAGCTGCAAGAGACTGTTGCTAAGCACCCATCATGTGCTGAACAGCGTGCAAAGGGTTGGGTGCAGCGGAGCCAAGGCATCGTACGCTGGTATCTTCTGCTCTAGCTGGGGAGACAAGTGGCCATACAGGCAAAGCCAGAACTATGAATTCTGGCGCGATGCTACGAGAAGTGGTGGAGTGCTAGGAGAGAAGGGCCAGGGGCTGAAGGCAGGGGTGCGCGTGCGCGTGTGGGTGGGTGTGAAGGCATGCCATCTTCCAGGAAAGTGTGAGTAGAAAGTGGATGACAGTTGGGAAAAGAGATTTACAGCTAAAAGGGCAGCTTGGGGACAGAGTATACTTGGACTTGAATAAATTTTGTGTTGTGAACGTTTTTCAAAGTCTGACAGAGAAACCTGGTCCTGTGATACTGGAGCGTCGTATCACTTCTCTTGAGTCTGGCCAGCAATGTGTCAGCAGGAAGCTTTGGAGGAGCAGAGAGCATCACTGTGGTTTGTAAACAGTGTCCAGGACGCACCTGCGTGTGGGGACTCCGTATCTCATCCCAGGTGAAGCTCCAGACACCAGCAGCAGATTCCATCTCCTTCCACCTCTGTCCGTTGCACCACCGCTCTGCATGATTCAGAAAATGAAGAGCAGCTCAGCTCTTCAGAGCCCCAAGGACCACCGAGCACATGTCCCGAAACCGGGCCGGGTGTGGGGTGGGCTCAGCAGTGGCATGCAGAGTGGGCCAGTGGGACGAAGCCTCTCAGACTGCACTGTGATCCGGACACAGGCCCCACGGGATGGGTGGCTGGCGAAGGGATCGTGTCGTCTTTCTGTCCAGTTTTCCTGTTCAACGCACCTATTCCTATATACTTGAGCTGTTGCTGTAAGCAGAAGGTGCCAGTGCATTTTCTTCTTGTTAGGGAGCCATAGTTGCCCTCCCTCCAGAGCTGCGTGGGTACAGGGAGCGTGTCCACTGGCCTGAGAGGGTAAGTGGCCCTTTGCACAGCGGCTGAGGGTGGGGCTCCGGGCTGACGAGGGCTCAGCACCCTGTCCCGGCCGCCGCTCTCTGAGTGTGGGTTTCCTGCTCTTGTCGGTGAGCTCGTTTGCTAGGTAAGATTGGCATGGCTATCCTATGCAGGATCTTACACGTGAAAGGACCTCAGATCGCATCTCACCCACAAACTCAGAGAGCGCAAGCAGCGCCCCCTGAAGGGCACACATGCCCTCTGCCTCCATGCCCAGGGTGGTGGAGGTTCCAGTCTCCCCAGGCAGCCCTGGGTGGCTTCCCTGCGGTGTTATCTCTCTCCTGCAGGTAGGCTCTGCTGCTCTTGAGCCCACAAAGCTAAAGCATCTTTCCATTGCTGTCTGTGTCTCAGGAACTTCTCAGGCACTGTTCGTAGTGTGTGGTGCCGGGTCAAAGTGGGGCCAGGGCTTGTATCTTATGTAGCCAGGAAAGTGCTGCGAGGCTGTGGTAAGAACGCTGTATCCACTCTGGCCAAACTCAACACCAAGGCTGGTTTCTTGGGGAAATGCATAATTCTTCTTCACGTTCATATTTGAACACACCTCTTAGCCTCATGTCCCAGTTTCTGCATTCATCTCTCAATGGCAATGTTTCCTGGTGCCCTCAGGTTTAGCCACGAGAGACTATAAAAGTCACAAGAGAGTTACTGATCGCCAGGACATGGCACCTAGCACTTTAATTAATATAGGGACATTACAAAGAGACTTCCTTATGTTAAATTCTTTTTTTAAAGTCATTATTTATTTTTGTATTTTAGGGAAGGGTGTACAGCGTGTTCAGGGTCTCACTACTAGGTCAGACTCGGAGTGATCTGCCTGTTTACAGCTTTCCAAGAGCTGGGATTACAGGTGCGCGCCACCACGCCCAGTCTCAATCACAGTCTCAGCACACCCCGGGGTTGGGGGCAGGCCCAGGGGATTGAACCCCTGGCCCCTGTGCCTGCTTGCAGGCATTTTAATCCTCTGAGCTATTTGGCTGGCCCTATTTATTTATTTGGTATTTGGTATAG
>NW_004524633.1:4269740-4271105 GCF_000260255.1 Octodon degus
TTTATCTAAAATCCAATAGGAAGCTTATTAACTTCCTCTCTAGTGCTATTGTCTAAAATTGAGCAAAGAATACCAGTACATTTAACAACTAGTTCAAATGTAGCACATACAAATATAAAAGTCATAAAATGTCCCATTAAAGAAATATCATAAACTTATAACAATTTTATGTTTTAGCTTAAATTTACCAACACATCTTGACCAAATATTTTAACAACTGCATAATGAATTTATCTGTGTACCGGGTGGCAGGCAGGATAAGCATGTCCTGAGGGTGATGGTCAGGGGTCACAGCTGCTTATCCATTGGAACTGCTGGTGCGACCAGGTAGAATTAGCCAGTTGTCTGAGAACGGTGTCCATAACAGCAAACCTTGAGTCATTTCAGGGGGTCAGCAACGGATGGTGGAGGATGTCAGCTCTGAGTCCTTCAGGGGGGTAGGAGGGGGATCCCGAGAGGTATTTTTTATTCATGAAGGGGGGTCATAGATGAGGTCAATCCAAACTTGTATATAGTGTATTGATCCGGATGACTGGGTGGACCAAAAATAACCTGTTGGAGGGACTGGGTGAGAGAGAGATTAAAGGTGTTCTCCGGGGGTTAGGAACCATTAGATAGTGCGGACCACTCGAGTTTGCAGAGAGTCCTCAATTTTCCCTTTTTAATAAGCAATGAGAGGTTATGGGCGCTCTCTCGGACTTTTGACCAGTGGTTTAAGGTAAGGGAAAGGGGGGTTAAGGCTGCTTGTCCCATCCTGGACGTTCCTGTTGGGGTAAATTGAAAATGAGTGCAAAGCGAGAGCCACAGACAAAAGCTGACAAACAAGACAGACAACAGAAATGACACAAATCGGACAAGTCGGCGCCTTGGATGGTCGTAGAACAAAAACGAAATGGTTTCAACCGGTCTCATTAAAATTTTTCCGATCGGTATATCACTACTAATAGAGCTCTCAGTACAAATTTTATTGGCCACACAAAAGTCCCCTGTTCGGAGGACACACAAATGGATCCGACAAGGTCACCCCAGGGATCTGGAACCACACTGAGGCGTCCCTCAGCTGAATGGCTTGCAACCTCTAGGCACGTCTGCCGGTTGCAGGCAGCGGGAGCTCACGCGTCCCGTGGCCAGCCACGGCCAATAGACAAATTAGCGATCGCACAAATGCCCGAAGGCCGAACGGGGTAAAGCACCCAAAGAAAAGGAAAGAAATGTAAATGCCCGAAGGCCGAACGGGGTAAAGCACCCAAAGAAAGAAAAACAGATGCCCAAGCAAAGTAGTGTACGGCCGTACTTACCCCGAGTGATTTTGCGGCTGTTGGGGTCCCCCACCACAGGAGACGATCCTGGACGAGCCCCCAAATG
>NW_004524633.1:4272385-4273649 GCF_000260255.1 Octodon degus
CCCTAACTGCTGCCAACCAGGGAGGCTGCCCTGGTTTTATAGAGCACTGGAGCCAGGCTGGTTGGGAGGAAAAGAGCATTTCCGGGCTTTCGAGCTCATTGATGCCAACTTGAGCTCCAGCTCCACGCCAGTGGGGACTGAGCCGTGTCAGCCTGCAGAGCCATGCAGCCCACGAGCCACATGTCCATTCGCAGGCTGCCTCGGCTTCAGTGTGGTTCAGCCCTGAAGCTTAAGTTGAAACAAAGGAACTTGGTCTTGGTGGACACTTGATGAATTTTCTTCACTAAATAAGGATCAAAATATCAAAACCATCTCAACTGAGGCAAGATGATATTAACCACGAAAAGCAGAAGTGATCCAGAAGGACAGGAGCTTAGGGCTGGGCTTTGAGCGCGAGTGATGCTGATGAGTCTGCTCATCCTTACCGGGTTGGGAAGCTGGCCCCCAGCGTGGCGAGAGATAGTGAGTGAGACCGAGGGAGCTGTGCTCATCAGCCTGGGGTGGGAACAGGCCTGTGCTTAAGAAGCAGAGAAGACTTCCTGTGAGGGGCTCAAGATGACCTGGGAAAGGTCGCTACTCTCTTGACCCAGAAAGCCCCTCCAAGTCATGCAAATCAAGAGGCTCAAATTTGTGTGTTTTCTTTAAGAGCACCCAGGAAACTGCCCAGGCCACTAAGGGTAGCGTACCCAGAAGGCCACCAGGTATCTGGAGGATGTCACATTAAAGAGGCAATGCATGCCATTCTGGCATTCCAGTGCCACATGGGGTACGTAGGTGTGACCAGCCAAACAGTGGGGCTGGACATGGGGCCGATGGCCTAAAGGTGCTGGAGTTTTTCTGCATGTGCTTAAAATGCAGAGAGTGATGAGAACCGAAGGGCTTAGATGTAGGTGCTCTTGTCATTGAACAGAGCCAGCAAGGGAAGCACCCGCGATGCCCCGCAAGCCTCCAGATGATCCTAGCCTGAGGGATCTAATCACTCCTACCCCAGTAGGGGAAGCTGAATAGAAGATATCCCAGAAGAAACTGAAAAAACAAAGCTTATGGCATGAGAATAAAATAGGTAAATAAAGGAAAAACACGTAGCCAAGAGTTGGGTGCGGCGGTGCACGCTGGTAACTCCAGCTATGCAGGAGGCACAGGCAGGAGGATTCCAAGGTCCAGACAGGCTGGCCTACTTAGCAAGACTTTGTGTCAAACTTAAGGTTCAGGGCTGGGGAGACAGCTCAGTAGAATACATTTCTGTAATAGACAGCAGGGTTGG
>NW_004524633.1:4274394-4296981 GCF_000260255.1 Octodon degus
AGTTCGTGTTCTCTAAAACCGAAGAATGAATTTTAGGAACAAACGGAGGTTATGAGCAGAATATATTTATTGAAAGAAAGAAAGCTCCTTTCCTGAGAGAGGGACCGGGGGGGGGGGGGCTGAGTGGGTAGTCCCCCTCCCCCCAGTTGTCTCTTGCAGGGACTTTTATAGAGGAAAACCATGTGGTGAGGTGGGTCTAAGGTGGTGGAGAAGACATGGGAACTTGCTTAGCTGGGCATGTGGTGGGACCAAACTATGGTCAACCAATGAGATTACAAGCACCATTGCTCAGGTAAAATTGATTAAATCCAGTATCAAATGAGAAAGCGAGTCACATAGCAAGTGGGCACAAATATGGAACAGGGTCTCTTCCTGTTGGGGGTTGGGCTAGTGACTCTTTTGGGCTCTTTCAGGGTGATTGATACTATTTAGGATATCAATCCCTAATGCCCATCCTTGAGAAGTATGGAGCTGTGTGTTTCCTCTTTTGTCTTGGTCTTGAGGTGTGGCCCATACAGGAGTGTCTGTCTCTTCCAAGTTGCAAAGTCACCTTGTCTTCCATCTTGTCTCCTTGAGGGCCTGGCCCTGTCTGACTGCCTATAATATTTCTGTCTAACTCGACTGCCTGCAACAATGGAAGGTTTCCATCAGAGCTGACGCCAGTGGCATTGGGAACCCCATTTGTCCTGGAATGGGGCCTGGGAGAGCCGCTGCTGGGTAAGGTGAAACTTGCCCAACTGCTCATGGAGAAAATGGCATTATGGGTGAAGAGACTGGAACCTCTTAGGGGTTCATGGTGTTTAGCGCTGTGTAAAGGCTCTGGGGGAATCCTGTCTCTGTTTGGTGGAGTGCCCCTCCCGTGTAGGCAGCCGTCCTGCAGCCTCTCTCTGCTTCGCAGTACCTGTTTGAATCATGAGGTTTTGGCTGAATGCATGCTGGGAATGCTGTTCCTGAGTATGGGTGGCAGGAGTCGTACAGGCCTCCCTTTGGTGCCTCACTCCGGAGTGCCTGGGCAGACAGTAGCTTGTAGTAGACTGAACTGTGGTGCCAGGAGCTGGAGATAGCTGTGCACCTCATCCTGAGGCTGGGAGGAGGAAGAGGCAGGTGCTGGCGGCTGGGCGGCTGGGCGGCTGGGCGGCTGGGCTTGGTTCTCTGGTAGGTCCTGCTCCACCCTGGGGAAGCCCTGCCCTCAGGGGGTGAGACCTGCCTAGGCAATGGCGCAGAGAAAGCAGAGAAAGCCTCAGTCAGCAGGGAAATCACTGCGTGACTCGGACGGCTGCTTTCAGCCTTTTCCTTCCCTAGCACAGCTGACACCTCTTTCATGCTTCCTGATACTCTTCTGCCATGGAAACAAAGCTCTACGTTACATAGTGCATGAGAAAATTTGGCTGTAACAATAGGAATGAAATGCACTCCTTTTATATTTAAGGAGTAATCAGTCAGTGCATCAGTTGCTACAGGCTCTGGCTCAGGCTGGAGGAGAACTGCGTGTTGGTAAGGAGAGAGGCACGAGGGAAGGAAGCTCACTGCAAAACCACCGCACGTTGGATAGAGTCAGCTCAGGACAAGCGCAACTCCGGGAAAGGCCTCTGTCCAGGCGTGGCTGTGCTTTGTGGGATTTAACAAGAACTGTGTCTGCTTAACACAGACTTCTCATAAAGGGTCTCCACTCCCAGAGGAAGCGGGAGGCGAGGGATTGCTGCAGCTTCCACAGAGTGCTAGCGTGCTGGAGCTGACAGAATCCGGAAGATTATGTATCTCAACACTGTAATTTTACAAATGAGAAAATTAAGGTACAGAGAGGAAAATAAAGCTTAAGATCATGCAGTAGGAAGAGGCAGACCTGGGGCAAGTCTTACAGCTTTCGGTACGGGACCCTCTCCCCAGCAGCATTAAATACTACTGCTACCACGAAGGCAGGGCAGCCAGGCAGCTCTGAGCAGTTCACGGGCTTAGCCTGTTAGCTGTCCCCTGGACGTGAGTGAGGAAGCAGGCACCGGGAGGTTAGCACGTTGGTTTAGCAGAGGTTTGTTGTTGTTGTTGTTGTTGTTGTTGTTTTTTGTGGAACTGGGGATTGAACTCAGACCCTTGTGCTTGCTGGGGAAGCACTTATCCTACTGAGCCATCTCCCTGGCCCCATGGTTTAGCAGGTTTATGTGCAAAGAGTGACAGCGACAGGCATACCATGACGCAGTTTTCCAAGCAGTGTCGTGCACACACCAGCTCTACCTTCTGACAAGACGGACAACATAGCAGACTCCTTCAGTCACTGGAGCAATGAGCACACGGGCTTGGGAGAGCTCCCTGTGCCCTAGCAAGGTGCTTTCTAAGGCAGGATGCACATTTCCGGGCGTCCTCACCGTCAAATTCAACCCTCACCTTCTTAATCTCAGTTAGACACTAAATTTGAACTCCCCCCAAACCACAGGGTGTAAATTAGGAGACGTACTAGCCTTTGTGGCATTCCAAGAAAGCAACCCAAGCAGCAGCCCTGAAGGCTTAAACTGAAGGGCGGGAACTTGATGTTCCGTGGCAGTTGCTCAGCTCAGCTCCCTAAAGGTAAACAGATGCGATTGGAGGTAGGTAAAGGGTAGCTAACCACTAGCTCGGGGCTAGGTCGCTCGCTGAGCGGGAAGGTCCTGTCCATCAGGGAGAGCTAAGGGGAGTCAGCTAGCGGCCTGGCTTGGGTTGAAGAGAACAGCTTTCACCCACCTTATCAGTGGGCAACAGTGGGCAGAGCCGAGGGACACTCCACTCACCCTGCCTATTGAGAACCCGGGAGGGAGTAGCTTTGGCCTTGCTCCAGTAGCAGAGGAGAAAAGAAAAGGGTCGGTAGGCGCCGCACAGCGTCAAGACGCAAGGGCATCCAGGAGGAAGCACGTACCTCAGCACGCTGCTCTGGGATCCAGGAGGCGCAGGACGGAGCCTGGCACAAGGGTGGCGCAAGAGGTGCGGTGCCTCCAGAGAGGAGCAGAGGGCAGGGCTGTGCACGCGGAGGGAGCACAGCGTAGCAGAACAGTCTAGAAAAGCACGTTTGTGGGGAAAGTGGACGAGTCTGCAATAAAATAGAAAGGTAAACGCTCTGACAGCATCAGCAGGGTTAGCCTACTGTGAAGCAGAAAGGTAAGTGTGTCCCCCACACACCACGTGGCCCCCACCCTCTACTCCCGCACTCCCCCATATCCACCGAAGTGCTGTGGGTTTACGGGTGAGTTCCCATATATTTTTCAAGGGAAAGAAGATCCCTGTGTTGTGCAGTTGTTTCAGGAGATAGAAGATAAGAAAAAGTTGTCATCTCATTTCATTCTAAAAGTTGATTAAATATCACGAGTGACAGGCAGACAACATATGTGCCTACATAGAGCATAGGTTCAAAAGTCCCATAGAGTGTTACAGAAAATTCTAGCCATGTAAAAACATTAATACATCACGAACAAAATTTAATTTATTCCAGGTATGTAAATATACTTCAGCTTTAGAAAACTGTCCTAATTAATTTCAGCACAATAAAAGATTAAGAGGAAAAAGTTGTCATCTCACAGCGTGCATAACAAGCTCTTGAAAAAATAATGTCTGTTTCCCCATGGGGAGGTGTAAAGCTAGGAATAGCCTGACAGATTATTTCCCAGTAACCTACAGAAAACAATGCTCAGGGGCTCAGATTTTCACTCATCTTTCAGGTAATTGCTGGAATTATAAACAAATAAATACTCCAAATAAAATGTCAAGACACGGTGGAATATAGGAATTAGAGGACAAGATAGGAAATTATTGTTATGAGGAGTTTGCTTTATACAGAAAACTGTTAATAAATTACATGTACATTATTAGCATTGATTTAAAAGTTTGATAAGTTGTATTTTCATAAAATAAACCCAAGCCTGTTGCCATCAGCCTGGTCACTGACCCCCAGGGCCACTGACTGTACCCTCAGAGTTCATGAAGGGCCACGCAGTGGTCTGTGTCGCCTGGGCCTGTGGGCCGTCCGGTCTCACCTCTTGTCACTCTCCTCTCCTCCTGCCGTCCTTGTGCCATTCTAGTCTTCATCTGTTCTCCTAAGTTTGCTCTTCCAGCTTCCAGACCTGTCTGTCCAGGAAGCCACATGGTGGGTGCTCTGCATTCTGCGCCGGCTGGCCAGATCACCTCTTACAGAGGGTTCTGATGGAACAGTTCATCTGCAAAGTGACCAGGCCCTGTTTGTCACCATCTCCTTCCTTATTGTACTTTCCTTAGCAACTGTATCACCAGCTTACCCAGCTCCTATATACTTAACTGCAGGCTTGTCTTCCTGCACTAGATTATCAGCCCCTGAGGGACAACACTTCCTTCTCATGCGCTTCTAGGCCTCTAATTTCTAGCTAGCACCTGGATTGAAATGTGAGATTATTTGCACGTCAGACTGAAAATTGGGGAAAAAAAAAGTTTATTGATAAGGCCGGCCATTGGACCCTTCCCAGGTTATAGATCTTAAACGTCTGGTGTTTGAACATACTTCCCTGAGCCTTACAGATTAGAAACACATCTGGCCTCCTTCTTCGTTTTTTCTCTGCTTAAATGCCTACTACATCTTAACGAGGGTGTGGAAGGAGTGAAGGAGTGACAACATCTTAACACTGGTGGATTAAAGGTTAAACTAGAGCCTCTTTTGCTAGGATAAAATTAGCCCATTAAGAGCCACCATCTGCTATAGGATCACTGGTAGAGGCTTTAAATATTTGCATAACCAAAGAATATATGAAAATCATTATAAGCTTGTACTCTATTTTGACATTGACCATGTATTTCACGGTAGATTTTATTTTTTGTGTATTTTGTACAGGGTCTCACTATGCAGCTTGGACTTGTGATCCCTGTCTCAGCTACCCCAGTGCTGGGATGAAAGGCATGCACCACCACACCTGGTCTTGGTAGCCAGCTCAGTGTGCCCAGGGATGGGGCTGGCATGGAGTGTGGTGCTGGGGATTGAACCTTGGACCCTGCGCTTGCCTAAGCTGGCGTTTAGTCTGTTGAGCTATCCTTACACTATTTTGTACAGGGTCTCACATGTAGCTTGGACTTGTAGTGATCTACAAACCCTTATGGTAGCTTTAAAATTTAGTTTACTAACATCAGCTTGGATGTTGTGTTATACACACATGCCTCCCACTTTAGCGCTAATTCAAAACTTGCTGAAATTAACTTGGTGCTTGTTTTTCAGCTGATGATTTGTTTCCAAGTCAGTATCCTTAGGCCTCCACTTTTGGTTGATATTTATCCTACTGAACTCTGGGTGCTGCGTGGGAACATCATCCGGGATTCCTGTCACCCTGAAATTTGTTCATATGGACTAGGAAACATGGTAGTAAAGTACTTCGAAGGTACAGGAGGGGCTGAGCGAGGCCTATGCAACAGAGCAGACTCTTGCGTCTTCTAGTCTTCTGGAAAGGTCTCACTCAGCTTTTCCTGTGGTGCACATGCAGTGTACGTGTCCCCAAGGACTCATGTCCCAGA
Source organism: Octodon degus (assembly GCF_000260255.1). Taxonomy (NCBI): domain Eukaryota; kingdom Metazoa; phylum Chordata; class Mammalia; order Rodentia; family Octodontidae; genus Octodon; species Octodon degus. The sequence continues at coordinate 4,279,885 of NW_004524633.1, forward strand.
GCGGGGACCTCAGTGTGCTGATGTGAGGTGGTTGGACCTTTAGGGGTGGAGCCCATGCAGCGTCATCTCCTAGAAGGGACTGACAGTTCTCCTAGGACCCGGGCTGGTGCTCAGGCCAGTGAAGAGCCACCTGGCCCTTGGCTCCCTGTCTTGCCACGTGGTCTCGCCGCATGGCCTCGCCTCACCTGCACCGGCCTGCTTCCCTCTTTGGTGCAGTCAAGGAACTCTGACCAGAACCAATGCCAGGGTGCTTGGACTGTTTGCCAAGCTAAGGAAACTTCTTTTCTCCAGAAGTTACCCAGCTTCAGATATTTTATTATAGGAACAGAAAAAGGCTTCAGTAATAATTCATGATCTCTTTCACCTCCAAAGAGGTCATAATGGATCCTAGACCAGTGGAACCTAGAGGCTTTGTTTAAGTCAATATCAGCACAAACACTAGATTATCAGACATACCCTTCATTGTGGTTAGCAGAGTCTGAAAATTCCATGCTTCTTTTGAAGAAGATTCAGAAATAGACTGGTGATTCCAGTACACGGCTGTTATTTTTGTTCTAACTAATCAGTATACATTCAGGAGGAAGCCTGATATTTAGTCAGCCAGAAGGCCCAACTTTCCGAAAATTAAATTCATGTTCATTTCATGTGACCAAATAGACAGGAATCTCATAAGTTGCATTCAAAACGTGTGGCCAGCGACTCGTGTGTCTAAGCATGCCACTAGGGGGTGGCCTGGTGGGAAGTGGCCGGCCAGAGTGTGACCGGAAGAGCGCATCGCCCAGCTCCTCGCTCGCTGTCTCCCCGCTGCCGGGACTGAGCAGCTCTCCTCACCTGGCCCTTGCACTGCGTGGTCTCTGCCTTGGAGCCGCTGGCCAGGGACTGAACCACGGACCCCAGGAGCCCACGCAAAGCTCTCCCTCTCCAGTCACAGGGGCCGGGTATCTTGTCCCGGGGCGGGACGGTGACTGATGCAAAGTCTGACGTTGGAGATGCAGGCAGGGAGAGTGCACGTGGAGCAGGGCTGCAGTTAGTAGTCCGAGCCACTTCAGCTTAAATCCGTGGCTTCAGTGGGTGGCAGGGCCGGCAGTGGAGGCAACTCTGCCAGCACGGCGCGCCATCCTCTGCTCCATGGCCCCGCTGCTCTACCTACTGAGGAAATAGGCCAGGTCATGCGGTCATCTCAGGGAGATCTGCCCTGCAGGCCTGCGTTGTCACCTCGGTGAACAGCCCTGTCATTTCTCAGCAGTCACCTCGGTGAAAAGATGCAGACAGGAAAGCAAGAGACCCGTGGAGAAGTAAAATTGAAAAGGAGACAGCGGGCTGAAAATGACGCACTCTTCGTTTGGAGCTACGCCTTGCAGCGCTGCCACTCACAGGGGCCTTGACCCTTTCATTCATTCATTCCCCAAGTCTTGGTCTCCCCTACCACGAGACATTTCTTCCTCTGTGCAGCGAGAGCAGCGAGGATATTTGGGTGGAACGGTCGCTACATGCACATGCTTTGCAAGCTTTGCCGCGAACCCGCGCGAAGCGCTCACGTGGGCGAGGCGGAGCGCCAGCCCTCGTGCACCGCCGCCTGCTATTTTATCCTTTATTTTTCATGTGCACTAAGCGTGCTGCTCCTGCCACTCTGAGTGAGAGGAGAGAAAGACCCAAGTTCGCAGTTAGAGCTCTCACCTGTTTCGCCCTCCAGAGTGTTGGGGCCCGCGCGGGGGTGGGCTGGCCGCGCCGCCCTGGAGGCTGCTCGCGTAAAAGCTCCCCGAGCCACCGAGCCACCGGCAGCCACACGCGTGCGCTCAGGGCCAGCCCGCTGGTCCGCCCACGGGTCACCACGGCTCCTACCGCGCGCCGTTCCCATCGGTGCGGGCAGGGCCAGCGTCCCGCGGCGCCGATGACTGCCTTCTCCCGCAGCCCAGCCCTCCCTGGACATTTCTGCGGCGCCGTCTGTAGAGTCCGCCGGAGGAGAGGGGCAGGGGAGCAAGCTGGGCAGCCGGCGGGGCAGCAGACGCGAGCTCCGCGTGGGCCGCGGGCTCTGCACACTGCGCGTTCGTTGGGGATCTCAGCTCCGCCTTTTCTCCCCCAAGGGAGCACTTGGTACCCCTGGGAGCTTCCCCACTCAGTGTCTGTAGTTAGAATGTCTGAAGCCTTCCTTGCATTTCTGGACACCATTGATGGACAGGGCATTTCTCTGCCTTCCTTCCTGTAACTTTCACCTTGGGTCTGAGCTCTGCCTTCTCAGGCAGCACGGGCCAGATGTGCTTTTTATGCGTGACAGACCTTGAAAACGTAGACTGGCGGCTGGACTTCTTTTAGGAAGCGGGATCGCGTCTCCTGTTGTACTCCATTACAGCCACAGCGCCAGCAATGTGGCGGTGTAGTAGCTGCTCATTAAACGTCTTGATGGCCTTCTGAGTGAGTGTTTTACACTAACCAACTCTAGAATACCAGGCGACTTTTAAATCTCTCCTGATTAGCTCATTGGACATGGCTGTTTATTAACACTGTTCACAAGGTGGGACGCAAACTATTCCCCCTCTTGGCCAAGTAAAGCGCAACATGTGCGCATGAGCACGTCTCACATGTGACCTCCATGCGGAGGCACCACGTATTAAATGTGAAAGGTAAATTGTAGATGAATGAAACTCGCTGGGTGGCCACTCTAGGCAGCCATGGTCATAAATTTACCCAGCTATTCTTGCCTGCTTATGTTGAAATAAAGGTGAGTATCTAATTTGATCCTGGCCAATCAGATTCTGCTGTGGGGACTTCGTCTCTGTCAGATGAGCTGACAATTCCAACCCTGAAGGTGGAGGTAAGGACATGGGGAGTTGGACTCACAAAGGCCAAAATTTCTCACAGAACCAAGACTAACACAGATGCAAAATGCATGAACGAATGCCAGGGAGACCACAAGGTGGACCAAGTGGCTGCCCATAGCCCTGATGTCTCCCAGACCACAGCTGGGTGTACCATGAGGCCCAGCTCTGCTTCTCCCTGTCAGACCTCTGAATCCTTACGATGATCAGTGTCCCACCAGGGCAGATGACAAATACAGACCCGCAGACACCCACATGGGACCTTTGTTGAGGGGAATGGATGTGAGCTCTAGTCCTTGAAATCAAACTACCACTGAATAAAAGTTCACTCAGCCCCATGTAGCACTTATTCTTGGGCTGTATTCTACACAGTTAACCCAAACACTCAAGTTTTCTCCTTTTTCCACAAGAACTGGTATTAAGACATTTGTATAAAAGATTGTTTGGGAAAGTTTGTTCATTTAGGTAATTGTCCCTGAACCATGTACCAGGCAGTTGTACATGAGGGCATGCTTCTTTCGATCTCAGTATTTCTGCCGCCCTGGCCCTGCCTCTGGGGCACGCTGAGACGGCAATTGAGACCGGGCGTGGTGGCTCACGCCTGTAATCCCAGCTCTTGGGAGTCTGCAAACAGATGGATGACTACGAGTCCAATCTAGTAGCGAGACCCTGAACACCCTGTAGACCCTTCCCTAAAAACAAAACAAAACAAAACAAAAAAACATACCCCCAAAAACCAAAAACAAAACAAATCTCAGTATTTATCAGGTGTCACATTGCATTATGGCTGAGGGCTGAGGACTGTCTCTCAGAATCTTCCCTTTTATTTAGTTCCTAATGAAATGAGAAAGAAGCAGGTTGCCCATATCTGGCTCATTAGCAATGATAAGGAGAAAAGAGCTTGTAATCTATATGTGGACCAGGGGCTGGTGCATCGTTACTGTCTGTTTTGAGCGACTGTTTCAAATATGTGGTTTTCCCCTTAGGTTCTGGGTTGCTAGAGGTATAGTAAGCAAGTGTCACTCAGAGATGACAGGGAACGTGAGCAAAAGCCACTTTTCTATAGCCCATTTTTCTACAGCCCAAATGCCAGCACAGTACACTGAAGTCAGACTGCGTGCAAGTCCGTTTTGACTAGCAACAGAAGCAAGATGAGAACAGAGATTTGGATCTTGGCTCTGCAGTCTTTTATGAATATGGTCTTTCAGCAATTCTCTTAATTTCTTTGACTGTTAGTTTCCTCACTTCTAAAAGTATCTTTATTTCTAAAGGCTGTAAATACTGTAAGTTTATAAGAAATACTGAATATATATATATATATATATATATATATATATATATGATAGCTAAGATAATTGTACTACTAATTTCTATAGGTTGATTGAAAGGAACAGTTACGTTTAAATGCTTGATCAATTTTTATACCTATACCTGTTAATCTGAACAGCTACTTTGCAGGTAACAATACGCAATATAGCAACCATTGTTAATTTCTTGTCATCTTGTTTTGAAATTCTGTATCATTTTTATTGTTTTTTGTTGTTGTGTTTTTGTTTTTGTTTCTGTTTTTCTGTCTTTGAAGAAAAGAGAGGCTGAGAGGGTTAGCAGCCGCCACTGTTGGCGCCTGCCTTGCCAGCCCTCGGAGCTGGCTGGGCGCTCGCGTGACACACGACACACGTTGCCTCGCCTTGCTGAGCGCTGAGGCAGGCGCTGTCCACACCCTCAGAGAGAAGCACAGAAAACAATTTGCAAAGAAGAGGGTTAAAGGAAGCATTTTAAGTGGGTGTTGTACATTTTCCAGCCACGCTGATGTCAGTTTCAAAACGTTAAGAATTTGAGTTAATACAGTTTAGTTAGGGCTTTGTTCTGGGCTAATGTGGGTTTTCCTTCACAGACTAGCCCACCCTTCTTTTACCAGGAGAGCAAATTCCCTTGCACTTTGAAAGCTTTGTTTTTTTGGTGTAGAGTCTATTTTTCCTGCCTGCCCCTGTGGGTTTTCTGAACTTTGAGCTTTTCTCCCTTCAGCCCTGTTGTCGCAATCTGGCCTGGAATGGCATTTATAGGAAAGACAGGAGAGCAGCTTAAGGGTGAGCATGTTGTTTTAAGACCCCTGGTAATTCTACAATAAAGTTTCATCTCTCTTAATCATTCTATGAAAGAAGGCTTGCGCTGGGGGTCTTTTATCCTCGGACCTCAGGCATTTGTCCTTCCCACCTGGGCGCCACAGCTTGAAGGCTGAGCTCCTGGCGATTCCGGCTCTACCCTCTGGGTGACATGTGATGGTGTCTCCCAAGCTCCTTTCTGAGTGATCTGAACTCAGGTTGAACTAAATTTGAAAGGGCCACTGGTGTGTAATTTCATATTTGTGGGACATTTGGTCAGACTTCCGGGGGAGCTGAGGCACAGGGATGCCTGTGGTCCTGAGAACAGGAGGGAAGACGGTTGGCGAGGACCTGGGCTGGGTCTTGGCCACAGGACTGCAACTCTAAGGTGAAGACGGTGGGCCGGGCGATTGTGGTGGGGCTGTTCGGGCGCTTCCGTTTCCTCACCACACCACCTGAGGCCTGGCAGTGAGGGAGATGAGCCTGCTGCGGGGCTCATGTTTTGCCAGTTCAGATGTGAAGTGGTTGCTGTTTGTCATGTACTTAAAAGCTCTTCATGGTAAATGTCACAGACAGTTGGTTTCCTATGTACACAGAATGTCCCCCAGGGCTCAAAGACCTGGAAGCAAAGGCTCTTTCCAGGTAACAGGTCTGTGTCTAGTTGGGTTTAGGTTAAAGAACCTTAGAAAAAACTGAAGAGCTCGGGCTTTTCTGAAGCAACAAATAGCATTTCTGAGGTAACAGCTTCCTGACTCACTGTCCTAAATGAATACTGCAGTGAGTCGCTCTGTCCCCCATCACTTGGGCATTAGTTTAGGGTTCCTAGTGGCACTGTGATCAGACCTAGCAAGGGACTCATTGTGGAGATTTTGCCTTTGAGGAGAGTCCTTCCGCTTGTGATTTTCCTGCTTAGTGCAACTGTAAGAGTCCTGGTGTCTGAGACAAAGCTTTCATTAGCAAGCAGTGGGGTGCGGCGCAGGGAGTATGCGCATCTCCCTGATTATTTTCCATCCATGAGGGGAGAGACGGGACATGGTGAGCTGGGAACCTTGAGCTTCGCTTTTACCAGTACCTTTGTCTTTTAGAAGGTATCTGTCAGGGGTACTCGAAGTGAAATGGATTGCTTCTAAAATTGCCCGATGCGCTATAGGGCAGCTTTTCTATTTAATTAGATTTTTTGTTTGTTTGTTTGTTTGTTTGTTTTGTATTTGCTACTGAGAAAAGCTGAGTAGGGCCTAAGCTACCCATTTATTGGAACGTCCGAGCCGCTTAGAATCCTTTTAGACTCGCTAAGAACACAGTTGCTGGCTATTCCACAAAGCGAGTAAGTGATCTGTAGATTTAATCTTGTATCAGTGATAATTTACCTACTTGCTCACTCTGGGTTGTGGTTTGCACCCTCCCCCTCCCGGCCCGTGGGTGATGATGACCTGTGACCTTCCCTGCCCGCCTCCCATTCTCCCCAGCTCCAAGCTGCAAAATCATGCACTCTTTTTCTCTTCCGACCTAGTATTAATCACACTGATGTTGATTTTCTCTCAATAGTACTGTCCCAGTTCTCCCTCGTTTTCTAGTAGCGCTGCTGTTTGCTTGGTTTGGGCCCTCTTATTTCATTCATTAAATTTCCGTTACAATACATTGATGTATTAATCAACAAAAATCTGCTCTTCAGCTACTAGGTACTAGGGATTAATATCTGCAAATAGCAGCAATAATTGAGACTGGGTGTGACTTACCTAAGTCACTGGAAAAGCCTGTAAGTCTCTCTGTATGTATCCTCCATCCCTACTGCGAAAGCACCACAAATCCGTTCGCAGCATTGATTTTGCTTAGCGTCCCATCCTGGCCGGGGAAACTTGCTGGTGTGGCCCTGGTCTTCTTTCCGGGATCATCTCTTTATTTTCTATAGTTTAGATCCCTGCGCCTGAAGCCGGCACCCTGATTCCTGCCCTCCTGGCTGCAGTGTTCCCTTGTCCTCATCAGTGCAGGCGTGCTTTTCACCGCCTCATCTGCCGGCGCCCCTCCGCCCCTGCGCGCTCACGGCAGGGGGCGCTTTCCCCAGCAGCTCTTCCCGGCCTACCGCCCTCATCCTTGCGCCGGTCCTTGGCGTTGCCCCCTCACACCCAACCCTTCGTACGCTTCTGGGTGTTCCTCCCTGCTTCTAATTGTTTGCTAACTCATTCTCCATAGGAGATTTTGATCTCCATTCCCCAGAACCTAGCCATACCTGGAGCCAGGCCAGTGCCAGGTGGGAAAACAACCACCCCTAATGTTTCTCTACATAAACTGTTGAAGTCATTTTCTTAAAAAAAAAAAAGGGGAGGGGCCGGGGAGATGGCTCAGTAGAATAAGCACTTCCCTGGCCAGTTCAAGGGCCTGAGTTCAGTCCCCAGTTCTGAAAAAAAAAAAAAAAAAAAAAAAAAAAAATTGCAAAAGGACTACATTATATACGTAGACAAAAGTCAATTTGGTGAATTTCTTGAAACACTACATGTGTAATAGATAGCATTCACAACATTTACATGATTCACATCAAAACAGTATCCTAAAACATGCTTCTTTTAAAGGATAAATTTATCAATAAAAAATAACATATCTTTTATTACTCTGGTACAATACTTCTTCATACACTACAGGAAAATTAAATGTAGTTCTAGTCGTCAGCTTCACAAAGGGCCCCTTTCCATGAGTTTTATTAATGAAAGAATCCAATTAGGTCACAGGCATGTAGTGGCTTGGCTTATATGCCTCTTGGAAGAAAAGCTTCCCGAGGTTTTGTATCTCTTCTCAGAGTGTCTGAGGTACCCGATAATTGTGTCTAGGAGTTCACTCCCTTTCCCTACACCTGCCTTAGTGCGCCCTCACAGGGACCCTTTCTGCTGACAGCCCTGGCCTCCGCTAGCACTGAAAGAGGCTGCATCTCAGAACATCTGCGCTTACATAAGCCAGCAAGAGAAAGCCAGTGGAGCTGGACCCGGGCGTAAGGGACGGGCTGTGTCTGCTCTGGAGGTTCTGCTTTTGGCTGAGCCATGACATGGTGCTGTTGCTTTTGTGCTGGGAGGTGGGACAGGGCTGCTTTATTTATTTTCAGGAGGCAGCAAGCCAGGAACACATAAGGAAGGAGGCAGGTGGCAGTAAACAAGCTGGAGGAGCTGGGGTTTTGCGTGCTATGTTCCTGAAGCTGCGTGCGGAGCAGACTTCCACGGTCCAAGCAGCGTCTGCAGCACTGGCTGTCCCTGTGGTATAGGGAAGTGAAACTCCTGACCTGACCTGGATGAATTTGTGTTCTCTAAAACCAAAGAATGATTTAGGAACAAACGGAGGTTGAGGGTAAAACTTTATTGGAAAGGAAAGCTTCTGTCGGAGAGGGACAGAAGGGAGTCCCGAGCAGGTTGCCCAGGAAGGTGTTTCTTCCATGGACTTTTATAGTGTAAAACCGTGTGGGGCTGAGGTAGAGACAAAGGGGTCTCCCTTAGGCAGATGCAGGGTGGGACCAAAGTGCGGTCAGCGAATGGGATTACAAGTTCCACTGCTCAGGCAAAATTGATTAGGCCCAGGACCAAATGGGGCAGCGAGCCACGTAGCACGCGGGCAGGAATGTGAACCAGGACTTATCGGGAGGCCTTCAGACAATAATTTTTCCTGAGTAATCATCAATCCTGGAAGCCAGTCTTTAGGTTCGATTTACAGCAGGGGCCTCCATCCCTCCCACAGTTGTAGGGCTCCTGGCTGTTGTTATTCCTTTGAGGCCCTGACCCTGTCTGACTGCCCACGGTTTTTCTATCTAACTCCGGCTGCCTGCAACACCTGTACTTGCATACAGATGTAAGGAGGGGACAGAGGCTTGCCTGCTGCCCCAGCTGCTGCCCCTCCCTTGGCTCTTTGCTGTCTTCCGCCACCATGAACAGCCACCCTCTGCTATGTGCCACTCTGCCTTGGGGCCAGCCGAGTGGGCTGAAACCTCCGCTAACTGTGAGCTAAATAAACCTCTCCTTCCTGGCTTTTGGGTGGTGGGTATCTTGTCCCAACAAGGAGAGAAGAATAACAGACACAATAAGTATGTCCTTATGGAGAATTTAGTTTCTAAAACTTTTATTTTAATAATCTTAGTTCTAAAGAAAAGGTGCCTCATGGGGCCGCAGAGATGTCTCAGTAGAATAAGTGCTTGCCTGACAAATGCAAGGGTCTGAGTTCAATTCTCGGTTAAAAAAAAAAAAAAAAAAGAAAAGGTGCCTCAGTGCCGTTTCTTTCACTGTTACCAGCTGACACGCTGGTGCAACTTCTTCGTAGCCCACGGTACACAGTCGTTAACTCAAGGCTGTCATTTTCCAGACTTCTTTACTTTGCTGCTGTTCCTTACTGTTGAGGACCCCGACCAAAGGAGTGCACTGCATTTCATGGTCTCCTGAGAGTCTCCTAGCTGCGAGTCCAAAGTTTCTAGAATTTGATTTTGGGCGGTGATCTGGGGGCTGACTGACCCAAAGCTCCACTTCTGGCAATCCAGCCCCAGGGGCTAGAGTCCTCGTTTGCTTGCTGCAGTCAGGACTCTGTGGAGCTGGCTTTGGCAGCTGCTGGGATCTCTCTTTCCTACTTCCCTTGGCCCTGAGGTCCCCCCCAGAGGATGTTCCCACCGTGTGCTTCTCCTGCATCTCCATCTTAGAGCCCGTTTCCTGGGTGGGCCGATCTTTGACACCCGGAGGAGGCCTGAGCGTGTATGAAGATGCAGCCAGTCTTAATCTTTGCTCAGAGCTTGTGGGAAGAAAGTAGAAAATAGTATGATTTAGGTGAACCAGCAAATGATTGGAACCTGTGAGATGGAAGGAAGGGGACATTACTGAGCAGTGGGCCCAGCAATACTCTGAGTGTCCGTGATGTATACAAGACATCATGGAGGTCAGTCCGGGCATTAGGAGTGAGCAACAAGGACATGCCGTATGGAGCAGATTACTGAAAAAGGAAAGAAATGCCGATTTATACTGCACCACACATGCAGGGCTGGCTGGTGTTTAATCTCACCCAGGCTCGCTAGGGTAGTGGGCTCCCAGCCTCACTGTGCCACCTTCACAATTCAGTGCACAATGGAGAGTCTGGTGGACAGACTTCTGTTCTGTCTTACAAAGTGGGTATCTCAGTTACTTTTCTCTTATTGCTGGGACAAAATACCCGACACCCAAAATGAAGGAAGGAAAGGTTTATTCAGTTCACAGTTAGTGGAGGTTTCAGTCCATACGGGGCTGGCTCCAAGGCAGAGCGGCACATGGCAGGGGGCGGCTGTTCAAGGCCACAGAAAGCAGCAGAGAGCAAGGGGAGGAGACGCAGCTGTGGCTGCTGGCAGGCCTCTCTCCCCTCCTTACATTTGTATGCAGATTACCTGCCCCACAGTAGGTCAAAGCTCACACCATAATCCCAGCACTGGATCAAGAATGAATCACAAACTCTAGAAGCCGCCCCATGACTGCATGAAGCTTTGGGGGACAGCTAGACAGACCCTGACAGTGGGTGCTTCAGGGTAGGGAGCTCAACGGACAGAATCTTCAGAGCTTCTGTTTTGTTTGTGGTGGCTGGGGTGGTGGCGCGGCTGCCAGCGCTCTGCTTCCCCAGAGGAGGTGCAAGCTGGTCACACTGCCCCTGACTGAGTCAGGGCCGTGGAGGAATTCGGCTAGGCTCTTCTCTGGCGTCTGGTTTTCCTCTGGGCATGTGACATGGTGGATTAGCGTCCCTGTGGGCCCACTGCCCTCTCAGTTCCTGCCACTCTCGTTTCCTTAGCAGTTCGGTGTGCTTTCAGTGACTGAGCCACATGATAGTCGGTAGGTGTGTTCTTGTGCGCTGCTGAACGCCTGGTTGGTTGCCAGCCGCGGCTCAGAGCAGACACCCCACAAACTTATTGAATGATGGAATGAATTTTGAGCTGGCTACTTAATATCTAAAATCACTGATGTGGTATCAAAAGTCTCACTTTTCCCACTATCTCTATGAAAGTATGTTAATATAAAGAAGCAGTCACGTGGAGAACCAATTCTATTACCAAGGCAGAAGGATTTTTTTTTTTTTTTTTTTTTGTGGCTGGCTGCGACCAATTCTATTGAATCGTCATTTGATTTAAAAGGAAACACTGAGCCCAGCCTGCCTCCCATGCAGAGCAGAAATCCTGCCTGCTGCACACCTAGAAAATACTGTGGTTCCTGCACCTTGTAACCCGTGCTGGTGCTTGGCAGTGAAGGGTGTCCTGCCACGCAAGGTGACTCTGGTGCCATGTGAGTGAGTTGGGAGGTGTTCTAGAATCAGCAGCCTCTGAATACCCCATCATCTCTGTAGAAATGAGGAAACCAGGGTCTCCAGTGATTCATGTGTTAGAGTTGGAAGGGTGTCACTGGAAGGCTTTGGGAACACATGACTTTTGGGCTAGATGCTCTTTGTGCATACCACAGCTGTTCCAGTGTCTGAGGTGGAATCCAAGTTCCTTTGCCAGGACAGCTCAAGGCTGGGGACCCCTTGTCCCTTGAGTGGTCTGTGGTGCCCTTGCTTGGTTTGAGTGTAGCTGGCAGAGTTGGCATTGTGGGGCTCCTGAAGGGAGAGGTGTGTCATGTCTTGTGGCAGCTCCCTGCCACCTCCTCCACTGGGTGGTGCTGGGATTGGAACCCAGGGCCAGATATGCTTAGAGTGCTTGCTTTGCCACTGACTCCCTTTCCACCCCTGTTGGTCAGCTCTGTGACTCCAGGGGGGTGGGGAGAGGTGGTCGCTTAGGCACAGAAGCAAGGTGATGCCCTTTGTGTTAGCCTTAGAGATGGTTTCTGTAGCTTAAGGCATTTCTTCACATTCCCATCCTCTCAGGGACATCTCCTTAAACAAGCTCTTCTCTTTAATGGACAAAATGCTCTGTTCACTCCAGGGGGAAGCATGACTGGATGGGAATGGAAACTTTTTGAGAGAAACACATTCTACCTCTTAAATAGTTCTAGCTAAGTCTGTACTTAGCACAGAATGTTTACTTAATACATGTTTTTCTGACTGCACAGATAAATTAATGAGTGGGGCGCATGGTTGCAAGATCTTGATCATCGTCCTTCAACGTGCATCAGTGTGCAATTGTCCCTGATAAATGTGGCCTTGCGGGTGGGGCTAGCATTGCGCTGGTGGTGTGGGCTGGTGTAGAAGAGTGGGGCCAGTAGTGGGATCCCACTGGGACTTTGTGTGTCTCTGAGCTCACCCTGTTGTCAAGGGAACGTAAGCTCCATCATTAGGACTGCTGGGTTTCGAAGGCCAGGAAAGACCTCTGCAAAGTGCAGGTAGGTTGTCAGCAAGGATTTTGCTTTCCAGGACTTAGCAGGGTGTTTCCCCTGAGATCTGAGGGCCTTCTTGAGCCCAGCAAGGCCATTGCAGCTCAGGAAGTGCCTTCCTCTGTCTACCTCCCTGTGTTCCTCTTTCCACTGTTCCTGCCCTTGGTGCCTTCCCTGAGCGCTGCTGTGAAGGATCCTAGAATGGGACAGTGCGAGCCACATAGACAGCTGAGCACAGTGGTCTGGTGGACGCAGAACACGATGTTTTCTGGGGCTGGATGCAATAATGGGCAGAGACGGAGGAGTGGAGAGACAGGCCGCTCTTCACCATGGCAACAGCAAGTGCATTTATTCTGTCAGCAGAGGAAGGCGAAGCTCTCATGTGCTCCCTGGTCTTTTCTCTCCTAACCCACAGGCTCTCCTGTTTTCAGTTCAGAGGCTCGAAGGCCGGCAAGCAGTCACCTTGCAGTGACATCAGCCACTTCTCTCAATGCCCTGGTCATGCAGGTACATGCCTGAATCTATGATAGTTTATTATTTAAAAATAAATCAAGGACTTCTCTAAAAGCTCCTTGAAGAATAGCCTGAGTCCTCTTTTTGTCAAGCATGAAAGAACATGCTCTTCCAGAGTTTGTGTCTTTATTTCAAGCAATAAACTTGAAGCAGGAATCAAGGTAAAGCTTTCTCCCCCTCATTCACTGCCATTAGAAAATTGTCTGGTTCATTCATGTTGGTCTCGAGAACTGGTCATCGGCGAGTCTCCGGTGGAGAAGCACTAAATGGTCCTGGTCTAAGGGGAAAATTGGGCTGCACTCGGGCAGCCGTGCTCACAGCACTGCAGATGGCTGAGGGCGCTTCTCCTCCCTGTGTCGCTGTGCTCCCAATGGCGCTGTACAGCTGCAACGAGGAAAGCCATGAAGTGCTCAGGACCATGCGATGGAGGGAAGCAGAGCTTTTAGGAGAGCAGCGATGGGGGAAGTGGGCACCAAACTGCCTGCAAGGCCAGACAGGTTTTCCCAGGGGTGCTGAGTGTGGCCACAGCTTTCTTCTTTTTTGGAGGGAAGGGAGAAGATGAAAATCAACAAAAATATAGACTCATTTAACAAGTTTTCCAAATAACTCCATTTAGTCACATGACCTTAGGTTGGGCTGGGCTAAGTGCGTGGGCAGGAACCCAAAAAGAAACCAATTTCTAGGTACAGCTATTGGCTCCTCCATTGGTGGTGCTGGGATCAGAACCCAGGGCCAGACATGCTGGGGTACCTGCTTTGCCATGGGCTCCCTCCCCACCCCTGTTGGTCAGCTCTGTGACTCCAGGTGAGGTGCTGGGTGCTTCTGAGCCTCGGGCTGCACAGTACAGTGAGGGTAGTGAATGCCACGCTGGGCCAGCGTTGTCAGGGTCATGTCCAGTCCGCTGCACTGCGGTGGTTCTTGGCTGCAGGAGCTCCTCCCTCAGCAGGCAGGGGTATCCTGGTCGTCCTTGTCTGTGGCGCACGATGCTTGCTTACAGCCCAGGATTCGCATAACATTTTATGTTAGAACTTTCATGACTCGCGCTTCAGGGCGTGTTGCTCACTGCCCACTTGCTAGGGAGGGGTCTGAGCTCCTGTCACAGCACCAGGACACCAGGATTGGACCCCGAATAACAGCTCCTTATAAAAACCCTGTGTGCTTCTGGGCCTTTCCTCACTGTGTCCTGAAGCCTCCCCGCCCGTCTTGCTCTCCCCACCCACTATATTGCTTGATGCTTTCTTTCTTTCTTTCTTTCTTTCTTTCTTTCTTTCTTTCTTTCTTTCTTTCTTTTCTTTTGCTTTCTCCTTTCTGCATACTGAAATCTTTCTTATTCTTTTCATTCCAATTTCAATGTTACATGCCCCGTGAAATTTTCCTTAATCTTTTAGGCAGAAAGTAATCTCTCCTTCTACATTGGAAGTGGCCTAGTAATTCCTCACACATGGGCAGTAGACTCCTCTACATCTGTGCCCATGGCCACTTTGTCATTTGGTTGCCATGGAGCCTCCCTAGGGTAGCTGGTGATGTAGACCACTTCCCTTCTGCGGCCCTGCTCTGGCTTTGGAGATGTTTCCTCACTGCCTCTGGGCTTCTCAGGTGTACTCACGTCCTAGGCCTGGAGAACGTGCTGCTGCCAGGGCGGCTTCCCACAGTGTGACAAGTCAAGTCAGCAGGTCTGAAGGGTGGGGTCTGCATGGGGGGCCTCGGGACATCTTTAAGCATTTCCCAGGGATCCCTGCCCACTTCTCCCAGCCTCAGTGTCCCTCGATCCTTGACTGTGGTCAAGGATCCAGTCTCTGCCATCCCTGGTCCCCTTGCATCTGCCTGGGACGTTTTCCTCCTGTCCTTTCCTCTTCTCACAAGGTTACCTGTCATGTTGGATTTGGGCCTGCCCTTATCAATTATGACCGCATCTTAATTGGATTATGCCCGCATAGACCCTATTGTCAAATATGGTCACAGTCCTAGTACCAGGGTTTAGGATTTGATTGTCTCTCTTCAGGGAAATAGCATTTACCCCATAGTAGTGGGGTTCCGATTTCTTCTTTCTCCCTTCAATATTAGGGTTCTTCGCAGTGATTTCCTTGGCTTGCTTTTCTCTGTAGTTGTTCAAAGGACCAAAGCAAGTTTGCTATTGACAAATACAGTGACCTGTAAGTCAGGTACAGCACAAAGGCCCAAGCAAGATATCCAAGATGTATCCTTCTGACACTCTGTCTCGGAAGATGGCTAATTTCCTTTAGCTTTTCCTTGAGGTGCTTGGCATGATAGATCCTTTAAAAAATTTTGATGAATGTTACTTAAAAAAAACACAAGAACAAGAGTATGTAGTGATGAATAGTGACAACACAGAGATCCTAGGACATAGATGTGCAGCAGCCTCACCTTTGGTCCCTTCTTACAGGAAACAGAAATGGTCGCCCATGGAAGAGCAGTTCTAGAGGCTGGCTGGGACCCCTCAAGCATGTGAGAAGGTGCAGGCAGTGGGAAGGTGCTTGGGGAAGGGGCCTCGGGAGGGGCTGAGCTCACATGAGGTGAGGCAGGGGCAGATGCTTCTTCAGGGCCACTGCTGTCCTGGCTAGGAGAGGGATTCAGCACAGGGACGGACACCAGCAGTGTGAACACACAGCAGAAGAACCTTATGGGGACACAAAGGCCAGGCAGCTGAAAGCCAAGTCCACTGCTGAAGCAGCAGGGTGGTGCACATCTGTGATTCCAGCACTCAGGGAGGCTGTGGCAGGAGGATCCCACACTTGGGCATCACCTGGGCAGCTTAGCAAGGCCAAGCCTGACAAGAAAACACAGAGGATGCAGTGCAGTGCGAAGGTCCTGGGTTCAACCCCAGTACTGAAGAAAAGGAGCCTGCTGCGAGGTTGGAATTCTGGCCTCAAGTAACTGGCCGGTCACTGGAGGGTCTGAACTTTATTCTGGGACCTGAAGGTGAAGTTCCCTAGTGCAGCTGAGGTTCTCATGAGGGGAAAAGGCAACAAGAATAAATAAGGAACGTGTATGTTAGCAGGATCAAAGGCCACAGAGAAAACGAGTGAGAGCAATGATCAGACGCGGGCTGCAGTTCTGTGGCCTCGTGGGCCTCACTGTGAAGGTGCTGTTTGGGGAACATACGAGGAAGATGAGAAGAGGGACGTGATTCTCTGAAGCGCAGGATACAGGTGAGGATGCGGCGATGGTGCAGCCCCTGACGTGGGACAGTCTGACCTGCTCGAGGACAGCACGAACAAGCTGGAGCACGTAGAGCCCGGGGAGGGGTGTGGGTCAGACACGCCAGTGACTGCGGGGTGCTGGGGGCTCCCTGGTGGAGAGAGCTGGCCCCCAGCAGGGAGTTAATGTGGACAGGAGTGGAGGGACAGATAGCCGGGGGAGTGGATGTAGGAAGAGAGGAGGGTGAGGAAAACAGAGAGAAAGAGTCAGAGACAGAATCATGTTGCATTGTACAGGGATGGCGGGCGGGCAGCTAACACCATGTGTTTACCAAAACCCAGAGAACTTTACAACACGAGGGCTGGGGATATTGCTCAGTGCCTGGAGAGTGCCAGGTCCTCAGTTCAATTCCTGGTACCAAAACAAACAAACAAACAAACAAACAAACAAACAAACAAGCAAACAGCAAACTTTACAACACAGAGCAAGCCTTCATAAATAAAAATTAAAAAAAAATGTTTAGAAGGGCTGGGAGATCCCAGGGTAGAATAATTTAACTACATTTCCTATGTTATAAAAATCCTCCTAAAGGGACTGGGGGAAAGTTGCTGACCTAAGGAACCTGGAAATGAGAGCAGAACTAAAAGATAACAGGAAAAGGCAGCACACTGATGGTAAAGTTCCTGTACGTCCTGGAGCTGGACCACTGAGGAGGCAGAAGTCAGAGGTGGGAGCTGGGAAGTATTTACAGGTGCGTGCATGTGCATGTGTAGCCACATGCAGTTTTTTCCCCTGTCACCCAAAAGAGTCTAGAAGCAGATTCACCTAGTCCCCAAACCCCAGACCTTTTTTTTTTTTTTTTTTTTTTTTCCTGGTACAATTTGTCTCCATAAAAGGAACTGGTGCAATTTGGAGAAGTGACTTATTTGTCAACAAATACACGAGCTAAGTTCAGATCAAGTTCCAGTGCCATGGAGCAAAGAAAAACTATAAAAATGCCCCAGTCTGGGAAAGCTGTCAGGAGAGACAAAGACTAGAGCCAGGAGTCACCAGTGGCCAAGGATGGAACAGTGTGAATAAGAAATAACGGAGCACTGGAAGATAATCTAGAATGTGGAATAAATCTCTTCGATGAATAAGAAAATGAGTGACAGAAGTAGATTAGCTCTCCCTCATGGACATAGATGCCAAAATCCTAGCAAATAGAATACAGCAAATCATCAAGAAGAT
>NW_004524633.1:4323757-4333722 GCF_000260255.1 Octodon degus
ATGCAGTGTATTATTTGTTGAAACTGTACTTCCGATTTGATTTGAAACTGTCTCATTGCTATCTGTTTATCAATAAAACTTAAAAAAAAAGAAAGCATCTAGGGCACGGGTGAACAGGGTTAGGTGACACTCTAATGAAAATGACAGTCAATCCAACACCAGACCTTTCTGAATTACTATTACAGTGGGTAGCTGAGCTTCGTTGGGTGCACTTTCCCTTCAGTAAGAACCCTCAATTTTGTCTTGGGGTGTCACTTCCTCCTCACCCTCAGCCATCTGGCTGGGGTGAGACCAACCTTCTCCCCACCGTCTTTCCTAGGAGTAGACGGGGATTTGTGCCTGGTGTTTGATTAGGTTGCAGTCCACCGACCTCATTCCTGGACCACTGATGGGCTGGGACCTCAGCCTGAGTTTGAAAGTGCTGAAAGGCACAGCGGTTGATGGTCTGCGACAGTAACAGTGCTGGGTCTGAGCCCAGCATGGCAGTGAGAGAGGGCTGGATGAGGCCATAGGTGCAGCTCAGTGGCTGGACGTTTGCCTGGCAGGCGTGAAGCCCGGGGCTTGATTCTCAGCTCTATAAGGTCAACTAAGTAAATATAATAAAACTATAATTATAATAAAATTATAGATGAGGAAAGTGATGAACTAAGGAAGAATAGATTCACTGAAGTCGTGGAGTTTTTAGAAATGGTGATTTCACAGCATGAGCTCCCTCACTGAGCAATCTTTGTGTTTGTAACATCAACAACCAAAATGTCTGGATAAAATGTTTCATTCATTTTTATTTTTATTTATTTTTATTTTTTATTTTTTTTTGCTCTAGTCAAGGGAGGGAAACTTTATTCAGGCCCCAAGGCTGCAGGCGTTGGGCAGGTGGTGCCCTTCTGGACGAGGGGCTGGCTGAGCTTTATTTGACCTTCTTCTCGGGGCGCAGGTTGTTGGTGTGGCCACACTTCTTCTTGCGGCAGTTGACAGCACGGGGGTGCAGGCGGGCATAACACTCGCGGCAGATCATCTTGTCACAGTTGTACTTCTGGGCAAGCTGGCGCAGGGATGGCTCGATGATCCCACCTCGCAGGCGAAGCACCAGGTGCAGGGTGGACT
Source organism: Octodon degus (assembly GCF_000260255.1). NCBI lineage: Eukaryota > Metazoa > Chordata > Mammalia > Rodentia > Octodontidae > Octodon > Octodon degus. The sequence continues at coordinate 4,324,862 of NW_004524633.1, forward strand.
CTTTCTGGATGTTGTAGTCAGAGAGGGTCCGCCCATCCTCCAGTTGTTTGCCGGCAAATATCAGACGCTGCTGGTCAGGGGGGATGCCCTCCTTGTCTTGGATTTTGGCTTTGACATTCTCGATGGTGTCACTGGGCTCAACCTCGAGGGTGATGGTCTTGCCCGTCAGGGTCTTCACAAAGATCTGCATGTCTGCGTCTGCCGCTCGGCCGCATCGTTTTTTTCATTCATTTTTAGCAACTGTAAGTTCGGCCGTGATTGGTCGTTCCCGGTGGCATCTGTGTACAGTGTGTAAAGGGACATTTCATTCTTTGTTGGTTGTTTTCAAAAGAGAAGGTGGATGTGAGCTCATAAATTTCTTTTTATACCAAAGGTTTCCTTTTAGGGATTTATTTTCCTTCATTCAAGGAGGCTTTGAGTGAGTCAGGGTGTCAATACCTTTTGGTCTGTTTGGTTCTAGCTCTTATTCTCCATATGTGTTTCAGTGTGGTAATAATTACCTAGCAGAGGGGCGGGGAGATGGCTGAGTGGAATAAGCGCTTCCCTGGCAAGCACAAGGGCCTGAGTTCAATCCCTGGTTCCACAACAACAAAAACAAAACCCCAATTACCTAGCAGACTGGTAGCGATTCTTTTTGAACTCATTCGGTCTTTCACAACGTTTATCAAACTTGAGATAAGCACCAAATGTTTTGCCAAAGAGAGATTCAGAAGGACCCTGTTCCTTAGAATGTCCCTAGAATGTGACCTCTGCATGGAGCTCCTGACTCAGATCTCTCAGGTCCTGTTGCATGGCAGAACCTCAGCAATAGCACGTCAGAGGGTAAAGGGCCTGGACCTACAATATCTGTGCAGGATGAGCTCCTACAATGACGGTAGCCCTGAGGGGTCAACTACAGTGGCTGTGAAGGGTCATGCATGGTGAAGTGTTGTCTGTGACTCAAACATGAGTTTTGACTTTTGAACTTTTTTTTTTTTTTTTTTAAAGGATAATTACCCTTCCTAATACCTGGGTTGGAGTTGTTCACAGTGAAATAATTAATCACAGTCCCAATACTATTTAGAATCATGGCATGGAATGGCACCATGGTACTACAATGCACACTGATTTTGGTACCTGTCTTACCCTTCTTTCATTGCTGGGACAAATACCCAACATTCAAAATGAAGGAAGGAAAGGTTTATTTAGCTCACAGTTAGTGAGGTTTAACAGTTTAAAGCAGCCTGAATTACTCGGGGCCTTACTTGCTCAGGAGAGAGGGCCAGTGCCTCTGTCTTCTCTAAACATCTCCTCTCTGCCTGAGGTGCCTCAATTGCTGACACCTTGGCTCTGCGCTACAGGGTCTAGAGGAGAGGCTGAGGTGCCATCATGTCCATGATGACCTGCTCCGATCCTCAGAGGCTGCAGGCCTGGGGGGTGGGCAAAGCGCATGCTGCCAGTTTAAGGGCTCTAGCCTCTCTGGCCCCGCCCCTAGAGCCCCACCCTGTTCCTCTAGCCCCGCCCCCAAGCCACTCCCGGCTCCTCCTGCTGTGTGTCTGCCCCATGACTTACACGAGGTTTTGCGGGGACAACTAGACACAAACCATAACGACACCTATTAGTTTTCTAGTCATGGTGAATTAGTAGTGCGCTCCTCCCCCAAATGTGTGTGTCCTAACTCTGGAAACTTTGACTTTGATCTTATTTGGAAAAAGATATTTTGTTGCTCTTGAGATGGATTTTTTTTTTTTCCTAATGTATTTGGTTGGTACAGGGTTTCATCAGGCAGCTCGGCTCGTGGCAGCCCTCCGGCTTTCAGCCTCCCCAGTGCAGGGATTACAGGCACATGCCGCTATGCTCAGATTCTGGCATGCTCAGCCTGCTCTGGGGACGTGGCTGGCGACCAAACCACGGTCCCTGCGCTTGCCTAAGCTTGCCAAAGCAGGCACTTTAGTCCACTGAGCTATCTTGCCGGCCCCTTGAGATGGATCTTGACATGAGGTCATCTTGGGTTATCACGGTGGCCACGAAACCCAGTGACAACCATCCTTACAACATAGAGAAGACGCAGACGAAGAGGCCTGGGAGGCTGGGGCGAGTGGCTGCACTCAAGGAAGGCCAGAAGCAGCAAGGCTGGAGCAGGAGAGGAAGGTGCTCCCAATTCCCCTGGTGGAAGTGGAGAGCGCGGGCACCAGGATTCTGGCCTCTAGGATAGGAGAGAAAGCGATTCCTATTGTTTTAAGCATTAAGTTTGTGGCAATTTGTTATGTATTAGGAAATTAGTAAATTAGTTCAAACTGGAACCTCTGCTCTACTTCTTGTCTCCACTGATTGAAGACTTTGGTCTGCTTCAGATTTGGTGAAAACCAGGTTTCCATCTCTGGGTTGTTTTTGGTACCACAGATGCCTGGCAAATTCACTGAGATGCCTGGCAAAATCCTAAATGTGACACTTTCGGGATACACTGGCTTCAACCAGTGGCCTGGAGATCTACATGCTCTTCCAAAATGTGGCGATGGCCCTGAGAGGAGGCTCTGGTGCGGCAGGAGTCTCACAGAGCCGCCAGCAGGCTCCTCCCTCTGCGCATGGAGGGCCCCGGGAGCGAGAGGCCTTACTCGCCCAGTTTCCTGCCGGGCTGGTCCCTTCTAAGGGGGAGAGTTGGTCGCATTGGCTTTTAACGCCCTAGCGAGGCAGAGCACCGAGGCCGCCCCCTTGCTCGGCCTCCTCCACCCCTCCTTCCTTGTCAGCACAGCCAGGCGTTGTCTGAGCGCTTGCGCCTCCTCCCCGCCGCCTACACGCAGCTCCAAGCTCAAAGGACACAGCAGTCACTCAGCACATGGTCCTCAATCAAGTTGCATCAGATGAGTGGGCATTCTGCGAGACAGAGGACGCCTGCTTACCTTGGCACTGGGATCGGAGTGGCCAAGGACAGTTTCTTTTGTCACTTGCTGTATCCACTGTCACTGCACGTCGGGATCAGAAGGGCGGGTGTCAGTGCAAACGCTACATCTAACGCTCCCCACGCATCTTTGGAGCCCGGGACTCCCTACCTCACTGCTCCCTGGCTTCTCCACTTTCCTTTCCTTTCTCTCATATCATCTCTACTGTAGCATTTCCCACACCACAGCGGGAGGGGCTGGGAGGTCCAGCGGTGGGAGCGACCCAGAGCTATCGTCCTCTTTTTTATTTTTTTTTTAATCTCCATCGTTGAAGGATTGAACCCACTGTCTCTGTGCCGAGCTGTATTCGCACCTCTTTTATTTTACATTTCCATAAGTGACTCAGTTGCCCAGTTTGAGCTGCAAGTGGCGATGCTCCTGCCTCAGCCTCCCAGACTACTGGGGTTCCAGGCGTCCAGAGCAGGAGACTGCAGTCTCTGGGCGTCGCCGGCTCCCGCCCCCTGCGGGTTGGGGTCCTCCTCCAGCACCGCCCGGCTCCTCCTCCGGACTAGGAGTTCGCAGGGAGCTGCGCGCAGCGCAGGTGCCCGCGCAGGGATCAGGATTGGGACCTGGACCCAGATTGGCATCGGGATCCGGATTGGGATCAGCCCTGACTCTACTCGGGCTAGGCGAACCGGGATCAGGCGGGGCCGGCTCAGGTGAGAGCGCCTGCGTCCTGAGCGTGTGGCCGGGCAGCTCCAGCAGCTTGGGGCGCGCAAAGGGTCGCTACGCGGGGAGGCGAGGCAACCTGTGGGAACACCAGCGACCCGGGAAGGCTCAATCGCACCTGTTGGCCTCGGAACCCGGACCAGGACCCGAACAGTAAGCCCCCAAGAGGGACCTCACTCTGCTCCCGCTTTCCCGCGAATGGACAGCGGCCACGCCAGCTGCGGAGCCTCACCGAGCTGTCCCAACCCAGGGCTCGCGGGGATAGAGGGTGCACGGGTCCTCGGCAGGGAGGGCGAGAGGGTGGGGCGAGGCCCGGAGCCGGAGGGATCCTGCGGTCGGGAGGGCTCGCCCGCCTCCAGCAGAGCTCGCTCCAGCAAGGGCTCTTTCAGACCTTCGCGCTTGCAATCAGAAAAACTGAATTTGGGGGCGATTTTCTGTATGTTATCTGCATCCCTATGGTGACTTTAAGTTCTGAGAGCCTCAGTTTCCCCATCTTTCAGGTAAGCCAGCTGGGGTAAGCTAATTTCTGAGGCCTTTTGATAATGCGGGAGGTGTTTCCCTCTTGAACAATGTATGATTCTTTAACTCTGTAACCCGTTAGAACATTGCAAATCTCATGAAACTAAAAAGCCTGTGTCGAACTTGGCCCTTGGCTTCTGTGCTTATTTATTATATAGACTTTCAGGACTTTCCAGCCGAAAGTTGCAATGAAAGCAGAACGTTGTAAAGAGCTTGGAAATATGTCGTGTGTGTGTCGGAGACTGTTTAGACCACTTCCTGTGCTAATGTGAACAATCAGGATTATTTTCGAGCTCGTATTTCCCACCCTATAACGAAAATGTGAGGCTGTAGTGTAGCTCACTTCCTCTCCCAGGATTGTCCATTTGGAGGAAATAAAAACTGTCTTGGAGGAAAACATAAATTATACCTTTCCAGCTGATTATTGGTCTTGGGAAGTGTTGATTACTTTTTGGAATAATATTGTGTGCTGCACACTAAGGCACTGGCTTCTGACTGCTGTAAAATCGAGTTCAGTAGCAGGCACGCTGATTTTAGTAGTGCATTCATTTGTCCTGGACCAAATCCCAGAAAATACCACAGGTTAACTAAAGGGTTAGCCCAGAGATTAGGAATTTGCAACACACACACACACACACACACACACACACACACACACACACACAGAGACACACAGAGACACACAGAGTTGGACAAGGAGTATTATGATAAAGTATCAGTGTACCTTTCTTTCCTTTTTTTTTTTTTTTTGCAGAACCGGGGATTGAACTCAGGCCCTTCTGCTTGCCAGGGAAGCGCTTATTCCACTGAGCCATCTCCCTGCCCCTTTCTTTTCTTTTGATTAAAAACAAATATTGGCCTGTTGAGCAGACAGAGGATGGTAAATAAGTTTTGGCTGCTGCTTGAAATATATTGCTGATGGTATTTTCAAAATGGTTTGAGGTCTGGTGCAAGTTAGGATAAGCTGTGTCTGCAGCCCTTTTTGTTGGCTTTGGCCTAGATTCCTAAAATCATCTTTTCCCACCCATGTGCACTTGCTATGCAGTGTAGAGAGTAGGAAGGGTAGGAAGCACTGTACCATGAACCCGTTTTAACTGAGTCTCAAGGCCTCTTGGTCTTTGGGCTGGCAGTGTCATTGATCAACAAGGCACTTGGTGCCCTCGTGTTCTCTGGTGACGGAAGCGGTCATGTCCTGCGAAACAGATGCGCAGTGAGTTAAGGAAATTGTTTGGGGTGGAGCCCTGGCTGCTGGCTGCGGGGGAAGATGAACAGCGGCTGCCCTTGAGTGCCCACGGTGCACGCCAGCTCCCCAGTGGTGTGGGGCATCCCTGTGGGTGGCATGGTGATCCTTCTCTTCTGCAGTGCGGGCATCTCTTGACATGTAGATCAGCATGATGGGCCCACATGGCTTGTGTTTGGAAATGCCGTGACTTTGGGAGGTCTTGGAAGTAAAGTGTAAACATATCCAGAAAAAAAGAATTCTCTTGGCAAATACTGCACTGCGTTCTTTATCCCAAGAGGCAAACACACATACTAAAAACTGTCCCACGGAGAGGGAGCAAAAGGCCGGCTGTCTGTTCTGAGTCTTAAGCTTTCATGTGATTTACACATTCCATTTTAATTAAAGTAGAAAGGCACAAATATTTACCTACTGGCCAGGCTTAGGACATACAGCCTCCTGGAATTTCTATTCCAATTTGGCGTACTGAAAATTCAGAATATTCCTTCTCAAACACTTTTTACGATTGCATAGTAATATTACCTATTGTCTTTTAACACACATGATCTTGTCAGTCTTTACAGAACTTCACCACTTGAACTACAACGCATGTAGAGAGAAATATGTAAGATACATTTATTGGTTGACAAGCAGTCTAAGAAACCCTAACGGAAGGGAAACAGCACACTGTGTATCACTCAGGAAAGAACACTGCCCTTGCTCAGGGGCTCCTCCTTTCTGCTTTCCTTACCACAAGCTTAGTTTTATTGTTTTTAAAACAGAAAATCATGAGTACAGTAGACATTCTTTTGTAGAGAGTTGTACTTAACACTCTATTTATGAGCTTAAGCCATTTTTTCTCTTCCTGGAAAGAAAAACATCCTGAAAGAACTATCTATACCCTCTGTTCCCAACTCTGAACTTTTTCTTAACCCCATTCCTATTCTACTTTAATACATGGCTTCTAATAACATTTTATTTTATTTTATTTTTTTGCAGAACCAGGGATTGAACTCAGGGCTTTGCACTTGCCAGGGAAGCGCTTATTCCACTGAGCCATCTCCTCAGCCCCATAATAACATTTTAGAAGTAAAAGAAATCATACCTAACTTGCAGGAGTTGGGAAAGGTTGTTTCTCCTCTGTCCCAAAAGCAGAGTAACCAGAGCATACTCATAAGCAGGAATATGTTATGATCTATCACGACCATCTATCAAATTACCCTAAAATTTAGTGGCTTAACACAACAGGTACTGCTGAGTATTTCAGATATTAGCAGTTAATAAATGTGTGAGTCTGTTTTAGAGGTCTCTGTGGATACTTGCCCATACATTGTCTTCATTAATACAGACTTAGTAATCTTACTTTATAAAAATAATCTTACTTTTTGATAGAGCAAATCTCCATCTTGCACATGGAATTAAGCAGTGACCATCTGCATTCTCTGGTTTGTTATGCTCTATGTTCCTGGAGGAACAGCTTAAAGGAGGGAAGACGTGTTTGATGACTTTGAGGCCGAGTCCCTGGTGCCCCGGCTCCGGGGTTCCGGGTTGGCGCTGAGGGGCTACACCGTGGTGGATGGGCGTGGTCGGCGAAGCTGTGGACCTCCAGGAAGGGGAAGCCATGGGTGAGAGGCTTGAGCACCCCAGCGCTCCGTCAAGTCCGCAGCTGACCGACAAACCTCTTGCTAGACATTTTACTTCTAAACCAGGGCACTTGTCGCCACGCGCTTGCTGCACATTGTTGGGAGGACGCTCTTCTCCCGTGGCGCTGACCCTGAACCCGGCCCAGAGTCAGCGTGGGAGTGTGGGGCCGTTTGCAGGCTCTCTCTTGTGCTTCCACGACCCCATCTGGGTCCTCATGCTGGGGCCGCGCTGTGTTGGCTACCGCGGCTTGGGAATAAGTTCTGCAAATGGAGCCGTGAGACCTGTAGCTTTGTTCTTTCCTTCCAAAATTGTCTGGATGCTTCTCTTGTATATTCATTTGGATTTTGGCCTTAGCTTGTCAGTTTCTAAGCAGGAAGTAGCTAGGATTTCTAGTGGCATTACGTTGACTCTGAGATCAATTCCTGAAGCATTACATTCATAACAATTTTTTTTTTAAATTCATGGGATATCTTTCTATTTATCTAAATATTTTATTTTTAAAATAATTTTTTAATTTTGAGAGGTTACTCAGGACTCAGTCCAGGGCCTCACACATGCTAGGTAAGCACTTGCCCACTGAGCGACATCTCAGCCCTTTTCATTTCTCTCTTTATTTTGAGATGGGGCCCTCCCAGTTGCCCCGCTGGGTTGGACTGTGCTGCCCTTCTGAGGCAGGGGGGTACAAGTGCGCACCACCACATCCAGCACATTTAAGTATTTCTAGCGCCTTTCAGTGGTGTTTGATAGCGTTCAGGGTACAAATGCTACATATGTCACATTAAATACACTGTTAAGTGCTTTATTCTTTCTCTTGCCATTAGAAATGCCATTACTTTGAATGTCTAGTTCCAGATCATTCCTTGCTTATGTATAAAAATACAAATGATGTTTGTATATTGATCTTATATTCTGCAACCTTAATAGGTTTATTGGTTTTTATGCTTTCTTACAGATTCCTTGGCGTTTTCTGCGTCAGATCGTATCATTAGTGAACAGAGACCGTTTCACTTTTTTCTTTTCAACCTGGATGTTTTTGACTTCTTTTTCCTGCCAAACTGGCCTGGCCTGGCCTGCGAGGCCGGAGTTAAGCATGATGGTCATGGTGTGTTTTCTACCCATGACTCTTTATATCCTTACAGGTTGAGGAAATTTCCTTCTTTCTTTGTGGAATGTTTTTCGGTTTTCAGATTTTTATTTTTATTAACACACCTTTTAGTGTATAGTGACTACATTCATCAGAGGGAGTCGGTACGTGGACGCACCGTGACGTTTGAAACCATCACATGGTACTGCATCGTCATGTCCTTTTGTACTGAAGTGGTGGTGTCCTTTCTTGGGTGGATTCTGCCACTCATGGCCGCATGGTCCTGGCTGAGTCATCTGGGCGTAGCAAGGCCCTCTCACGTTGCTAGGCAGAGTGTAGCGTCTTTGCATCTAGCTCTTCCCTGGTGTCCTTGTCAGGCTTTAGTGTCAGGATAACTCTGGCCTCACAGAATGGATTTGGAAGCATCTAAAAAGCTTGCTTCTGGATGGCTACATTTTCCACTAGTAACCTTGTTGTAGTTTCCAATGCAGTAGAAAACCCACATGTAAATACTTTTGTATTTTCTGCCTTTCTCACCCTTTGGAACAAGTCAGTTTTGTTCCTTCCGTCTTTTTGCTGTCTTCCCCTTCCTATGCTGCACTGACTGGGCCGCTGGTGTCGAGTGGAGGCCAGGAGCGGACGGGATGGCGGGAGGCGGCCCCACCCCGAGCCCTGTTGGCTGTGGGCCTCAGCAGGTGCTGGGGCTCAGGTTTAGGACATTCTCTTCTCTTCCATTTTGCATGTAATTGTCATAATTGAAGGCTGACTGTTATCAAGTGCTTTCTTATACTTGCTGGTGTAGTGAGAT
>NW_004524633.1:4334015-4339508 GCF_000260255.1 Octodon degus
GGGCTGGCTGGCATGTGGTGCTGGGGGATTGAACCGCGGTCCCTGATGCCTTGCCAAGCTTGTTCTAAGTAGGTGCCTTAGACCACTGAGCCATCTCTCCAGCCCTATATTAATTTTTTAAAAATATTAAATCATGTTTGCCCTGGAGTGAACTGCTCCTCCATGCTACATGATCGTTTATATGCACCTACGTTTCTTTTTCATTGATGTCAGTTCTTCGTGATTTCTTTCATTCTCCTCACAGACATTACTTTCATTTGTCTCTAAACATTAACTTTAGTCACTGGTTCTCAATCTTGTATGTTTATTTTTGATGAGTTAGTTTTGGTTCCTTATTATTTCTTCACTTTTACCTTCATTGGATTATTGATTTTTTTCAGTTCTAGTACTTAAATGAATGCTCTAGTAAATGCTGTACTCTAACAGCTCATAAAGGAATAATGGCACATTATTATTTATCACCTTTCTTTTTATAAATATTTACAGGATTGCACTTCCTTTTTTAAACTTATCTTTATGAAATAAGTTTGAGGTGCTGTTTTCTTTTCCTTCTTTCTTCTTTTTTTTTGTATTTTAGGGAAGGGTCTACAGGTGTTCAGAGTCTCACTACTAGATTGGACTCGTAGTGATCCACTTGTTTACAGCCTCCCAAGAGCTGGGATTACAGGTACACACCACCATGCCCAGTCTCAATTGCCATCTCAGTGCACCCTGGGGGTGGGGCTGGCAGGGCAGGCCTGGGGATCAAACCCCTGACCCCTGCTCCTACTTGCAGGTGCTTCAATCTGTTGAGCTATTAGGCTGGCCTTTATTTATTTATTTTGCAGTATTGGATATCAAACTCAGAACCTTGTCCTTGCCAGGCAGGCACTTCTGCCACTGAGCTATCTCTCTAACCCCTGCTATTTTCTATTATATCAATTTAAAACATACTCTGACTTCATTATTTTCTTGCCAAGGGACTTAAAGTACTTTCTATAATGTCCTGACATGTGACATTTATGCAGCTATACATTTGCTACTTCTTTTGGTCTTAAAACACTGATCAGGGGCCGGGGAGATGGCTCAGTAGGATAAGCGCTTGACTGGCAAACACAAAGATCTGAGTTTAATCCCCGGTTCCGCAAAACAACAACAACAACAACAACAACAACAACAACAACAAGAACAAAACCAAAAAAACAAAACACTGATCAGAGAAGGTGATTTTCATTCATTTGTTCAACAAATGTTAGCTGAGCTCTTATGCTGGGTTAAGCATTATTCTAAGTGCTGAAAGAAACAGGAACATCTCTGCTTGTAACACCTAATGGGGCCAGATGAAAACCAATACACCAAGTAAGGAAAGCATAGCGTGTATCAGGAGGTGGTAGGCATTCCAGAAAGAACAAAAATAAAAAAAAGAGAGATCAGTGAGAGGAGAGGGAGGCAGAGGAAAGGGAGAGAGAGAAGGAGGAGAGGGAGAAGGGAGAAACTGCGGGGGAGAGGAAAAACGGGGGGAGAGAGTGAGAAGAGAGGAGAGAGAGAGAGAGAGAGAGAGAGAGAGAGAGAGAGAGAGAGAGAGAATGAATGAGAGTGAGAAGGGATGAGCGACCACATCCTACTCTTTTGGACCATGCGCTTTCCAGCAGGCCTTGTGCTGCTGAGCTATATCCCTGGCCCCATGTCCTACTCTGATGAATAACCTCTGTCAAGTTTGTGTAAAGATACTTGGATTGAGTCAGCAGAGACTCAGGAGCGTCCATAATGGTATGTTATTAGGCTTTAAAAATGTAAAGTCATGTTTAGGAACGGCTGTTGCCAAGCACCTGTTTGGGTGTTTGGGGGAGGCATAGGGATGTGTAGATTTTGTCCTCACAATTATATTTTCTCATTTCACTTTAACTAGCAGCTGTTCCCTGGAGGCCTAAACAGATGAAAATTAAGAGTCTATCAACACAAGGTGATCGAGCAATTAGATTTCCGTATGCACTAGCAGGACTTCCGAACCCAACTGGCCAGTGCACCATAGGTGGAAAGGAAAATCGATCTTGCAGGTGCACACGCACATGGGCGTGCCTGTGCGTGTCCTATGTGTGAGCTGGGACAGGGTCCTGGGCACACACGGGTGCCCCCTTAGTTATCACTGCTATTATTGTAGTGACGAGGCGACTCGCAACAGTGCTCCTAGTCCCGATTCTGATTTGGGGGAGTAAAGGCTTACTTTCAGCACCAGAAAGTTGTAAAAAACACTCTAAAAATAGGCTGTAAAATAGGATATAAGATGCAGTTAGTGTGGGCTGGTGGCATTTTGGCCTCTTGCTAAGGATTCTAAGTTTGCCGATCAGTTCTCACGCAGGGAATCACAGCGCTTCTGTCCCTCCCTGTTCTCTTTCTTCCTTTCTTTCTTCAGAACCGGGGATTGAACTCAAGACCCTGTACTTGCCAGGCAAGCGCTCATTCTACTGAGCCGTCTCCCCAGTTCTCTTCCTGCTGAGCAGAGGCTCTGCGGGAATCTCCAGCGCTGTGGAGTGCCTCCCATTCTCGATGATGCCGCAGGGCAGCGCTGTGGGTCGGGTCTGAGCTGTCCCCCAACCTCTCAGGACTCCAGGGCTGCGCTGCTCCTTCCCTCCCTGTCGCCTGCTCTCCTGCAGCGCACCCTGCCCGCCCGCGGCCCACAGCGGGAAGCCAGCGGACAGCGCCCTGACCTCCGCGTCGCCGGGAGCCCAGAGAAGTCTCTCCTCCACTACGTTTCCTCCAAGTTGCTTTTCTCAGGAATTTGGTTGTGGGATGAAAGGGTCGCTTGGGGCTGGGGAGGTAGCTCAGTAGAATAAGCGCTTGCCTGCCAAGCGTAAGGGCCTGAGTTGTTTTTTTTAAAAGGGTTGCTAATGCACGCAGTTAAAAATCTGCTTTGAGGAATCATTCTTTTTTTGTTGTTGTTGGAGGAACCAGGGATTGAACTCAGGCCCTTGCGCTTGCCAGGCAAGCGTTTATTCTACAAGCTATCTCCCCAGCCCCGTGGAATCATTCTTTTTTTTTTTTTTTTTTTTTTGCTATTTCTCCTTTTATTGAAGCCAATTAGTTTTCAGTTTTACATTTTACCTTTATTAGATTTTTGGTTTTTATATTTTGAACTTAGTTACTAGATCTATAAACATTTAGAATTATATCATCTTGATGGTTTGACCTGAAGGCTTATCATTATAAAATGGTATTGTTCTCTTTTTTTGATTCCTGAACTGGAAGTAATTCTCTCTGTGTACTTCCTTGAATTTAAGACACCACAGATTCTTAAGATATACTATTCTTTCTATATTGCTAACTTCTTTAACAAGTTCTACCTATTTAACTCTTTTACAGTATTCTCTCTTCATTTAGAATTCTTGTTCTATGCTTATTAAAAGAATTCCTTTAGAGTTATTTAGATAAGAACTACTTAGATAAGATACATGTAATTCTTATAATGGAAATATAAATCAAGTCTCTGATTAAGCAATTCTTTCTTATATTTAAAGCCTGTTTTATTTACTTGCTTTTTGGCTAAGGGATGCTGACAGCAATATTTTCCCAAATAATGGCATTCTCTGGGCTGTCAAGAACAATGGCCCAGCAATTCAAAACAGAATGCCTCATGATTGCCTCTCAGAAGTTCCCAGAATCAAGATTAAGAGATTCTTTCTTTGTTTACATGGATCATTTAATTGTTGCATTTGCATAACATTGTCAGATTTTATTTTGGTTCATACTTATGTTTTAGTTTTCTGTGAAGAGTTTTCTTTCTTCTTTTCTTTTCTTTTTTTTTTTTTTTTTTTTCCAGAATTGGGGATTGAACTCAGGCCCTTGCACTTGCCAGGCAAATGCTTATTCTACTGAGCCATCTCCCTGGCCCAAGAGTTTTCTGATTACTTTTATTTTTTCATATTTGGAAAGAAAGTGTGGGCGCCTATCACCTCATCCTTCATATTTTTCAGTGTTGTACTTATCCTCTCTATTTTTAAAAATCCATTTTTAAAAATCTTTTTTGATTTTTGAAGATCACAATTTCATATTCTTTTTTTCTTTCTTTTTTTTCCTTTCTTTTTGAGAGACAGGGTCTCCTATGTAGTTCAGGCTGGCCTTGAACTCACAGTGATCCTCCTGCCTCGGGCTTCAGAGTGCTGACCACAGGCCTGCGCTACCACGCCCTCTGGCTTCTAATCTAGACTAGCAGCTTCACCTGGACTTTCTGCATCCCTTCTGATCTTCACACTTCTCAGCCCAGTCATGTGTCGTGTGGCCTTCCATCTTTTCCCTTCTGTGCCCCAGCTGCTTTCTAGCCACTTCTTTGTCACACTGCAGACCCATCAGATGGCTGGCCATCGTGTCTTCCTGCATCCGCGTTTCTCCTTTTTAGGTCTGGGTTAAGGCAGCAGATGAGCTCTGGCCCTCAGCGAGGCTGCTGGTCCTGAGGGCTCCGGGTGTGCAGACTCCCAGGGGGAGCAGGCGTCACCTCCAGAGCAACCCGCCTGACATGTGGCTGTGCTTCCAGGCTTTGTGTTTTTCTCGCTGGTCCTCCGGCCCACGCTGGGGTTCTCTGAGCTACCCAACAGTCTTTAATAAATTCCCTCCCACTCAGACTGGCTAGCGGGGGCTTCGGGGGCTGGTCACCCCCGTGTCAGCTACCAGCGCTGGGGGAGGCTGCTGCGGTTTGCTGAGGAGAGAAGGAGGTTGGGGGTCACGGGCACTGTCTTCTCTCCTAGCCCTGGGCCACCCTGCTCCCCACCGCTGAGAACACCTCCAGGTTTGCCACTTGGATTACAAGCTCCTCCCCACGGGTCCTGGGCTGCCACTCCTCCTGCCCCTCCTTCGCTCTCCCTCGCTGCCCTTGGCTGCCTCCTCTGAGGATTTGGCCCATCTCTCTTTTGCTGCTGGTCCTCCCCATTGTCCCCCTCGTGGATGATACGATTGCCTTTACTGTAAATCCGCACATGTCTTCAGAGGAAGCGATCTGGCTGTAGCTTTTGAGTCTTAATCTGACATCCCATTGCATTGTATTCATATCAACATTATAGTAATTTGGTGCATAAAATAGTATAAGATCAAGTTTCCTATTTCTAGTACTTTGTATACTAACTTACATTTGTTAAAATGCAGCGAGTATTTGAATGAGTCTGTTTATGCACAGATTCCAAGCTCCTCTGTAGATGAGACACAGCCTCTGACTCGTCTTCCTTATCGTGGTGACACTGAGGCCTCTGAGTTGTGTTGTATTTCTGCATTATTTTAGAAATTAATTTATGGCACAATAGTGCAATTAGAGTCCTCTCAGGATTGTAGTACTTAAAATTATATTTTCAAAGTGAGAAATGCTTTATGCTGGGGTAATGGAACATTTTGGAAAAAAAATTAAAAGTGAACTTTTTCGCAGTGGTTTGATGGGAATAACAGGACCCCTTTGTGTCCCGCCCAAAGACACAGAAGTCAGGGGCCCTGCACATTCCAGGCTTCCTAAAGACAAGGCGGCCCACACTTATT
>NW_004524633.1:4340393-4341700 GCF_000260255.1 Octodon degus
GCTCTGCCTAAGCAGGCATTTAGTCTGTTGAGCTATCTGGCTGGCCCTTATGTTTAAAATTTTAAAAATAATAATAAAAAAATGGTAACAGTACAGAATTTTAAAACAAGACAATCAGAAATTAACAACGGTTATTATACTGCATACGGTTATCTTAAAAATAGTTGCTCAGATTACCAGATATAGGCATATGGGATCGATAAAACAATATAAACACTATTCCTTTCAATGAACTAATAGAAATTAGTGGTACAATTATCTTAGCTATCTTGTACATATATCCCTTCCTTCCTTTCCTCCTTTACCCCTCCCAGTTGTTCTTTCCTTTTGGGCATTTTCTTTCCCTTTCACAATATCTATTGTGACTTTTGTATCTTATTTACTAAGTTTTTTTTTTTTTTCTTCTCATTTTTTTTGTAGTGAAAATCAAACTAAGGCCTTGCACTTGCCAGGCAGGTGCTTATGGTGCTGAGCTATCTCCCTGGCCCTACTCTTTCACTTTCTCCCACTAATAAGGCAACATGATGTTCACACAGGTGGGCATGATTTATCACTATGAGTATGATGTCTAGTTGCATCCATTTGCTTATAAAAGCCTCAAGTATATCTTTCTTTATAGTAGAGTAATACCCCATTGCATTTTCGCTGTATTTTAGGGAAGGGTCTACAAGGTGTTCAGAGTTTCACTACTAGATCAGACTTACAGTGATTCTCCTGTCTACACCCTCCCAAGATCTGGGGTTACAGGCATGTGCCACCATGCCAGTCTCAATTGCCATCTCAGTGTGCCCCTGGGGGTGGGGGCAGCATGGCAGGCCCAGGGATTGAATCCACTGAGCTATTTTGCCAGCCCTATCCAATTGCATTAAAAATACCACAACTTCTTACCAATTCCTTGGTTGATGTGCTAATGGGTTGTTTCCAAGATCTAGCTATGACAAATTGTGTGGCTATAGATGTGGGTGCACATATATCACTGTGGTATGATGTTTTTAGTTCTTCTGGAAAAATATCTAGAAGGGGAATAGCTGGGTTGAATGGAACTTCTAATGCTAGATTTTCGAGGAATTTCCACCGTGGTTGTACCGGTGTGCACTCCCAGCAACAGTGGAGAAGGATTCCTTTCCCCCACTACTCTTCAGCATTTGTTATTACTCACATTATTTATTCATTTATTTATTTATTTTTGCAGCAATGGGGATTGAACTCAGGACCCTGTGCTTGCCAGGCAAGCGCTTATTCTACTGAGCTATCTCCCTGGCCCCCTGACTACTTGGTACTAGCCATTCTTTCTGGGGTGAGAAGGA
>NW_004524633.1:4342255-4347736 GCF_000260255.1 Octodon degus
TTTGAATATGTTCCATTGGTTCTCAGGTCTGTTCCTCCCCCCCGCCCCCAGTACCATGTTGATTTTACCATAGTACCTTTGGAGTATAATTTCAACTCAGGGATTGTGATGCCTCCCTCTTTTCCTTTGTTGGTTAGGGTTGCCTTTTGTATTCTAGGTCTCTTTTGGTCCAGATGAACATTAGGTATATTTTCTTTAGATATGTGAGGTATGCTAATGGTATTTTGATTGGCATTGCATTAAATCTGTATAACAGTTTGGTATTATGGCCATTTTCACAATGTTAGTTCTTCCTATCCTTGAGCAAGGAATATTTTTCTATTTTCTCAAATCCTCTTCAATCACTTTTTTTCAGAGTGCTACAATTTTCAGTGTACAACTCTTTCACTTTCTTTGTTAGATTAATTCCTAAGCATTTCATTTTTGGGGTGCTATTGTGAAGGTTGTGGTTTCCCTAACTTTTTCTCAGTGAGTTTGTTGTTTGTACACAGGAATGGCATTGAGTTTTACACTTGATTGTAGCCAAAAGGCTGAGAAGCAATGCTATTAATGTTTGAGTACTGACTTTGTGTCCTGCTGTGCTACTGAAATTGGTTATTAAATCTAGAAGTCTTTTGATGGAGTTTTTGATGTCTTCTATGTAGAATATCATATCATCTGCCAATAGCGATAATTCCACTTCTTTGTTTTCCATCCTTATTCTTTTTATTTCTTTGTGTTGTTTTAATTGTTCTGGCTAATGTTTATAAAACAGTATTTAATAGGAGTGGTGATAGTGGATATTCTTGTCTTGTTCCTGATATTAGAGTGAAAGCTTTCAGTTTTTGTCCATTTAGTATTATGTTGGCTATTGGTGTGTCATAGATGGCTTTTATCAGATTGAGGTAAAGACTATATATTCTGATTTTCTGTAAAACTTTTTTTTATCATGAATATTATACTTCATCAAAAACTTTATCTGAATGTACTGAAATGATCATGTGATTTTTGTCTTTGGCTCTTAATATGGTGTTTTACATTTATTGATTTGCATATATTTAACCATCCCTGCATTCTTGGAATGAATCTTACTTGGTCATGCATATAATCTTCTTGATGATTTTCTGCATTCTGTTTGCTAGTATTTTATTGAGGATTCTTGTGTCTATGTTCATTAATGAAAATGGCCTATAGTTCTCTTTTTTGGTTGGGTCCTTCTCTGGTTTTGGTATCAGGGTAATACTTGTCTCCAGGAATGAGTTAGGAAGAATTGCTTCCCTTTAAATTTCATTAAAGAGTTTGAGTAGTACTGGTGTTAAATCTTCTCTAAAGTTCTTGTAGAATTCATCTGTGAATCCATCAGGACTTGTGCTTTTCTTTGTTGGTAAGTTGTTACTTATGTCTTTAGTTTTACTGATGTTGGATTATTCAGAATTTTTATATCTTCTTGATTATGCTTTGTTAATTCATGTTTCTAGGAATCTATCCATTTCTTTTGTGTTTGCTTCCTATGCAAGTAGAAATTTTTGAAGTAGGTATTGATGATATTCTAAACTTCTATAGGATGTATAGTGATTATACTTTTTCATTCCTTATTGCCTGAATTTGAGTTTTTTCTTTCTTTTTTTGATAAAGTTTGCTAGGAGTTTATCAATTTTATTTTTCAAAGAACCAATTCTTCAGTTCATTGATGCTGTGTATTGTTTTCTTAGTCTCAATTACATTAATTTCTGCTCTGATCTTTATAATTTCCTCCCCTCTTTGGGGTTTGGGTTTGACTTGCTCTTCTTTTTCTAGAGATACAGCATTAGGTTGCTTATTTGTGCTTATTCTGCTTTCCTGATGTGAGAAGTCACTACTAGAAATTTCCCTCTGAGGACTGCTTTCATTGTGTCCCACAGGTTCTGGGAAGTTGTATTTGCATTTTAATTTGGTTGTAGATATTATTTAATTTCTTCTTTGATTTCATCTGTGAACCACTGTTTGTTCAGAGGGGTATTGTTTAATTCCATGTGTTTATGGAGTTTTTGTCATTTCTTTTATCATTAATTTCCACTTTTATTGCAGTATTGTCAGAAAATACAAATGGGATAATTTTATTTCTTTTATATTTACTTAAGCATGTTCTACATGGTAGCATAAGGTCCATTTTAGAGAATGTCCCATGTGCACCTAAAAAGAATGTGTTATGTTGAGCTGTGGGGGACTCAGGTCAACAACTTCTGACACTGCCAGTCTAGTGGAAGACCCAATACTATTATGGACTACTGGACTCTTTTAGAATATTTTGCTGAGTTTACACACCTATAATATTCAAATAACGGAACTTAACAAAAAAGGGGATACAGATGAATTTCCATTTTGTATCTGTGTATTCAAAATGGTTAGGATAGATATATAGTTACATTCTCTTAATGAATAGAGGGATTTGTTCTAATAGTGTTTGTAAATAGGATATCATGTCTGCATCTTGTACAGCAAATAACCACTAGGAAGAGAGTATGCAATGTGTTAATTATTGAAACTGTCATACCAATTTGAGTTGAAACTGTCTCATTGCTATTTGTCTCTCAATAAAATTGTGAAAAAAATGAATAAAAAATAAAGGACACAGTACTAGAAAAGACAAAAAAAAAAGAACATGTATTCTGTCCTTCTTGGGTGGGACACTCTGTAACGGTCTATTAAGTCATTTGTTAACATGTTTGAGTTAGTTCTGCTATTTCTTTGCTATTTTTTGTCTAGCCGATCTATCTTTTTGCAATAATGTGATGTTAAAGGTCCCCCATTACAATTGTGTTATTGCTTATTTGATTTTTCATGTCTATTAATATTTGTCTTATATAGTATTTGGTGCATATATACTTATGATTATCTCTTCCTTTTGCAGTTTTCTCCTATCAAGTATGTAGTAACCTTCTTTATCTCTTCTGATTATTCTTGATTTGAACCTCACATTATCTGCAAATAGAATAAGCACCCCTCCTGTTGTTTCTTCATGTTGTTTCCTTCTGTTGTTCTTGGAATTGTGGTCATTTTTATTTCATTATAATGTATCTTTTAGTGTTGGTTTGGTAGTCATGAATTCTTCAGTTGTTCTTTGTTGTGGAAGTATCTTATTTCTCTATTAATTTTGAAAGATAGTTTTTCAGGGTACATCAGTCTGGGTTGGAAATTTGTTTTCTCTCAGGACTTGAAATACTTTATTTCAAGCTCTTTTTTGTTTTTTTGTTTTGGCAGAACTGGGTATTGAACTCCTCGGGCCCTTGAGCTGGCCAGGGAAGCACTTATTCTACTGAGCCGTCTCCCCAGCCCTCAAGCTCTACTTGACTTGATGGTTTGTGTTGACAAGTTTGCCATGATTCTGATGGGTTTTCCTTATGGATGATCTGTTTCTTTGCTCAAACAGCTTTTAATAGTCTGTTCTCATGCTGAATTTGTGGAACTTTGATTATTATACATGGGTGTAGATGTATTTTGGTGTGGATAATTGGAGTTTTGTATGCTTCACTTAACTTGATGTCAGATTCTTTCCCATGTTTGGGAAATTTTCTGCAATTACTTCTGCAAATGGTCTTTTTATGTCATTTATATTGACTACCTTTTTGTTGACACCTAATAGTTTATGTCGTTTTTCTTTGCATCATCTTACAGCTGTTGAATTATTTTCTAGTTCCTTATTATTTTTAAGAGATCTTCTTTTCATGATTGCTAGCTGCCATCTTGCGTTTAAGATCTGAAAGTTTGTCTTCATTTTCGTTCAAACAGTTTTTCTGTCTTCCAATGGAAATTTTAATTTCCTGGATATCTTTTTGAATCTGTTTCATGCATGTGAATTCTTTCCTATATTGTTCAAAGTTTCTATCATTTCCTATACTCCTCTATTTTAAAAATTTATATCTCCTTCAGACATGCTGAGCAATTCTTTCATTATGGTTGCCATTGCTTTCTTTTTTCTCCCCTAGAGATTATTTCTGATCTGATTTCCTTCATAGACTCCTAGAAGTGTTTTTTTTAAAAAACTTCAGTTTTTATCATTTCAGAAACTTCAGGTATGATTTCCAATTTCTTCTATGTTGATGTCTCCTGGACTCATTCTGGATGGGCTGCAGGTCTTAGATGGCATTTCCTTTGTCATGACATTTTCTATTTCAAAAAAATCTATAATTTTGTATTCTGTGATGACCCGTGTGACTTTTGGTGGTAGGTAGCTTATCACTAGTATCAAGGCCTCTCTAAGAAGAGTCTGTTCTTCCAGGATATCTTCTATGTGTAAGACATTCTTAATTTGTGTCTGTCCCAAGATCCTACCTTCCCAATTAATTGAGAGTGGAATGTGAGCTTCTGTTTGGCTCTGTCCCCAGTCATTTGATGTACAGCTGTGATGAGGTTATTACTCCGAGCTTCCCAATGTTGTTACCTAAGGGGAAACAACTGATTACTGCAGATGTGACATCCTAGCTACAGTAGTACAACTAGTAATAATGATAGCATCAAGCACAGTTTTGAAACTGACAAACTGTTAGCTATTAATTTTGTACTTTAGACCGTAGGAGCAAAGTCTATAGTTATATAATAGCACCAATCATAAATGATGAGTTGAAATGCAAAGTGTGCCCCTTGTTTGAGAGGATTTACCCTGGGCTTCTCCACAGTAGCTGGCTCCTGTGCTCCAGGCACTTCCTGCACTGGCTGCTCTGTGCTGTAGGGGGTTGGGCAGAGCCTGGGTTCCTCTGGACAGAGGCTCCTGTGATCACAGAAGGGTAGTGGACAGCGTCTCTCTCTTCTCATGTGGCAGAGTGGGATTTACCAAGGCTCCCTAAATGATGGGGGAGGGGAGCGCAGTAGGTGGGGTCTCTCTCCTCCCAAATATTGTGTATCTTAATAAAAATTTCTGTCTTTCTAAATTCCTAAATAACCAATAAACATGCTTTGCAAAATACCAGAACGAGTGCTTGCTTCAGTAGCATATATACTAAAATTGGAATGGTACAGAGAAGATCAGCACGGCCCCTATGTAAAGATGACACACAAATTTGTGAAGCATTCCATATTTGTGTATAAAAAGTAAAGCTATATGAATATGCTGAGCTGTAAAAGGCTCAGGCCAACAACTCGGACAATTGCCAGTTGTGCTGGTAACTACTATTACGGACTATATTGGGCTATTTTGCTGAATTCACATACCCACAATCTTTGGACTGGCATCAAGTGTGAAAAGGTCCTTTAAAGACTTCTCCAAATGCAGCCTCTCTAACAGCAACGGAACACCCATCTCTGACAAAACAAAGAAAAGGGATATAAATAAAGGACCATTTTGTTGTGAAAAAACCCATATATATATAGAAGATAGTTAGGACAGATATACAGCTACTTTCTCTTAGTTTAATGAGAAGAAAAGTTTGTACTAATACTGTTTAGACAAGATCTCATGTCTACATCTTGTCCTCTGAATAACTACTCTAAGACAACAATATGCAATGTACTAATTATTGTAACTGT
>NW_004524633.1:4348204-4349332 GCF_000260255.1 Octodon degus
TCCTGAACGGCAGGGTTGCAGATCTGCTATAATCGTGATGGACACCCACTGCTTTCATCTGTGCTGCAGGGTCAGGCTTCAGCGTACGCCTATGGGTTAGTTTCCTTTGCAAGTGGGAACATGGTACGCGCCGCGCACACCTGCAGCTGCACTTGCCGGAATAACCTGTCACAGGTGCGGGGGGAGTTTGTTAGCTTTCCATTGCTGCGTCGTACACCCGAGGAAGTACTTAGGGAAGAAAGGTTTATTCCACTTTGTGGTTTCTGAGGCGTCAGGCCCTGGCACTTGGCTCCAACGCTTCTAGGCCTGTGGTGACGTGGAGCCTCGTGGCGGAGGGGGATGGTGACCGGTGAGTGGGCAATCAGTGGGTCTGGACTCTGCGTGAAGCTCCGGCTCTGTACTTGGTATCTGAGGAAGTTAACCAGGAAAAGCAACTTACTTTTCTTACTGTTAGCACTATTTATACTTTTCCCTTAATCTGTTTAATTTTGAGCACTCTGAATTTATTTGGCCATAAGAGATTTTATTTATTTATTTAGGTGGTCGAAGGGATTGAACTCAGGACCTTGCGCTTGCCAGGCAAGCACTTATTCCACTGAGCTTTCTCCCCAGACCCTATAAGAGATTTTAGGCAGAGGCACGCCTCGTTCTCGTGGCGCATGTTCACATCTCGGTGGCAGGCAGATCCGGGTTACTCTGCTCGCCCTCCCATTCATTTCCCCTTTGCTCAATTTTGTTCTCTAACATTTATATTTTCTATTATTTTTTCTGTGTTGTTTTGTTTCTTTAAACCTCTCTCTATTATTTTGTCATGACTTAGAGTGCACATAACTATTGCTCATACTGAGTTGGTGGGCTGCGGCACCTTTCCCCGCTCTTGATGGCTGTGCTGTGCGCTAGTTCAGCTTGGGATTCTTTCTGTGTTATACAAGAATGAACCCTGATGCAAGAGTTCAGATCGTCAGAAGAGTTTGTTTTGAGTGGAACAATAAGTCAGCGAGTGCTTGTCTTACATAAAGACAACAACTGATCTCTTTGATCTCTTGGACTAGCTAAATGTGAATTAAGCCAATCTTGGGCTGAATTATTAGTGATTATTTGCATGAAAGCGGTTCAGTGGTGTGTTGC
>NW_004524633.1:4350957-4352556 GCF_000260255.1 Octodon degus
TTTTAGAAAATGAGGAGAAGTGAAGCATGAAATTAGAGCATGGAAGCAAACGTGAGGACAGTGACACTGGTGGGCTGGGTCAGCAGTCACACAGTAACCAGCATTGTGGGAACGTCGGTTTAGCTGGAATTCAGTCTCATCTGGGGATACTTGTCTTGGTGTATATGGAATAAAAGAAGGCTGAATGCTTTGTAGGGCTTGTATGTTAGCCACGTAAGGTGGCATGTGCATGGCACAAAGCCCAGGACGTGATTGAACAGGGGGTGTTTCCGTGCAGAGGACTTGGGGCTGGAGATTCGGCTCAGCGGTAGAATGCTTGCCTAGCAAGCTGGAAGCCCTGGGTTTGGTCCTCAGCACCAAAAACAAACAAAAAACCCCCTCCCCTAAAACAAACAAACAAACAAACAAACAAATAAACAAACCTCCCCTACTGCAGAGGACTGCAGTTTAAGGATGCGTTTATAGCCCTTTCATAGTTCATACAGACAACTTGCATACATGTGCTTTCCTTTGTGTGTGTTTTTTAGATGTACTAAGCTCCGGTGCATGTCTCTGAAGAAAGATGGCCTGTTGGACGTTCTGCGTGGCTTTGCTGCACTGTGGTAAGTTGTTCGCTGTTTGTATGTGACGCAGAGCTTTAGCTCTCCGAGATGCTCTTTCCTTACCATCAACAGTCTTTTCCATCTTAGGATTTTATGCATGCTTGTGATGCAAAATGAAACCAACAAAACTAGACATGTAAAAATGAAAGCATTGCCCCATCTCCTAAAAATGACTCAATAGTGTAGCTTCCCAGAACTTTAACACGCGCACGCACACACACACACACACACACACACACACACACACACACACGAATACCTGCCAGCATGGTTGCACTGCGTTTTGCACCACACTTGCAAGCATTTTGTTTTTCATGCTGCTTTTTCTGTTTAGGTTTTCAATTTCTTTTCTTTCTTCTTTTCTTCCTCATCTTCTTTCTTCTTCCTTCCTCCTCTTCCTCCCTCTTTCCTCCCCCTCTCCCTCCCCCCCTCCTCCTCTTCCTCCTCTTTCTTCTTTTTTTTAAAAGAGAGACTGCCTTTACTCGCAATTTCTTTCTGTTTTATGTATTTATTACAGGGCCTACAGGGTCTCACTACACAGATCCGACTCCTAGTGATCCTCCTGTTCTTAGCCTCCCAAGCACTGGGATTATAGGCGTGCACAACTACGCCCAGTCTCAATCCCTGCCTCAGCGCACCCCAGGGGCAGGAATGGCACGGCAGGCTGGGGATCGATAGGTTTTCCATTTCTTGACAATTTTGCTTATCAGCATTTATCGATGAACTTATTCATGCAATCATCAAATGCAATATATCATGTCAATGTACCTGATCATTTCTTGAGAAATAGGCATTCCTTTCCTTCAACAGATAATGCTGCAGTGAGAATCCCCATGTCCATATATAACTGCCTGGATTCTTCTATACCTCGAAGATAGTTTAGCCCCTAAGGAGGAATCTCTTTCCTGGGTAATGTGCACATTTTAAAATTTGACCCTGGAACGTCTCCCCAGCTTGCATCCTTGTTCTAATAGTCATGTGTGAGGTCCTGCACCTT
>NW_004524633.1:4353117-4361837 GCF_000260255.1 Octodon degus
GAATTCCGAGGGTGACTCAGGTTCCTTCTGGAGACCCTGGAAGAGCTGATGTTGCACTGTGGTCTGGGGCAGGAGACCACTGTCTCCGCTGAGCGTCGGGCACAGGAGTCCTGTGGATGAGTGGTCGAGGAGGTCCCACTGTGGACAGCGGTCGGCGGACACAGACGCTCCTCTGCCCAGGCCACCCTCGCAGGCCTGTGTGGAGGATACTGGGCCGCAGACACGGAGGGTCCTGTCATGTTGACACCCAGGCCATCCTCATGAGCCTGAAGACTTGCTATGTTTACAAATATTTTCTTACTGCCTATGATTTGCTTTTTCATAACCTTATTTTCTTTTATAGTTCAGAAAACGCTTATGTGCACATTAACACCTATATATGAATACTTAGAAGATAGAATAGAATTTAAATATATCAACTTCATTTAGCAAACATACCACTATTAAATTATAGATATATGACAGAGAATGTCAGGTATCTACTTTATACCAGGAAGCAGTTTACTTCCTGATAGTGTTGAAAATAAGTGACTGCAGCAGAGTGCTGGGTTTACTCTCCTGTTTGGGCTGGCTCAGTCACCCCGATGGTGGGACCGGCCCTGCGCGCGGTGCTTGGGTCGAGCCGCAGTCCCCAGCACCTGCCTGCGCTTGCCTAAGCAGACACCTTAGCCTGCTGAGCTATCTCGCTGGCCCCACGGCGTTCTCTCAGACAGAGTAGAGATGATGTTTTACATGCTGGTTGCCACAGTAGCTCTGGAAGCGACGCGAGTGCTGTTGGGATGTCATCAAGGCACGGTGTCCGTGTTGGCAAGCGCCGTCTTGAGGGTCCTCAGAATGCTGTAAGAAATTAAATGGCCGGGCATCATGGCATATGCCTATAGTCCCAGCACTCTGGGAGGCTGAGGCAGGAAGATTGCAAATTACATCTCAACCTGGGCAACTTAGTGAAACTCTATACCAAAAATAAATAAAATTTTATGAAAGTCTGAGGAGTGAGAAGGTAGGTTAGTGTGAAGGCCCTGGGTTGAATCCCTAGTATCCAAACCAGCCAACCAAACAACAAAAACAAAACAAAAAACAAGGGCTGGCCAAATAACTCAGTGGATTAAAGCACCTGCTGAGGCAGACACAGGGGCCCGGGGTTCAATCCCTGGGCCTGCTGTGCTGCCCCTCCACCCCCCAGGGCATGCTGAGACAGGGATTGAGACTGGGTGTGGTGGCACATGCCTATAATCCTAGTACTTGGGAGGCTGAAAACAGGAGCATCTCTGTGAGTCTGATCTACGTAGCGAGACCCTGGAGACCCTGTACTAAATACAAAATGCAAACAACAAAAAGATAGAGAAGGAAATGAAATGCGTACCCATCCCTCCTCCCAGGCACTGCAGGACTGGCCTGCAGAAGGGTCACCTGACCTTGGAACGTGTTGTCTTTTTATCTGCTGCCAGCCTCATGGGCAAGTCAGACCTTGTCCATAACCATTTATTAAAACAGGGAAAAACCTATTCTTCATTTATTTATTTTGTTTTCTGCTTACAGTTCTTTTTCTTTAAATCTATTTATTTTATTTTTAATGACTATGAAATAGTGATAGTGAAGAAGGCATTAGAAATGATACAAGATTTCATTAAACAAAGTAATAGGAATTCAACAGTGCTTGCTGTGTTACATGATGCTATCTTCAGATTAGTTTTCGGAGCACCAGATATGGAGGTATAAGATTTGTTTGAAGAAAACATAAAACAAAACAATAACTAAGAAGGTATGAGAAATTCTAAAGAGGAAAAATCAGAGTAAAAAGAAAATGTAAGCATTAGCTGCTGCTTTCAAAAGGAGAGCGTTACACTTGGCCACACTATTCTGCGTATATACCTGAGTCCATCTTTGCCCTTCTTCCGTCTGTCCTTCCCCTCATCCCAGTTTCTCCTTCACTGGAACGATTTCTTTCCCTTTCACAGTGTCTGTTGTGTCTTTTAGATTGTCATCGCTCTTGCCGGTTCTCACACCAGTGAGATGATACAATGTCTGCGCGCGTGGATCGGAGTTATTTCACTTGCCGTGTAGTCTCTAGCTGCTTGCATCTTTAAATCTGTTTTTATTTACGACGTGGACACACGGAATTGCACGCATTTCTCTTGCACCCCATGACGTGCTGAGGCCGGCACACGTCACGCCGTGGTCCACTCTGGCTGCTCTCTGAGTGCGCGGCTCATGTGGCGAGCGCTACGTGGGAGAACACGTGCCATGTGCCGTGAGCGTTTTTGCCTCGCAGGCTCTCTTCGCTAACTGTGGTCTCCGAGCTGTAATTCAGTCCTGGAGCTGTCCTCCTCTCTAGCTTTCGTGAGGGGCTCCGGCTCCCAGCTTCCTGTGCCACGGAACCACGCCAGCCTCTTGTCGTCTCCATCTCCTCTTGACTTCTGTGAGAGCTGCTCTGTGGGGTGCACATGCGTGTGAGACCGTGTGGCATCTGTCCTGTGCACCGCTGATTTCTCCTAACAGAGCATCCTCCAGGCTCATCCATGGAGTTGCAAGTGTCAAGTTTTCCTTCTTGCTATGATTGGATGATTTTCTGCTAAGTCTCTGCAGGGGCCCATTGGGTACTTCGGGGCATGTTGTTCAATCTCCATCTGTGTGTGAACTTTCTGAAGTCCCTCCTGAGGCCAGGCATGTGGCACACACCTGTAATCCCAGCCCTCGGGAGGCTGAGGCGGGAGGATCAGTGTGAGTTCAAGGCCAGCCTGGGCTACACAGCGAGACTGTCTCAAAAAGAAAAAGAAAGTTCTTCCTGTAGTTCATTTAGGGTTTTAATTCATTGTGGTCAGAAAAGACACTCAATAGGATTTTTTTTTTTTTTTTTTTTTTTTTTTTTTTGTGGAACTGGGGATTGAACTCAGGCCCTTGCGCTTGCCAGGCAAGCACTTATTCTACTGAGCTGTCTTCCCGGCCCCACTCGATAGGATTTTGGTCTTATATTTGTTAAACTTGTTTTGCAGCCCAGCATACAATGTTGCCTAGGCAATGTTCCCTGTACAGTGGAGAAAATTTGTATTCTGCAGTTGTTGGATGGGACATTCTATATGAATTCTGTATGTGTGCAAGGCTCATTTGGTCTGGAGTGTGATTCAATTCTGTGACTTCCTTGTTGATTTTCCTCCCTGGATGTGCCCTGTAGTGCTACAAGTCAGGCCCTGAGGTCTCCTGTGGTCACTTCCTGCAGTCTGTCCTTCCCATCAGGACTCTGATAATTTGCTTTGTGTATTTAAGTTCTCTAATGCTGATTGCAAATATGTACTTGGTTATTCCATCTCCTGCTGTATTAACTTCCTCCACCTTTACAGGTTTGACCTGGGGTCTGTTTCTTCTGTTCTGGGCTGTCTCGGTTTCCACCTGCACGGCGCCTCTTTCCCACCCCTTCACGGCCAACTGCTGTGTGCTCCTGGAGGAGCAGTCAGTCAGCCTCACTTCCCTCCCCACATTCTCTCCTCTCAGTGCTAAATCTCTTAGAGGAACTACACCGTTTAATGTTATTCTTTTTTTTACCCATTGAACAATGAACTGTTTATTGGCAAACTCAATCCATTTGCCTTCAAAGTAGCTATTATGTGGGCTGCTGAAGTGAACACTCAAAGCCATCATCGTTAGGGACCAACTTTTTGTTTTCTAGTTCTTTTCCTGGCCACTTCCTCTCTTACTCTTTCTTTGCGATCAGATGATTTTTCTTTAGTGGCCTATTTTGATTCCTTGGTTTTTATTCTCAGGGTATCTGTGATAAGTTTTTTTCCTTGTGGTTACCTTTAGGATTATAAAAAGTATTTTAGAGTTATAGTAAGTTCTCTTAGGCCAAAAGCATCTTAATTTTGATTGTAAAAAACCTTTGAGCTTTTATTTCACTTGCCCCTGCATTTTGAATGTTGAATTTTACATCTTTCTTGCCACATGCCTCTTATTGTAGTTGTTACTTTTGTTTCAATCTTTCAACCTTCCTACTAATGGTGAGGGTGGTCCCCCCTCCTACTAATGGTGTATGTGGTCCCCCTCCTACTAATGGTGTATGTGGCCCCCCTCCTACTAATGGTGTATGTGGTCCCCCTCCTACTAATGGTGTACGTGGCCCCCCCACTAATGGTGTACGTGGCTCCCCCTCCTACTAATGGTGTACGTGGCCCCCCTCCTACTAATGGTGTACGTGGCCCCCCACTAATGGTGTACGTGGCTCCCCCCTCCTACTAATGGTGTACATGGCCCCCCTCCTACTAATGGTGTACGTGCCCCCCCCCTTGCCCTTTCACAGAATCCTGCGCCTGACAGCAAGGCTTGGACTTGGTGTCACTCATTATCACTGTTATTTCTTCAGGTTGGAGAACACTTTGAGCATTTCCTTTAAGGCAGGTCTGGTAGGGATGAACACGCCCAGGTTTTGTTTGTGTGGGAACATTTTTACCTTTTAGTTCTTATTATTTTCTTTGGAGACAAGATCTGACTTTGTAGTGCAGGCTGGCCTTAAATTCACTGTGTAGTCCAGGTTAGTCTTGAACTCACTGTGATCCTCCTGCCTCAGCCTCCCAAGTTTTGGGTGAATTATAGGTGTGTGCTACCACACCTGGCTAGCTTTCATTTCTGAGGGACAGTTTTGCTAGGAACGGTGTTCTTGGTTGGGGCAGAGTCTTGCTTTATTTTCCTTCAACACATGGAAAATCACTCAGCTTCTCTTGCTCTGTGAGAATTTGCCCTGAGAAGTCTCCCGTGGGGCCTGTTGGAGCTCCTTTGTATGTTATTTGCTGCGGCCTAGGACTGCTGCAGTGCCCAGTGCCTGGCCACCAGGGCTAGTGCAGGAAGAGGTGTCTCTGCAGCCTGTGGCCACTGAGGCTTGCTGACTTCCGAGGCTCGTCTGGAGCCAAGTCGTCTGTGGGGGTCGGCAGACACCAGGCCCACTGTGCAGGAGTGTGGCTTCCTGTCTGGCACTAGCGGGGGTCACGAGGCTCAGTCTGCAGATGCCAGCTGGGTGTCTGCCTGGTGCTGGAGCTACTGTGGCAGAACTGGTACTGGGGGCCAGGGCGACGCTTGGTGGCTTTCCTGTCTAGAGATGGCCTCTGTCTCCAAGGTTTGCTTCCTGGGGTTTAGCAAGCAATATGATTGGGTGAAGCCATCCCTCCTTCCACCGCCCATGTGTCTGAGCTTGGTTTTCTTAGCTCTTAGGAGGATTTTCATGTTTGGAGGCTTGTCCCAACTGATGTTTCGGCAGGGTGACTGTCACTGGCATGTCCTCGGGCCCTGTGACTCTGCGCTGCCCCGTGGTAGGCCACTTTTGGGCCTGTTCTTCTCACATGTCTCACCATGTTCTGGCAATGTTCTGAGTTTAAAAATTTGAGTCATCTAATTTAGTGTGTATTTCAAAGTTTTGGAATTCAGGCCAGGCAACCTTTACCAAAGCCTGTTTTATCTGGTGACTGTCACCCACGTGTCAGCCAGCTCTGGGTGTCTGTCTCAGAGTGCCAGGACACAGGTGTCCTTTATGCACCCCCACGGGGCTCCCTGGTAGTACTGTCCTCCACCTTGTGGCTGTCTTGGTCCTTCCAGGAAATGCCCAGGATATCTCCATTCAGAGATGTCACGAAAACCCTATCACTGGGGTTATCGAGAAGAAATAATTCATTCTCTTTTATATTCTTCATCTAAGTTTATTGTATGTATTTATGAGAACCACACATTATCTTGTAGGTTCTCTGGTTTTTATTAGGTTCTACTTAGCTTCCTACTGGCTTGTTGAAAGCTTCCTAGTTTAGTCAAGCCTTATGCATCAGACAAGCCCACAGAATGCTGGTGGCTGATAGCGTGTGGTGCGGGGCACAGTGCTGAGCCTTTCACTGTGTGGGAGTCACTCTGTGGGAAAGACGGACCACGTGCCGGCGGGGGGGGGGGTTGCACAGACAGATGAGACTCGTGCTTGGTTACGCTGTTCACCCAGCGCCACGCGTGTGGGGTTCAACGTTCTCCTTAGCTTTCAGCCCTTTGAGGATGTCAGGCTGGTTTCAGTTCAGCTCAGTCTTCCCTATGCCGCTAGGAAACATGTTTGGTGTTTTTTTTTCTTAAGTTAGGAATGCTGCATATACATTTTTCTTTTTAAACAAAACACAATTCTGTTGTTATAGCTGTTCTGAATTCAGAGGCATGTGTTAGGAGGACGGAGGCAAAGAGGCGTGACACGATGGCGATGCTTTGTGAGGCTGTGAGAGGCCGTGGTCACCGCTGAGAGGAGAAGAATGTAGTTCATGTTAATAACGCCTCATTTTTATTCTTGCTCGTCCGGGTCTGCAGGACCCGAAGACCACTCCGACGGTGGGGACGCGGTGCGCGGGCCGCCGCATCTGAGCTCTATCCCTTGGCCTTCTCCCCGCCCTCCCTGCTGCCCCTTGGTTCACTTCTCCTTCTGCAGAAGTTCTGTCTGTACACATATTAATTTGTTTGTGTAGAAAGGGATAGAAACTAAGTTATGAACAGTTATTTATGCATTGCTTGAATATTTTTACTTGGTTTTTTAAATTAAAAATGTGTTTCTGAGCTGGGCATGTGGGTTAGTACCAGCAGTCCCAGCACTCCAGGGGTTGAGGCAGGAGGATCGCAAGTTATAGCCTAGTCTAGGGCCACTTTGTGGCTTGGAAATGCCCTGTCTCAAAATAAAAATCAAAAAGGGCTAGGGATGGGGCACAGACAGGTGGCCTGGGCTTAGTCCCCACTACTGAAAAACATCATGAATTGCATCTTAAACATTTCTGCTTTGTTCTTTTTTTTTTTTTTTTTTTCCAGAACTGGGGATTGAACTCAGGCCCTTGTGCCTGCCAGGGAAGCGTTTATTTCACTGAGCCGTCTCCCAGGCCCTGCTTTGTTCTGTTTTAACAGGCTGTGCTTTGCTGTAGTTAGGGCCCACCCGTGGGCACTCTCTGGCCTTGCACAGGGTCGCATAGCATCATGTAGTAGTGACAGGGCTGTGCCCAACACAGCCGACCCCCGTGCCACTTGCCTGCCCCACCATGACGCGCTCCTCTTTTGGCAGTTTCGCTCTTTCCTGGGTGTCCTGTGGTTGCAATCACACAGTGTGTGGCCTGCTCAGCTGACTTGTGGCTCTTCATAATGTGCGTTTAAGTTCCTCCATGTCTTCTCATACCTCTTTTCTGTTTGGAACTGAGTGATATTCCTCCATCTCAAAGTACTGCAGCTCACTTAGCCGTTCGTGGGCAGCAGGCCCTCCTGCTCAGGCCCTCCTGGTCAGTTGTCTCCTTACATGTTTGCCTTTCCCGGAATTCTTCAAAATGCCCACACCATGCACATTCACACAGAATCCCCAGAGTTCTTACTCTGTAGTAGTGTGTACCTAGGGCAACAGGGCTGTAGGGTTATTTGTACAAATCAATCACACAGCGCTAATGGTTTTATTATTTTCAAGCAGTTATTTAGAGATATGCTTAATATTCGAAGATTTTGTTTTGTACGGAGCTGTAAAAGTGTTCATGACCTTTTGTCTGAAAAGTGATGCTGCCCAGCTGCTGTTCCCTGGGAAGAGCTGGGTGGGTGCGGCTCCTGGGAGCGCGGTTAGGGCCTGTTTGTACTACGTGGCCTCCGGAGGATGTGGCCCAGCTGCCTCAGGCCCGGACAGACCTCCAGAGGCCTCGCGGTAAAGGCGCCGCTAGCATCCTGCTGTTGCTGTCTGTGCTGAGCAGGAGGCGCGCCTCGTGTTTGCTTAGACAAATGCACACGCACATCTTGCTCATTCATGCCAGAAGTTAGAATATTCTATTCAAAAGGCAACTAGAGTATGTACTGTTAACTTTTTTTGTGAAAATATAGATATAAGACGTTAGATAATTAAGGAAAAACGATGTATACATTTCCAAAGCGAGTGCCCGAGAGCACAGTTGTTTCAGTACACAAATGTGGTCTCTCTGGAATGACACCTGGTCACCTGGCCCAGAGTGGCTGCTCATGGGCCACTCTGGAAGTTAGGTGACTGTCACTGAGTCCTCAGTGGCTGGCCCGCACTCCTTTCTGCTGCCATTCTTGGGCAAAATGATTGCTTGTCTTATGTGCATCTTTTTCATGTCCTACCAGAATTTCTTTACGTGATGGCCGCGTTTAACCCGGCATATCCGGTCACACCTTGGGGATTTACACTATCGTGCCTGCCAGCAAATAAAACCGAGGATCCAGCCTCCTCTGTCCCCGGAGTGTCCAGCAACGCTTCGAGCCTGAGCGGAGGCACCGAGGCAGCCGCCGAAGGCAGACTTAACTCCAGCGGCTTCCACGTTGCCCATCTGTCCCCAGCAGCTTCCCACTGTTGCTTCTGGAGCGAGCAGGGTACAAGCTGCCCCGTGCGTGTAGGCGTCGCGGAGGGGGAGACACTTGTGTCCACGGTGGAGTCTCCTGTTTCCCAGCAACTGGGTAGGTAATTTAATGCTCAGTGGCCAAGCGGTAAGTGTTAAGCTGTAACTATACCGAACCAAGTGTTTTAATTTTCCGAATACATGCAATAGGTGCCTTATGGATGTGATCATTAATGTGCATTGACATTGTAATAGCAATAATAAAATTAGGGTTCATCACGTGACAACATCAGTAATAGGCCTCCCATAGAACATCCCATAGAAAGTAAAAAGGGAACTCTTTTTGATTTCAAAAATCTGAAACTTGAGATTCCAGTCGACCTGGCTTTTCCCCTTCTGGATGTC
>NW_004524633.1:4362811-4366493 GCF_000260255.1 Octodon degus
GACTCCTCTAAAACAGTATACATTTTAAATCAAGGGAACTTTTTTTTTTTTTGGTCTAGTTCAGGCTGCCTTAAGGGCAGGTCTGGTGCCCTTAAAAGTAGGTCTCTCCTATTTTTTTTATGTTTAAAGTATAATGATTGGGAAGCTGTAAACAGGCGGATCACTACCAGTCTGATCTAGTAGTGAGACCCTGAGCACCTTGTAGACCCTTCCCTAAAAACAAAAATAATAAAAATGTATAATGAATAATAATTCTGCACCTGAAAATATAAATAACAAAATTATTTCTACGTCTTCTGGAAAAGTTAAATAGGGCAGAGCTGACTGACTTTATTACCTGATCTGGAAGCACAGGCCAGGGGAAATGTAGCTTCAACCACGAAGGAGTCTGAGTCCCCAGTGGACATCCTTGTGGATTTGGTCCAGGTTACCCCTGGCTTCGGGGAGCAGCCCTGGGCATCGTGGGATACTTCACAGCAGTCCTGGACGCTAAATGCCAGAGGGCAGTCGTGTCCCCTCCATAACTGTAGCAGTCATGAAGAACTTCAGGTGCTCCCGGTGTCCTCTGATGGACAACAATCATCCTGGCTTCCGTGCCATTGGTTAGGTGGAAGAAACACTCCAGTATGTGGAAACCAGTTTAGGAATAAAGGGAAAACAGCTATGCAGTAAAATCAAGAACTGAAAAACAACTTTAAAGAAATAACTTGCTCTGTCTCTACTCAGCTCTTAGCCTTTCATTTCATTTCAAGGGAGCATCTTTTCATCTTGATGTGGGATTGAATCCAGGGTCTTTTCTCTGAGCTATATTCCCAGTCCTTTAAAATTTTTTTTTATTCTGAGATGGGGCTCTCAGTAAGTTGCCCAGGCTGGGCTTGAACTTGTGATCCTTCAGCTCCAGCCTCGTAGGGTGTTTTGGTGAGAAACATTAGTAACAAAATTTAAGTTAGCCGTGCTCGCTTGGGCAGCACATATACTGAAATTGGAACAATTCAGAGAAGATTAGGTGGCCCTGTGCAAGGATGACATGTAAATTTGTGAAGCGTTCCATGTTTTTCTAGGAAAGAGGGAGTCGATGTCTTGGGTGTGGGGAAGAGATCCTGAGCAAAAAGGGAGAGGGCAGGGTGGGGAACAAGGGATCCAACGCAGTGCATAGCTGCTGTACTGCACCAAGGTGCACCCGTTGTCTTTTATTTTTATTTTTCTTTCTTTTTTTTTTTTTTTGGCAGAACCGGGGATTGAACTCAGGACTTTGTGCTTGCCAGGCAAGTGCTATATTCTGCTGAGCTATCTCCCCGGCTCCACCCCTGTTGTCTTTTAAAAGATGCTTATCTCGAGACAGAAGGCTGAATGGGAATAGAGGTACCTGATGCATAGCACCATGGCCTGCGTAGAGAAAAAATTCTTAATGGCAAACTATCTTAGCATCTTTTTTCATTTATGAAGGCAATGACTGTTGTACTATTTTAACTTTATAGTATAAATTGGAGATGATAATTTTTTTTTTTTTTTCTGAGTGGAGTTCAAAATCACTAGGTTATACAATGGTCCCCTGAAGTTCTCTGTGGATTATTCTTCAAAGTAGGCCATTTCCTGCAGGCTCCCAGGGTCGGAATTCCCTAGTGGCTGGGTACCCACCTGGTCAGGGCAGTAGCTGCCTGCAGTTACTCCTGTTTCAGGCAGGGTTTGCAGCTGTTACTCTTTCTGCCTTACAAGTCACAGATTCCCTGGCTGTCCCTCGCGTGCTCAGGGGAGCACTGCAGCGCGGGGTGAAGCGCCCTGTCCTCAGTTGTATTTGGGGCTTCTGATGTTACAGGTACAGCGATTGGAGATGTCCCAGCGCCTTGAACGGCTGCTGTGGATGCAGAATGCCACTCTGGATTTGCTTGTCCCTTGACGTTTGATGTTCTTCTTGCTCTTGAAAAGTGCGAATGAGCCAAGCTGGTGGATTTTGAGCTGTTTGGTTCCCCTTGAAGGCACGAGATTATAGAGGGACTGCAGAAAAGACGGGTGGATCTAATTCTCTTCCTTTACAATAAGAAAGCTGAGGGCTTTCCAAGAGACAGTGTCTGGGCAAGCAGCATGCCACCTGTTGGGCTGGTTGTCTCTCTCAGAGGGGGCGGCGGGAGGCGGACGCGGGCTTGGTGGCTTTAGCCTTCCTCATTCACTGAGTTGTTCGAAGCGGTTTTCAGATGTAATGGAGTTTATTTTTAATTCAGGTGTGGACTGGAACCTACAGTGCTGGATGCAAGGAGACTTGAAATTATTCATCTGTTCTGGGGAGCCCTTACTTAAGAGTCTTTTCCAGAACTATGACCTTCAGGCACAACTTTTCCATGTCCTGTAAGTACCAAATAAATTAATTTGAGAGGAATGTGTTTGATGATGTATAGTGTGCCTGGGGAGAGTCACATGGAGAGAAAACGTATTTTCTCAGGCTTTCACAGAGAGCAAATTGGTCAAGCAATGGCCGTGACTCATCCACAGTGTCATCTGACACTGACAAAAGGATGTACAAAGGGCGGTACAGGGCTGCAGGATAAATTCTGAGAGTACTTGGCTGACCTTATCAGACACAAAAGTTACATTTCTTGTTATATAGGTCTTGCTATATCTTGGTCTTAACCATCCAGCAGAAAAGTATAAAAACGAGGTATATAAAGTAAAGCCATATTAATATGATGAGCTCTAAAAGGCTCAAGTCAATAACTTCTGAGGATAACCCACTCATATTATAGACAGCTAGACAGTGTTAGATTGTTTAGTTGAATTCAAACACCCATAGTATTTAGATGCAAATAGAATATTCACCTCTGACAGACAATAAAAAAGATGATACAAAGGAATGATCATTTTGTATTTATATATACAAAATAGTTAGGATAAATTTACAGCTACTTTCGCTTAACTCAATGAGAAGAAAGAGGTGTACTAACAGTGTTTGGACAGAATATCCTGTCTGCTTCTTGTACTATGGATAACCACTAAGAAGATAACAGTGTACAGTGTATTGACTATCAAAACTGTCCTATTAATCAGCTGTGAAACTGTCTCATTCATATTTATTTCTCAATTAAAAAAAAAACAAATAAATTAATTTGGTCATTGCTACTGCTGCGTGATTTTTTTTTTTTTTTTTTTTTTTTGTTCAGTGCAAGAGTTTCCATATAGTGGGGTGGGCCAAGGAACCTCTCCCGTCTAGATCTTTCCTTTTATACCTGTGGACAGGTACAAAGTGTCTTTTCTATGTCACATCCTTCCCATTAGGTTTTCTCCATTGGGGAACAATTCTTTGTGGGTTTTTTTTTGAATTCAGCAATGGTTGTTATATTGCATACTGTTGTGTTCAAATTAATTGTCTAGATTACCAGATATAAGCATGCAAAATTGGTAAGAAAAAGTATAAGAAACTAAAAAGGAGAAAAAAATATTGAAGCATTAACTGCTCCTTTCAATAGACTGCTGAAATCAGCAGCCCAGTTATCCAAGCTGTCCTGCATATATTTCTTCAGGTAGTTTTTCACATTTGATTTTTTATGGAATTGAAAATGTGAATAATATGTATTGGTCCTAAGTAGAGAGCCAAGGTGGCAGCTTAAGAAGCTGTAATTCCAACGGAGAGCGCCTTCCAGATACAACTGCGCTGCTGGCGTGCACTCGATTTCAACTCTTTAAAACAGTT
>NW_004524633.1:4367620-4390962 GCF_000260255.1 Octodon degus
AAAAAAAAAAACAGTTTCTCATGGAGGCTCTTATCTGATGCCACAAGATGACTTACCTTTTCATTACTGTGGTTACTGAGGTCATATCATTGCAGAGGTTTGCTAAGAACTGTCCAGAAAGCCCAAATCATAAATACAGAGCAAAATAAGAGATAGATCCCAGGAACTGGGTGCTGGACTTTCTCAGCTGGGAAGGGGAGCTGGAGGGGGGGGAGCGGGGAGGAGGAGGAGAGCAGCGGAAGAGTAGTGGAATGTGCTTTGTGGGCGCCAGCCCCTCACAGGGCCTAGAAACCGTAGGTACTGCAAACACAGACTCACAACGATTTTAAAAGCAGATCAATAGAGACAGGAAGCAGGGCGGCGGCTTCCCAGGGCGGGGAGCAAGGGGTGGAGCCTGCTGTGTGTCTGACGTGGAGTTTCAGTTGGAGAAGAGGCGAAACACTTAGAGCTGCGTGTGGCAATTTTTCACAGCATTACAGCTGTACCTAATGCCACTGAGCACCAGGCCTATGATGCTTGCAGCGGCCCGTGTTATGCTGTGCACACTTCACTAAGCTGGAGAATTTCAGCGCTTACCAGCAGGCGGGGCGGGGCCCTCTGCTGTGCGGTTCTGTGAGCTGCACAAGGCTGAAGTTGCGTCGTGCCTACGCTGTAGTTGTCTTGAGGTCTGTATTCTCTGAACGAGTACACACACGTGTCACATATTTACATATAAGTAAATCCTGTCTGTATCTGTGTCTGTCTGTCTGTCTTACAGCATTGGTTTTGAGTACTAATTTAGCAATACCTAAGAATTTTAAGTTCGGTTTAGTCAAGCGAGCGCTTATTAGTCAATTTATCCAAATAGTAAGACCCCAGAGAAATGAGAAGATTGTGGTAATTCAGTACGCCTGTCAGTGTGCTGACTCGACCAACTTAGCAGCCTCTTTGGGCCTGCTTTAATCCTGAGCTCCGGCTTCCGAATATTAGTAATGGACTAAACTTCATCAGGTTGCATTCAATTTGGGAAACTTTCTCAATTTTTGTGTGTGCCCCTATACGCCTCCGCACGGGTTGGTCACTGTGCCCAGCATACCAGTCGCCACGTGCTGATTCTGCCTGGAAATCCGTTTCTGAGTTCTTCTCTAAGCAATGGATCTCCGAACTGTAAGTCAGACTCTTAATAAGTACAGCTCTTCAGACTGAAAAGAGGAGCTGGTCAGTGTGGTGAACGAGACCTTTCGTGGAAGCAAAAACCCACGGTGGTGATTATTTTATTTTATTTTTTAGTGGTGATTATTTAAAAAAAAATTTTAATCAAAATCACCTTTTCCTTGCATGAGAGAATTTGCAAGAGAAAACTTCCAAAGGCTTCCGTGCTTGACCAAACATATTTCTGAAAGCTAGAAGCTGGCATTCATGAGGGGTTTACAACCCTATGAAGCGCCTGTTAAGCATTGTCTGCAGCGTTGCCTGAGCTCAGACATGAATGTCTGTCAGGACACCTGGAGGA
This sequence comes from Octodon degus, assembly GCF_000260255.1. Taxonomy (NCBI): domain Eukaryota; kingdom Metazoa; phylum Chordata; class Mammalia; order Rodentia; family Octodontidae; genus Octodon; species Octodon degus. The sequence goes on from NW_004524633.1 coordinate 4,369,113, forward strand.
GACGTGCTCTAGAAATGCAGGATTTTGGACTACGTCAGCAGTTTTACCTCAGGCCTCTGAGGCCTACCCTTCCTCCCAGGGCACGCCCTGCATGTGCCAGGGCCCAAGCTGAGCTCAGATGTTTTGGTTCTGTCCCGCCCTGCCTTCCTGTCGGAGTGGACTGTGGATTCTTACCTTGCGGGACACAGACGGTTGTTGTCCTAACTTTCTCACTTGGGGTGCTTCCTACTCGGCCTGGGAGCCTGTGCAGGGCGACTCCTATGCTCTGTCACTGCACTTCCATCTTTTTTTTTGGAAGGGCTTCTTACTTTCTAACATGACAGAATTCTGCAGGGTGATCTCACTCTCGTCCTGACGTGACACTGGGCATCCTCCTGGGGGCAGGATGTCTTTTATTTTAGAGTGATATTTACAAGTAGAAGCCAGGACCTGGAGGCCAGTGCTCACTGTTACTGAGCTGACCCTGCTGCTAGCTTGTTGGTGCACAAAGCTAGCTGTATGTAGTGCGCACCCCCCCGCCCCCGCCCCGTTTTCCTGCATCTTTCTGCATGTGCGTCCTTTGACTGTGTTCCTCCTGGATGTTTCGTCTAGTTCATGCCCACAGGTCCCCCTGCGCCCAGTGTGAGAACCCTGGTGGCTTTCCCCACCGCACACATTGTGTGTTCCTTGTGTGCTCAGCCCTGGGGTACACAAGAGGGACAGACAGGGGCTAACACATGCCCCTGGGCAAGACGAACATCCCAGGCAGCGCGGCACTGTTCACACCCACCCTGACGTTACTAAGGCTAAGGGTCACACGATCAAAATATTATGTCCCAGAGTTAATTAGACGGCTCTTCTCCCCCACCGTGTGGGTAAGTTAACCAGACAGATAGGCAGGCTCTTGCGTTTCTGTTTGTGTTCCTTCTTTGTTTTCCTTCCCTCCTCTGGCCTTGTTGATTCTCCCTTTGGTAATGTTTTACATGGAAGAGCACTCTGTGTTTTACAAGCTGTTTCTTTACCTTGTTCCTTGATAAGCGCCACGCAGGTCAGCGGTCTCGCCCGGGCGGACCCAGCGGGTCAGAGGCGGGGCCCGGTTGCACGTGTAGACTCCTTGGTCCCAACCGACCCCGCTGTGGCCGCTCAGACTCCAGTGGAAGGATGGTGGGAGACACCAACCTGCTGTTTAAATAATTGGGAGCTAGCCAGGTAGTCTTGGGGCAGCGTTTTTGTAGATTACCAGCCTGAGACTTGAAAGAAGTGACCTGAATAAATGATTTCCAAAGTGAATACTAAGTATTCACACTCTCTTCCTGGGTGTGTCTGCCACGCTTTGCTGTCAGCTTGTGTCACACTCACACCCTTGGACGACACCCCTTTGTTATTATCCCTCCAATAGCCTGGATCGCCGCTCAGAGGTGCTTTAGTACATTCTTAGAGAAATTTGGAAGGAAGAAAACCCGGACCAAAGGCCAGAGGACTTTCTGTAAACCATGCGTGACCACCAACAATGAAATTTTCGCACTGCATAGTTGGGTCTCTGATTTCTGAGTAGAAAATGGCCTCAGAAGGTAAAAGGTGCAAAGAAGCTAAAGTTTAAAATTTATTTGACAAATATTTTGGTGCCCTTTTTACTTTCAAGTAAAGTTTATTCACATGCTGAGAGATTAGACAGCAGCACTGAAGTGTGTGTGTGTGTGTGTGTGTGTGTGTGTGTGTGTGTGTGTTAGCTAAGCATAAGATATTCACTTCATACAAAATTTCCAAGAATTTCACAAATCTGAGGCTCTGATTTTGAGCCAACTACTGCTCTTATTTTAAAAAATCAGTGACTTCTTATCCTTATACTTTGAAATTATACTTTATAGTTAGATCATCAGTAGATACGGTTCCTGAAAGTGTTTCATATAATTTGTGATAATAAAATGCAATAATAGATGTATGTGATTTCTCTGATTTTCTGTTCTTTGCCCATCTAAGACCCCACAGGAAGGAGTGCAAGGTAGTTTTGGCCTGCAGGTGAGGCAGGCAGAGGTTTTCTTAAAGAACTGGGTAGCGGATACTCTGGCCCTGGGGCCCGCATGTCCCGGTCACGGGCCTGCAGCCCCGCCGCTGAGTGCAGAACAGCCCTTCACTGTGTGGGTGTGGGTGTACACGGACGCTCACATTTGAACTTCCTGTCACTTCCTCTTTGAGGAACTATTTTTCCTCCTTTTTGAAAATGACTGTTCTTTAGCCCCAAGCTGAAGCCTGGATTTAGCCCGTAGATTGTAACTGACCCTGTAGCTGAAGACATTCGGATTAGTTGAGATTAATTCTATTCTGTTTGTTTTTTGAGACAAGGTTTCATTATGTAGTTCAACTGGACTTGAACTCACTACGTAGCCTAGGTGGGCCCAGAACTGAAAGTAATCCTCTTCCTCAGGCTCCAGGTGCTGGGATTACAGGTGTGTGCCACCACGCCATGCTCTAGATTACTTCTTATAGATGGGACTTTCTGTTGGAGTGCTTTAGGAAGGTTCTAGAATTAGCTATTTTATTTTAAAAATATTTTTAGGTATTTTTATTGAGGGAATTATAAATTATTGTAATACAGTAAAGATACTGTATTATATACTCATTATTACTCTCTCTCTCTATATATATATATTTTCACATATTAAGATTAGTAAAAAAGGACATTGAGGAAGCTGAGTGTGGTGGTGCACATATGTAATTCCAACATTCAGGAGGCTGAGGCAGGAGTGTCCTTGAGAAATCAAGGCCAGCCTGGACTACAAAGTGAGTTCAAGGCCAGCCTGAACTGCATAGTGAAACTGTCTTAGAAAGACAGACAGACAGACAGACAGACAGACAGAAAGAAAGAACAAGCATGATCCCAACATGGGAGAGCTGTAAGTCCAGGAGACCCGACCACGCAATGGCGCACCTTGGGCTCTCCGATACTGGGCAGGCAGAGGCTGCTTCGAAGTTCTCGCTTCAGTTGTAGACTGGACAGACCCATCACGAAATCATCCACTTAGAGCCTCAGCAAGCACAGCGTCCCCGGCACGTGGCTGAGCGATACAGCCACCTAGAAATGGCTCCCTGGAATTGCTCATGACAAGACGACGTTGGAGTCACGCAATACACACGTGTCCGCACCCGCGCACGTGGAATTTCTGTCACGTCACCACAGACCCAGCCTCGGTGATGAGCCTTTCAGCTTCCTGCTGCAAACCCAGAGGACCGCAGCCCCGCCCCACCCCCGTTCTCCAGTGAAGTCCAGCCCTGGTCTCTGGGGGGAGACTCGGAACGCACCCCGCTGGAAGGTCTGCTGCGGCAGTGGACAGAAAGCCACCACTTCAGCGTTTAGAATTCCTTGTCTCCCCTGATCCTGTTTCCTCTTTGCCACAAGCGGGACCATGAGTTCTGCAAACGGCGCAGCCCTGAGTGGGACACCGCTGGCGGCCTTCTCCCGGCTGCTGAGATTCTTGTGGTAAAACGAATTACAGCTGAGCTCGCTCCGTTTCGGCTGAGCTCTCCTGTAGCTCCGCGGTTCGCAGACTGTGTCCTTCCAGAGCGAGATTTCACAGCTGTGGGGAGAACCACGGCAGATCTGCCAACTCTTTCCTTCGCCAAATAAGGATTTAGGGACAAGCATGCTTAGTGTCAGCATCGTTTCACACACACACACACACACACACACACACACACACACACGGATACACATGGACACACATGGACATGTTAAAGGCCACCCCAAAAACAAATATAACCAGAACATTATCTTAGAAGGAGGAGAGCTGTGACTGTCATGATTCCCCAAACAGAAAGTTGACAGCTGAACAGCAATCTGCCTGTCAGAATTCCGACAGGAGCCGGGGGACCTTCTCAGAGGGCTCCCCTCACAGGATCTCGGGAAAGAGACTACACCTGGTGTGGAGAAAGTTTCGAGTACACATCCGTAAGCAGCGGTGCGCTGCCGCACGCCAACTACGGCCAAGCCGTCAGTGCTCCTTGCCGAGGGCCGAGCGCAGGACCTCACGAGCCACATGCGAGCTGGCGGTGACAGGAGCTGAGCTGTGGCAAATGCAGCCACTGCCAGGACCACGGCAAGGGATGGAAAGAGGAAGCTAAAGACGGTACCACCTCGGCCGCCCTGCAGAAACCCCGAGGACCCAGAGGGCCAGGGCCGCAGTCCACAGCCTGAGCAGCCACGGGGCGGGGGCGGGGGCCACAGGAGCCTTGTGTGTCCCCTTGCTCGTGCAAAGGTGGAAGGTGGGCTTGCCAACCTCCTTTATTGGCATTTGCGTTTTCTGACCTGATGTTTACTGCTCCTTCTCTTTCGTTTACTTAGGGTTAGTTTGTCCCACACCCTGTTCCTGATTTTTGAATCGGAGCTTGGGATAAATCATTGCTGTGAGACTTCTTTTTATGCTAGACATTCAGTTCCCACTTTTGTATTATAAATTGCCCTGTAATTATTGCTGTAAGCAATGTCTCACAGTTTCTTTTATCTTTTTCATTTTTATTTACTTAAATGCTGTAATATAATTTTAAAATGTTATTCTTTGACCCATGAGTTATTTAGAAGCATGTTAAATTTCAACTATTAAAAGCCCTTGTAAATACCTGTCTGTTCTTTATTGCTGTTATTAATTACATTTTTTAATGACTTGAACCCTCAGATTTATTGTGGCTTTTCTATGGCTTGGGGCACCGTCTTCTTGGCAATTGTGTGTTCCTAAAGAGGATGCACGCCTGCTGCTGCTGGCGGGGCTCATGAAGTGTGCCGCTTCAAGGAGCTGGGGAGGCGCGCGTGTTTATCTTTAATGATTTTTGTCTACTTGGCATGCTGGTTGTTGAGAAAAAGTTGAAATTTCCATCAATAATTATGGATTAGTCTGTTTTCTCTTGTGATCCTCAATAATTATGGATTAGCCTGTTTTCTCTCGAGATCCTATCAATCTTTTGCTTCCTGTATTTTGAAACTCTGCTATTAGGTTCATAAACGTTTTGGATTATTATGTCTTTCTAGGGAATTAACATCTTTTTATTATAACATGACTCGCTTCTCTGATACCTACTCCATGCTGTGAAATCCACTTGATCAGATTTTCATCTTTTTTCTTCTAAGCAGCTGATAATGGGTCTTGCTTTTCCATCCAGTTTCCTAATCGGTGCCCTTTAAAGAAGATATTAGACCATTTGCACTGACTGCGACTATTGATATATTTAGGGTTAATTTTTTTTTTTTTCGGAACCGGGGATTGAATTCAGGCCCTTACGCTTGCCACGGAAGTGCTTATTCCACTAAGCCATTTCCCTGGCCCAGGTTAATGTTGTTATTTCTTTTTTGTTCCATTTATTCATTTTTGTTTTTCTGTTTTATTCCTTCTTTGGCTTAAGTAACTCCTATGATTCCGAGTAGTCTTCTTTGTTGCTCATTAATTGCATCTCCTTGATCTGTCATTTTTGTGATTGCTTCAGGATCGATAGCATATGATCTAACAAAGTCTTGTGATATTATGTCCTTAAAAGATATCATAGGCGTGTAGTGTAAGGTGATCGATCACGGCTCTCTGCACACATTTCTCCTGTCCCAAGCTTGGTTCCAGTGTTGTCTGCTTTGTTTCTGCCTGTCTTGCAACCTCCGCCATACATGGCTGTTATTTTTGCTTTAAATAATCAATAAATAATTATGATTTTAGTTCAGTGTGTGAAATCCTATTCCATCTGCTATCATTTCTCTTGGTCATCAGACGACTTCCTGTGGTGTTTTGTAGAATGCGGATCTGGGCACGATGAATTCTTTAACTGCTGTTGTATCTGAGGAAAAGCCTTTCTTCCATACTACTTTGAAAACTGTTTCCTGCGATGTGGGGCTCAGCGCTGAGGGCTGCCCTTCCTTCCCTCGAGCTTTGCCATCCTTGTGCTTTGGGGACTCCACCTGCGGTGGTCCGCTGTCCTCTGGCAGCATCCTCTGCAGGAGCCGGTCAAGCTGGGTGCCCCGGGAGTTCTCCTGCCCACCCTGCTGTCCCAGCTGTTTTAATATTTAGCTCTTGTTTTTCATCAGGGCTGAAGCTGCAGAAGACGCGCACCTGGCTCCCCAGAAGGGCGGCTTTGAGAGCGTCCAGTGCAATGGCAGCCGTGAGGGTCGCTGGGAGTGTCGCGTGCCGGTGCCCACAGCCAAGCTCAACAGCACCCTTCTGATGTATGTGAAGATCACAGCCGCTGGGGGCACTTTTCAGTCACCGCTAATGTCTGCTCGGCCCATAAATGTTGGTAAGCTTGCATGACACGGATAAGGAGGCTGGACATCAACACATCTGGTTGTAGTTTGTTTACTGGTTAGAGATTTTTCGCTGGCTTTTGTCACTTTCTCCAACACTGAGAAGGGTGACCATGGAGTAAGGCGGGAGTGAACAGTAATCTAAATGTCTCTGCAACTGACACTTAAGTCTTGTTTTAAAGCCAGCTTGGTTTCCTAGTGAGGCATGCTGGTGCAGGGTTCTGAGATGGGAAGTGGGGAGAGGACTGGCCACAGGGCTGTGCCCGGCACACGTGGTGTGCAAAGTGCCTCTTGCGAACCCAGGGACTTTGCGTAGGCGGTCGGCCAAGGCTGAAGTTAAGGTATCTTAACGTGGAAGTTGTAAGCAAGTGGGGTTGTTAGGGTGACTCTGCTAGGGAAGAAAGCCCAAGGGGTGGGTGGTGGAAGGAAGAGTGGGGAGTGCTGGGTGGACACACGAGGGGTGTTTCAGGAATGTGGGGTGCGGCCACGAGCAAGGAGACCACTCAGGAGTGACTGTGTGTCCTCCATGGTAGCAGCCTGCGTGCAGTGGGCTCAGTGGGTGAGGAGGACCTGACCAGAGTGCGGTGCTTTGGGTGTGGGGCGCTAGTAGAGAGTGAGAAGTGCCCCCTGTGCTGGAGGCTGCAGCCCTGGGAAGCAGTCAGAGTGCAGATGTGGAGCTGCCTGGGACCCAGGGGCCAGGGAACGCGCGCGTTTACATTTCTAATAATAATGCCCATGACCACGTAGAGGGAGATGCACCGTGCGCGGTTTTAGGGTTTCACTTTGCTTTTGTGTCTTTGCTTCCTTTTGTTTTTGATCATGGGGACATAATAAAGTTTACCTTGCTGTCTCCAGACTGTAGTGTTCAGTTATCTCTGCTTAAGGTTATATATATTTGGTGATCGCCTAAGAGAAGGCCTAATCTCTGGGCGAGGGAAGAGAGGACAGCTGCGTCTAAGTTCCTAAAGCTACAGGAAGCGAGACACGGGCCCTGTTACTTATTAAAAGATAAACTTCAAATCAGTGTTCAAGTTAATGATAATTTCTATGCGTGTGAGTAACACCTACTGCCGAAACCTGGCCGGTGTAGACAAGTGCAAAAAGAAAGGGCAGCGTCTGTTTTCTTCCACTTCGTCAAGCTTCTGATTTGTAGTTTATATTTCTTTTTGTTTTGTTTTTTTGATTTTTGGCAGAACCGGGGATTGAACTCAGGCCCTTGTTCTTGCCAGGGAAGTGCTTATTCCACTGAGCCATCTCCCTGGCCCTGTAGTTTACATTTCTATATATCCTTATTATGCACTTAACAAAACCAGGAATCTGACTATGATTATGCGATGAGCTTCTTAAACAAATAACAAGAAGATGTTGTGCTATGTTGTTTTGAGACAGGGTCTCAGTTGTGCAGTTCAGGATGGCCTTGAACTCCTCATGTAGCCCAGGCTGTCTCCAGCTAGGTGATCCTCCTGCTTCAGGCTCCTGGGAACTGGGCTTGTAGGCCTGGCCTCAAGCAGATTTTTGTAGCAGAAAATCACAGTTATCAGCGGAATCTAATTTATAGACCTACGGTCTTCACCATTTATTTAGGCAGAAGAACAAGAAGATACATGGGTATCTGACACAGCAGGCCCAGCAGGAGGGCTTGGCTTTGGTTTTGTAAGGAGCCTGTGACTGTAGTTACCTTTTCAGTACTCGAAAGGCAGGAGAAGCTGCACATCATGTTGATTTCATTTTCTTCAGGTATGATTGTACTGGCAATTGTTGGGCTCAGAAGCGTTCTCTTTTTTTCTTAAGTGAAGCCTGATCCGCCACTGGATTTGCATATGGAAATCACAGAGGATGGTAACTTAAATATTTCTTGGTATAGCCCAACACTGGCGCCATTTCCGCTTCAGTATCAAGTGAAATATTCGGAGAATTCTTCGACAGTTCTGAGAGAAGTAAGTATGCTTTATTTATTTGTTTATTTATTTTTTGTAAGTATGCTTTAGTCAGTGAAATGGGAAGTGGAGAAGCAACTAAGGACTCTCCCAGTGCCACACAGGGGTGACCCTCTGCAGGCTCAGTGGCGGATCCCTTCCAGAGCAGAATGAACTGTGGTTGAGAGTCGCACATTAGAGATATCTTATCCATGCATAGCAGTAGGAAGTACAGTTACAAACACTGTGAACTCATAGTTGTTTTTACTTCCAGACTACTGATTTTACATTTCAGCTTTCTTGTTTCATTGCTCCATCTATTTGTTTACGAGCAGTGTGGGCATTTTCACTGTGAAGTGTGTCAGACCTTCTTTGAATCATTCCCAATATTTATTGAGCACCCGTTTAGCACCAGGGCTGCCTTCTGAACATCAGGCTGCTTTGGGGCAGTAGAGGAGAGGCTGGGAGGCGGTGGGAGCGCTGAGGGGATGGAGGAATGCGACAGTGAGTGGAGGCTGGGGCAGGCCCCTGGGAGAAGGTGGCATTTGAACGAAGATGTGTTCCTACAGGCCTCTGGGAGAGCTGGGCTCCAAGCAGAGGGACCTGAATGCAGAGGCCAGCGTGGCCAGCAGGGAGCGAGCAGGCTGGAGACCTCAACAGCTTGGGGTGGGGGCGGGCTCAGCAGGGCTTCTGGGCTTGTGTGAACCCTTCAGCCCATTGCATTGTGGAACTGGGCATTATGTAACTCAGAGATAGCTTTAGATCTGGGCTAACTTTTTAGGGCTTCATTTCCATGAGGAGCAGGTTGGTCATCCTGGCTTGTGTGTGGAAAATGTTTTCTCCTTTGTGCGCTGGAGGTAGCAGGCTCCTCAGTAGGGGCCACCTGAGATTGTTCCAGGCATTCCTGACACTTTGCACTGTTGTTAGTCTGTGGCATCCCCAGCCCCAATCTTGAGAGACCAGAGAGTTCAATCACTGCGAGGACTTGGTGGGAAAAACTGAATATTTTCAGTATGCAGTTCTTACTGAGCTAGAGGTTGTTTCATCCCAGGTATTTCCCCGGGGTTTGTGAACCGGATTTTGATTCATACGCCATCGTTGGTGATCAGGCATCGGTTCTTAAGATGCCTCCTACCAATTTTCCTCCCTCCCTCCCTCGGTCTCCTCCTTCTCTCCTTCTATGGCCCTGGGTTATCTTTAGCTGCATGACCCAAAATTCTAAATCCCTACCTCAGTTTTCCCTCAGTAACAACGTGTACTAATTGCCATTGTGACTTTTTACTGCTTGGTCATTGATTTCGGATTTCATTCTACGGCGGTAAGACAATTCCTCCCGAGCTGTCATGACAGCTCCTCTGGGGATTTGCCCAGACCTGCTCGCAGTCAGCGTACAGGTTCTAGCTGCCTCAGGGCGCTGATGTCTTGAACCCGTGTGTGACAGGTGGACGAGACGGTCTCAGCCCCGGCTCTCCTGGCAGACAGCGTGCTTCCTGGCTGCTCCTACGAGGCTCGGGTGAGGAGCAGGAGACTGGACGGCCCGGGGGTCTGGAGCGACTGGAGCGCCCCTCGCGTCTTTACCACGCAAGGTGGGTCTCGGGACAGTTTCTGCTGAGGAGAAATACGCTTCCTGGACCCGCGTTCAGTTTATTGTAAGCGTCTTAAGTTCTGTGGTTCTAAGAGCAAAGAGGAGACGCAACTTATTGCCTAAATTTCAAACAGGTTAATTTGATAAATAAAATAGTGTTCTAGTTCCCACGTTCCTATGCTTTCTGAGGCCATGAGCTTGTTGCATAGTTTTTATTTAAAAATTAAAAGTTGGTCACATGCTGCGCTGGCCCCACCCTTGTGTACACTAAGTGGTTGACCGGAGTCTCGAGTCTCGGTGTGGTGGCCAGCGCCTGTAATCCCAGTGCTGGGGAGGCAGAGACAGGAGGATCACCACGAGACTGAGCTGCGTAGTGAGACCCTGTACCAAATAAACAAATTAAATTTTTTTTTTAAAGTTAGGGCTGTAAATATAGCTCAGTGTTCCAAGTGCCTGCCTGGCAAGTGCGGGGATCTGGGCTCTACCCTTGGTACCGTGTGCTGGCCCGCGTGCAGCCAGCCACCGAAACTGGACATGGTAGTGCATGCCTGGATCCCAGCACTGGGGAGGCTGAGACAGGAGGATCACTATGAGTCTAAGCTGCGTGAGACCCTGTACCAAAAAAAAGTTAATATAAAAGCCCTAAATTCAGAATACCATTACAGTACCTATAATTCTGTAACTGACAAGCGAAAACCAAGTATCTTGATTTGGAATATACATTTTCAATGTTAATTTTTTTTTTTTTTTTTTTTAAACTTTCTGCAAAGCTTTATTCCGGAGAGGCTCAGTCCTTCTTGGCAGCTGCCTTCCTCATGGCGGCCAACACATTGCTCAGCTCCTCACGCTTCTTCTTGGCTCTGATGTGCGTCCCCACCCTTTTCTTGATGAACTTGAAGGTGTGCTTGTCCTTGGAGACCTTGAGCAGCTCCATGGTGCACCACTCCTAGGGGGCAAGCCGCACACCTCCCGGATCATGTCCCACGCGAACTTGGTGTGTTTGATGAGACATCCGTGGTGGTGGCTGTACCTCGGTTTGCTCACATTCTTTGTCACCTTGTGGCCCTTGTTGAGGCCCATGGCCATGGGATAGTGGATGGCCATGGTTACTGTTCTTCAGTGGTTGCTGGGGCGGATGGACCCGAGCCGCGCGGAACTTCAATGTTAAAATTTTACCTTCATATTTAATATACTTAATGGAGTTTTAGTTTGTTTGTTTTTTTTTTTTTTTTTGTTTTTGTTTTTTACTGTAGATGAGTAGATTTGACATTTTCATAGTTTTGAAGATTGACTGATTGATTGTGGGGCTGGGATTGAATTTAGGACATGTGACTTCTAGGCAAGGGCGGTGCCTCCGAACAGCACGCCCAGTCCTTGGAGTTAGTTTAATCAGAAAAGCTGCGGTTTCTGGAACTTCCTCATGTGCAAGGAAGCCCTGCAATATCCTACCCCGCCACAGGCTGTGCTGTGACTATGGGGTGGCCTTAGTGGCTCTTGCACATTTTTGCATGCTCTCAGGCTTTTTACAATTGCATGGAAATGCCTCGGAAGGTGCCGTGTAAAATAGCCAGCAAATGCTTGAACCTCTTGGAGCACCAAGCATATTTGTGATTACTTACCACCTAGAAAATGCCAGCTAGTCAGCAATAATTAGCACTTGGCTCTTGGCGGCTGCCAGTAAACATTAAACATTGTTGTAGATCAGGGCCCCACGACCTGTGCCGTCGGCATCTGCAAGCGAGCGTAAGGAGGGTGCGGGACAGGCGCGATGCGTAACTGCTCAGCGCAGAGCAAGACCACAGAAGAGCCGCGCAGGGCCTTGAGCCATGGAACATGGATTCTGAACACGGGACCTCTGCCAGGGCTGGTGAAAACCTACAAGAGGCGCAATTAGGTTGTGTACAGTGAAAACAGCGGCGGAAGTGCCGCACTCTTCTAACACCTTTCTTTAAAAAAAATATGTATTTAGTACAGGGTCTCACTATACAGATCGGACTTGTGATCTTCCTGTTTTCAGCCTCCCAAATGCTGGGATTACAGGCGTGTGTCACCACACCCAGTCTCAATCCCGTCTCAGTGCGCCCCAGGGGCGGGGGCAGCTGGCAGGCCAGGGGCTGCCTCTGTTCAAGCAGGTGCTTTAGTCCGCTGAGCTATCTGGCCGGCCCTTACACCTGTACTAAGTGCAGTTTAATTGTTACCGAAGCAGAGAAGAAATTGCTGTGAAACCCTTTTCACATTTTGCGTGTAGGAGCTCTCGTTATGGGTGAGGGAAAGTACTTGCCCTCTAAAGAAAAACAGCTGCTTGTGTTCAGAGAATACAATAGCCAGGGATGGGTCGAAGCACTTGGTCAGCTTGAGGTCTTTCTTTCCTTGTTTCAGTCATGGATTGGTATGTTTTTAAGCAGTTAATATTTATTTTCTCTTTTAATAAAGTTCATTCATGTAAATCTTGCAAGGTAGCACTACTTGGTAATGAGAAGGAAATTATTAGTGTTCTCAATTACACATTAAATGTTGCGTAACATCTTGGTGTGGGTAATCTTTATTCAAATTAGTCAGAAGTTAACTCAGAAATCTTAACTGTGCTGTATTACATTGTTAAAGTTGTCAGATTTTTGTTAATTTATTTTGTTTTTTAAGTTTATACTTAAGTATTTAATCATGTCAAAATATCAGACTTTAATCCTATGTCTTGATTCATCCTTAATATATACACTTCATTTTGAAGTAAAATGCTTTGAATTTTGGAGTCATCTTTAAAAACTTCAGTTTCATTTATGAGAGCTTATTTATACTTTCCTTTAAGAAGTGAGAATTATTCTGAGATTTTTAGGCAGCCTAATGATAAGGTTGAAGGCAGGTGAAGAATTGTAACTGTTTTCCTGTTCTGTTTGCTTATAGGCATACAGAACCCCACACAAAGTCTTGTGTGGGTTGTACACATGCAGTCGCTGAAGCTCTGCAAAGCTGCTACAGAACAGAGGAAATGTATGGAAACTAACGCAGAGTGTTTGTTTTGGTTTTAGGGGCGACTGGGGATGTCTTTGTGCAGACAGCCCCTCGTGTTCTGCGCACAGACATGGCTTGCTTTAAATCGAAATGTGCTGAGGTCTCGTGCTGGGCTATAGTAGAAACGGCCTCCCGTGTAAACCGTGTGCTACTTTTTCCCTTTTCCTCGTGGATGAGGACAGGCAAGCTGAGTCCCCAGTAACAGAAGACTGAGAAAAGAGTCTGGAACAGTGTCCAGGCATTTAAAATCGAGTTTCAGGAGCTTACAGATTCCTCGTGTGCTCACTCACAGGACGCTGGCTGGGATGACGCAGACTGGGGCCGCAGACTGTGCAGCGTTTGCCCAGCCCCGTGCCCTGGTGCATCGCTCGTGCGGCGGTGCCCAGCTCCTTTTCCTGTTCTTACCTCATTTCTCTGCTTTGCCTGAAATCTCCCCTCAGCAGCCGCCCCCTTTTCTAGCAGGTCTCTTTGTCTCCACGTGATCTGCCCTCAGAGCTCACCCTGCGTTTCCCTGGGTCGTCAAGCAGGGTTTGATGCTGATGTGGAACTAAACCGTGTTGCACTTTAGCTGATTTTGTGCCTCTCAGTTAGCAAGTGACAGGTACTGATGGAAACATCTTGTGGCAAATAGGCTGGAGTGTTCAGGGGACAGCTGAAGTGTGGTTCTGGGTCACCGCCATTCACCCAAGAGAGTGAATGTCCAGGGGTAGCGGGGACAAGCTGCCTGGCTTTGGCCGCGTGGTCCTGGCGTGCACCGGCTCTTGGCGCGTGGGCTGGCTGCTCAGCGCGGCCTGCCGTCTCCGCCTGACGCTGCCTCTCTCCTCATGTTGCAGATGTCATGTACTTTCCACCTAAAATCCTGACAAGCGCTGGCTCTAACGTTTCCTTTCACTGCGTCTATAAAAATGAGACCATGATTGTTTCCTCTGAAGAGATTGTTTGGTGGGTGAATTTAGCGGAGGAAATTCCTCCAAGCCAGTACTACGCTGTGAGTGACCGTGTGAGCAAAGTGACTTTTCTCGACGTGAAAGCCACCAAACCTCGAGGCGTGTTCACCTATGACGCTGTGTACTGCTGCCAGGGACACCATTGCCACCACCGCTACGCTGAGTTATATGTAATCGGTAAGAATCCTGCGGTTCCCTTCCTTTTGTTGCACAAATGAGATTTTCATTATGGGCTCTGTTTTCAGATGCCTATGAAAGATGTAAGAAAAATTTGTTCATCGAAAATTATTGGTGCTTTTAATTTATATTAACATCTTAATGTGTTTTAAATAGATGTCAATATCAATATATCATGTGAAACTGATGGGCACTTAACTAAAATGACTTGCAGATGGTCCGCCGACCCAGCGCGGTCACTCGTGGGAAGCTCCTGGCAGCTGTGGTATCACAGGTAAGTGTCGCTCCTGCTGTTCAGTTCTCTGGGGGTATGGCGAGAAACACATTTTTTGTGGACACATTGCCATAATTTTAGCCTTGTAGGTTTTCTTTCGAAAAGCAGAAGGTAAAATATTAACTGGAAAATGTTCCAGGGTTTAAATAAATTGGTGATTCTTAAAAACATTCATATCTGAGGTTTAAAAATTTTTTCATTTGTTTTTATTTCAAATTATCTTTTCTGAAGTCAATCAATGTCCTACAATTGTGTTGTAACTTGGATCACACAGAGGAAGAGTTGGTTTGTGGATATTTGAATCTGACTTAGACAGTTGATTAGAATTGAGTGTAGATGGGCCGGCCAGATGGCTCAGTGGAATAAAGCATCTGCTTAGGCAGATGCAGGGGCCGGGGTTCAATCCCGGGCTCGTGGTGCTTGTGGTGCATGTCTGTGATCCCAGCACTTGGGAGGCTGAAAACAGGAGGATCACTATGAGTCCAAGCTGTGGAGTGAGATCATATAGACCCTGTACACATTGTACTAAATACATAAAAATAAAAAAGAATTCAATGAGGAGGATTTAAAAGCATTAAACATATTAGATGATTTGGCTAAAGGTTAATATTTTGGAAAAAAGAGACAGATGAAAAGATTCAGAGAGACAAGATGAAGATTTTTACAACTAGATGAGTTTATTTAAGAAATAAACACTTAATAAAAAGTAATGTGAGGATAAATCTGTTTATTTAGTTTTTTAAAAAAAAATATTTAAGATATCTCCCAGCATCTGCTCTTGTCTCTAACTGCATTACCAAAAAGGATGTCATCCTGGACTAGAAGGTAGCCATGCTTTTATTTTTAAAACATTCCTCGACAGTTTTCAAGGATGCGCTTGGCTCGTGAGCACTGTTTTGTGTCTTGTTTTTATTTGTACTGGTGATTTGTATGGGCAGCTCATTTGTTCTTAAAATATAAAATTTCAACTTGAAAAAGAAATTGCCTTCTTCAATTCCTGAGATATGGAATCTGTTACTCATGCCGAGTCTGCTCTTGTTTAGTACAGAACTAGGAAAACAGGGCCACTGCCGCCTTCTCCTGCCTCATAGGAGTGTGCAAAACTCAATGGACTTGAAATGCATGTGCTTCTTAGAGCCCGTCTCTGCATGCTTTCTGTGGCGTTTTCTCCAGGAAGAGGAGTTTGCAGAGAGGCTTATGTACCCTCTAGCTGCGCCTGGTAGCCTGGCTGACCTACACGGAGTGACCAAAGACTAGCTGAAGTGATCCTAATTCCTTGCCCTCAGTTTCTCGGGAAATCTGGAGAAGACTCGTAGCCTTTGTGTGAGCTTTAGTGATACAGGCCACATGGTTATAATTAGATGACAGCTTCTGGAAAATAGTCAACAAGTCGTAGTGGCCACCATGATGCTGGTGTTGCTGACCATTCGATTGATTGTGAACGATTTTTCTGTTTTTCGTCCAGTGATGATTGTTTTTATTTTCCTTTATTACTTTAAAAAAATTTTTTTTCTATTTTTTATTTATTTATTTGTGTGTGTGTGTGTGTGTGTGTGTGTGTGTGTGTGTGGCAAGCTCAGCCCACCAGGGGGCGGGGCTGGCTGGCATGTGGTGCTGGGGATTGAACCACGGTCCCTGTGCTTTGCTAAGCTTGTTCTAAGTAGGTGCTTTAGACCACTGAGCCATCTCACCAGCTCCTTTATTACTTTTTAAAGAGAGTAAAAAAAAAAAAAAAATAAAACAATTATTAGAAACGATACAGAATTTCACTAAACAGAATGATAAGAGTTCAACAGTGGTTGCAACATTGCATATTGCTGTCTTCAAATTAGTTGTTCAGATTATCAGAGATAAGCATGCAAAATGGGTCAAAAAGTTAAAAAGAGAGAAAAACATTTTAAGCATTAACGATTCCTTTTGATAGGCCAGGAGAAATCACAGTGTAGCTAGGCACACGCTCTTGCGCATGTACATACGGACTTCTTTTCCCTCCTCCTTTCCTTCTTTTCTCTTTCCCTCACCAGATTGTTCCTGCCCTTTGTCCAGGGGTGAGTCTCATCTCTCCTTTTCATTTTCCCATTCTTATTTCTTATTCTAGCACAAACACATGTACACACACACACATGCGTGCGCATACACACACACACACACACACACACACGCACACACACACTGGTAATCTTGAGGAGATTAAAAAAAGTGTGCAGGGCCAGGGAAGGAGCTCAACAATAGAAGGGCCTGCCTGCAAGCACAGGGTCCTATGTTCAATCCCTGGATTGAACCGAGGAAAAGTGTACAAAAACGGAATGAGAGAGTATGGATTTTCTTCCCTCTCACTTCTTCCTTCTCATTCCTGTGGAAAGAGTAGCCGACTTTCCCCATGTAAATGCTATATCCAGAGAAAACAGTGGTGGAAGAGTCTTTCAAGGGGGGAAACGCTTCATATATTCTGAGCTGGGATGTTTGTTGGACTCAAAACATTTTTGTTTAATTTTCTTTTCTGAGAAAATAAGTATGTTGCTCTAGTACATGATTACTGTATGTATCAGGGTCTGATATTATTTTATTTTATTTTTTTTTCTTTTCAAAGTTTTATTGATAAACATATAGCAATGAGACAGTTTCATGATATTATTTTAACTATATTAAAGTATTAGTGGATGTCGACAAAGCTATTATTTATTGTCTGTTACATTCTTGATTTGTGGTGCAATTTAATCCCTTGTATTAAAGAATGAGGAATTTGTTTCTTTAAATCCAAGGAAGTCCCTGTATTACTACTTTTGATTCATATTTTTAAAATTATATCTACAGGATGCAATATTAGCATAGGTTTAAAGCAGTGGGGCATCGATCTCTAACAGCATGATCTCCTTCCTAAAGCATTTTGTCACCTGCAGCCCTACTTAGTGTCTAATGAAGTATTTCCAGGAGTCACTGTTCTATGGAAAGACATATGATCGGGAAGCCATGAATGCCCCTCTAGCAGTAACATCTATTATTGCGGGGAACAAAGCTCTTTTAAACAAGAAATCAGGGTTTGAAATACTTTTATTGCTTTCTTGATGTTTTATACTTATCACACATTTTCTTATCTTTTAAGGAGCAGCCTGTATTGCTCTGACCGTGCGTCCCTCCATCCCATATCGGAGCCAAAAGATTGCTATTTGCAGCAGGATGGCTTTTATGAGTGCATTTTTCAGCCAATATTCCTATTATCTGGCTACACAATGTGGATTCGGGTCAACCACTCTTTAGGGTCCCTGGACTCTCCACCAACATGCATCGTCCCTGAGTCCGTAGGTACGTGGGGCTGGAGTCCATGCCTACCTTTCTGTGCTTGTAGATCTGGGAACTGAACCCGGGCCTGGGCTTGCTAGGCCAGCACTGTGCCACTAAGCTATCCCCCAGCCCTCTCTGCATTTGATTAGTGTGTCTGAACCTAGAGTGATTGAGGGTTAATATTGTACGTTGCCTTTTTTCTGATCACACTAGATTTTGGAAAAAAAAAAAAGTGTCCATTTACAATAGAATCAAGATGATCAGCCACAGAGAGTTTTAAAGCTTTGAGTTTCACTTGGGTTATTTATAAGTGTACTTACCCAGCAGTTGGAATGTTTTCAACATACTACTTGATGAGTTACTTGGGACACTATAAATAGAATGTTTAATAAATAATACACTATCTTACATGTTTTTATTCTGGTGTTTTTATGGAAACATTTGATATTTTTAATTCAAAAGTTTGACTTGGATATTCTAAAGGTCTTTATAGTCTGAGCAATTAGGGCCCAAGGCTTTGATTTGGGAGGTTGTGAAAGGGAAGTATTCAGAGTATCGGAAGTGGAGTAAATAGGCAAGATAATGTCACCTGTCATGATACCTGAAACGTTCTTTTCAAAAGGTATTTCTGTTTCTAAGGATGCAGAGAGCTCTCGGGAAATTTGATGTATCCCCCAATATCATTGTGAAATCTCTGAGACATGACTCACTTATAATTATACATGAGACGTTAAGGGACATCTTTTGGTGCTGTATTCTATTTTGCTGAGAAACTGTGCCAAAAATTAATATTTTATTCATTATTTTTTTCAATTAGTACATATTTTAATTGAAACCTTTTTAATTAATGCATTTTGTGAAGTTTAGGTTAAACTTATTTTAATTTCTAGATTTCTCCTTCAAGATAACGTTCTAGTCAACTGATCCTCTTCTCCTCTGCATAATTCTATTCTAAGCAGTTTCGTTGCAAGAGGTACTCTTTGGGTGCTGATACCCCACCGTGGCAGGAACCCCACCCTGCCAGCACACACATGTAGCACACGTCACATGGGGTCAGAGCACATGCTACCTGATAACCTTTGGTGGTTTGCTTTTCAAAACTAAAATGTTGACTTTAAGTTGGGTTTATATTGCCTTAACAAGAGAAAACAGTGTGGAGATTCAGCTTGCAGCCCCAGTCTTGGCTCCACCTCTTACAGGCTTTGTGAACTACACAAATACTCTCTATCACCCTTAAAATGTGGGCAGCGTTTCGTGTCTTTCTAGCGTGGGCCTTGGTGGGGCATCCACCAATGACGAGGCCTCAAAGAGCTCTTCCTGTAAACTGACCAGTGACAGGATGTACAAGCACATGTGGAGCCTTTGAGGGCTGATTGATATTGGCACCTCCTTTCCTGAAAAGAAATTCTCTATGCACCATGAAACACACCCATCATCACACTGGGTTGGAGATGAACGCCTCTTTGAATACGAAGAGTTGAATAATCACATGGATGTGTATATTAATGAAAGATTTTAGTTTTTAAAATTTTTTTATAAATCAAACACACGTTTGTTTGTTTATTTATTTATTTTGGCAGAACTGGGGCTTGAACTCAGGCCCTTGCGCTTGCCAGGGAAGTGCTTAATCCACTGAGCCATCTCCCCAGCCCCAGGTGTTGTTTTAATAAGCAGCCTAAAGTATTAGTGTTGATTATCTAACAAGTGATTTAAACAAGCTGCGCAGACAGGATTCTGTGCTATCGCACAGTGGCTTCGTTTAGCAAGTGAGACTTGGGCAAGACAAGGACAACAAACGCCATGCGGTGCTGACCCAGCCCTGTCTCTGCCCTGAGCCCTGCGACAGTGTTAGGACTTACAGGACGCAGGAAACAGCAGAGTAAGAAGGTAGACCAAGCGCTTGTGACACTAGTTCCATCTGTTTTCCTGTTCGCCACACCTTGTGTCTGGCCTTAGTTTCGAGTTGGGTTCCTGGTGTGGTTTTGTTTATTTTGGGACTGGTTGCCCCAAAATGCCCCGTGCAGGACATTTTATTAACCTGCAGAATGTCATGGATGGTCTGTGCTTTTGTCATTCTCTTCATTTGCAAAATAGAGATATTTCCTTTCTCACATATCGTGAAGAGTTATAGGGGATCAGATATGAAATGAATGAGAAACTTTTGAAGTGCGTATTGTGTTATGAGTATGAGATGAAGCAGAGCAGGGTTCACGCATTATGGCATCCAGTGATTATTCCATAACATCATTTTAAAAATTTCTAGTGAAGCCACTGCCTCCAGCCAATGTGAAAGCAGAAATTACTGCAAATATTGGATTATTGAAAATATCTTGGGAGAAGCCCATCTTTCCAGAGAATAAGCTGCAGTTCCAGATTCGCTATGGCTTACGTGGACAGGAGACGCAGTGGAAGGTACCTCTGCTCAACGTTTCCTTCCCTCATGCCAAGAAGTGCTCTTTCTTGTCATGTGTCAGAGTTTCTCTACACACCAGGTTGATCTTACCTGCATGAAATATATCCTACTGTATTCTATGTATCTGTTCACTGAATGGATTCATCAAAGTCTCCTCAGGGTTTTGTTTTTTTGTAGCAGGGATCAAACCCAGGATGCCGCACTTGCGAGGCAGGCCCTGGGCCCTCATCAAAGTCTTTTAAGACAAAATTTCTTGATCCACTGTTTCCCACTATAATGTCTCAAGAACACTAACCACATCAAATGTCCCTTGTGGAAAGATAGTGTGGCCAAGCGCTCTTAGGCCACCGTACTTCCTAATGGGAGCTGTGGTGTATTACATAGTAAAGGTTTGGCGAGATCGTACCTTAAGAAACACTGGGGACTTTATCACCTCATATTCCCCGAACTTATTTATCCAAGGAATTGTTTTCCTTTAATGTCTGTTTTTTGTTTTTTGATATAGGGTCTCACTACGCAGTTTGGACTCGTAGTGACCCACCTGTCTCAGACTCCCCAGTGCTGGGATTACAGGCATGAGCCACCACGCCCAGTTCTGGGGCCAGCACCGTGCTCCCAGGGGTCCGGGGCCAGCATGGCACGTGGTACCGGGAATCGAACCCAGGTCCTTGCACTTGCCTGGCAGGTGCCTTAGGTGCTTCTCTCCCCAGCTTTAACATCACTTAGTGTCCTTGAGTACACATATGTTCAGTGGAAGTCATTTTGAATGAAGCTGTTTCAGGCAACCAGAATCACGTTTTTGTGGCAAGTATGCACACGACGGCTCTCTGCTTTGGTTTTGTGACAGTAGCCTGAAGAACAGCCGGGAACTCACGTTGCGTCATGAGGTCACAGCACTTGCAACTGAATGGGTGTGCAGCCGGGAGTGGGGGCGGTGCCTGTAATCTGAGCTCCTCTGGAGGCAGGGGTGGGATTGCAAGTGCAAGGCAGCCTAGCGATGTAGCAAGACCCTTTCTTCAAATCAAAAGGGAAAGGGGTGGAGGTGCCTCAGTGGGAGAGTTCTCTCGGATTTGATCCACAGCACCACTTACAAATAAATTAATATAGAAACAAACAAACAAAAAATTGTGCTAGTTTACCTATTTAATGAGGGAGCTGGAGCATCAGTGTTTTTCTGTAGAGGGCCCTACCTAAGCACTCAGTTAAATTCTCCAAAGTCTTTGTGGGTGGGGGTTAGTGACAAGGCACAGTAGTGGGGTAAGAGAGGGCCTGGCACATGCAGCTCCAGGTGACGCAGCCTGAAGACTGCATCTGCGGCGTCCAGAGTCCAGGAGAAATCCCTGACAGAGGTACAGGCCGTCTGGGATGGCTACTGTGGCCCTCTGAAGCCAGGCACACAGAATCGGCTCTCTTAATTTTTAAACAGTGCTCAAGTTTGAAATGAAATGCACTTGTGTGTGACCAGGACCAACCTCATGCTTTGCCATATTTTACAGACACACGAGGTGGCTGACATAAAAACCAGGTCTGCCAGCGTCCCCGTGCGAGACCTGTGTGTGGTGCATGCCGTACAGGTGCGCTGCAGGAGGCTGGATGCGCTGGGCTACTGGAGCGACTGGAGCAGCGCCGCCTACACAGCGGTCACGGATGTCAAAGGTCCACAGGCACTTCGTAATGTGTCTTCCCAGTGCATGCACGCGGGCCTCAGTATGACTGAAAGCCCTGCTTCCGAACCTTCCTCCTCAGCTCGGGCTGCTTGTCTTTTACAGTTCCTGCAAGAGGCCCTGAATTTTGGAGACGAGTTAATGGTGATGCCACTAAGAGAGAGAGAAATGTCACCTTGCTTTGGAGGGTAGGCCTGCTTTTATGCCATTCTTAAGTTTTACTTTTATGCTCCTAAAAGGTACACTTCCTCACCTACTACCTCCTCCCCTCCTGCCTCCTCACCTACTACCTCACCACCTACTACCTCACCACCTACTGCCTCCTCACCT
>NW_004524633.1:4392028-4415618 GCF_000260255.1 Octodon degus
CACCTACTACCTCACCACCTACTACCTCACCACCTACTACCTCATCACCTGCTGCGTCCTCCTTCTTACCCTGTCATCATCGTCCATCTGGCGCACTCTGCAGTCTGTATGTTCATTCATTTCTGAGACAGAATTGCAGAACCAAGAGGTGTAGTGGCTGGGACATCAGCGTGGAGCTAGAAGACCGCCTTTCTCTTCTTGGCTTAGGCTGTTATAGCGATGTCACTAGCACTTTGGCACAGTCACTTAGACTCATTTGCTCCATCTGAGTAAATGTAAGATCAGGTCAAATGATGTCTAGTGTTCCTTGGGGACCCGGTGTTATTCATAGTACTGCCAAAGAACATGACTGTCCCTTGCCCTCTGTCCCCAAGAGCACCTAAATCACAAGGGAGTGTCCTCTCTATATGATGGCATCTGTATCACGGGTTTTTGCATAAATGTTCCGTTTCTTCCATCAAGAATCTGAGAGTCAGGCCTTGAGTGCTTTTTAGGGTGAAGGAACTCTACTCCTCGTCCGGCTTTGTTTCTTTAAAATTAGAGTGCCACTTCTTGGCAGGAAAGTGTCCTAGCTGTGAGCTTATCTGTTCTCATCAGTGGGCGCAGCTGTTCTTCCTCTGTTCTCCGGGCTCAGTGAACAGCCCAAAGGGGACAACTAACTAAGGCTGCTCTGGCCCACAACTGCCAGACTCCTGCCTGGAGACCCGGCTGTCCCCGGCGGCCTCCGGCCTCCCACCTCCCCACCCCTCGGTGCCAACACACGCGGTGCTCGCCGCCTTGAGCTGGGCTTCCGAAGGGATGTGCAGGAAGGGCCCCCGGAGCTTGCGCTGCGGCCTTAAATTAACCGTGACTGTGTCTTCTACAGCCTCTGATGAAAAGTGACTCTCTGTGCAGTGTGAGGAGGTACGTGGTGAAGCATCAGACTGCCCGCGACGGGACGTGGTCGGAAGACGCGGGCGATCGGACTCAGCTCACCTTCCTGTGGGCGGAGCCGGCGCACACGGTCACGGTGCTGGCCATCAATTCCATCGGGGCTTCCCTTGCCAATTTTAACCTCACCTTCTCATGGCCCGTGAGCGAAGGTAAGCAGAGACACAGGAGCGAGCTCAGCGTTTAGCCCCTGCAGGGCCTGCCCATTAGGGGGTACCTGCCCAGCAGCCTGGGGTTCCCAGCCTCCTCAGTTCTTCTTGGTATCAAAAAAAAAAAAAAAAAAGGCAAAATACACTACACACTGATTGTGGTTATGTGGCAAAATACTGTTGAAATGGTCTTATAATAAATGAGAACATTTTAATATTTCTAACCTTTTATAGCAATGGATGGTGTAGATCAACATTTCTCTTCCTGTACATGAATCATGGAATGAATTTTGAAACTAGAATTGTGAAAAGGATTGAGTTCATGAACCGAGGCACCAGTTGTGATGCACTGGTCCACAAACCCCATTCTTTCCACAATTCTGGTCCCAAAGTGAACTGGATGAGAACTGGGTAGCATTCAGCTAGCTGTCAGCTTCGAGGTTGACCTCAGGGGACATTTGATTCAGTTCTTGCCTGGTTCAGTCTGGATCAAGAATGGTGGAGAGAATTGAGTTTGTGAATGGAGATGGCTCTACACTTGTAAATACATAGTATTTATTATATATAGCATACTAAATAATAATGTTATGATGCCTATAAAATAGTACGACAACCTATATAGATGCAGGCTAATTGCTGAGGCTTGAAAATTACTGTGGACTTCATTTAATGTGAGTGGTAAACCTTTTTTCACTAAATTTGACATATTTTATTAATCAGAGAATTTAGAACCATTTCCACAAAGAGTTTATAATCTGGATTATGTACTCAAAGTATGTTTTTAATGGAAAATACAAATTTCCTGTATCTCTACCAACTCATAAAGGTCTTTCCAGGTATACTTCTTCCATGAAATTTCTACCTATGCATATGTCTTATCTCTTGCTTAAATCTCAGGGTGATTTCTGTCTTTTTTTGGATAGCCTGCACCCTGCCTTACAGTATGCTTACTTTTAAACTAAAAGGCAAGTTTCTTGTGGTTACTCAGTAATGTTTTGCCCTTCCACTTACACTTAAATCCACTAAGTGGTTGAAATTATATTGTGAGAAGCTTAATACTGATGGCTCCACTCGGAGTCTAAGAGGTGACACAGACACTAAGTCATCAGATGGCGAGTGTCTATGAGCGGAGATAAATAACCTCAGGAGGGAATAATTTTATGGAAGAAAGGAAAAGGACCCTGACGTGGCATCGAGGGTCAGAGAAGCTGCCCTGAGCATGTGGTATAGAGCCAAGTATACTCTGAAGTGTGAGTTGGAATTCAGTTTCCCTGGAAGGTTGGGGGTAGGGCAAGTGTGCTGGCTCCCGGCCAAGGAGCAGCCCGATGGGCAGCACTTGGGGCATGGGACAGGATGTCAGGAGGGCCAGTGAGGCTACAGGGCGGAGAATCACGGCGGGTAGAGAGGGGGGTCTGCAGCATCAGCTGCGGGGCCTGCAGGGGCGGGGATGTCGCCCCAGGACGCTGTGCAGGATGCGTTAACATGAGCGCATCAGTGCTCACGGGCCAGGGCTCCGTCAGCGCCAGAGCAGGGCTCGGGGGGATCGGAGAGAAGGGCTGACAGCCAGGGCAGGACTCCAGCCGAGAACTGTTCAGCCTGCCTGAGGGCACCTTCCCTTGGGTTGCGGGCAGGCCCCTTCTCCTCTCCCGTGTCCTCCATCCCTGTACCTAGCTGTTCGCACGACTCTCAGTGTGTAGGTTACTGCCACGCGTCGTGTCTCCATAAACTGTCTGCCGTCTCTTCCTCCTCCCTTTGTCTGGTAGGTTATGTGAGCCTCAAGAGAGTGAGCAAACGTCCAGTAACTTGGAACTAAAATTTCCCTCTTCCCTGTAGTAAACGTCGTGCAGTCGCTCGGTGCATACCCTTTAAACAGCAGCTGTGTGATTCTTTCCTGGATTCTGTCGCCCGGTGATTACAGCCTGATGCATTTTATTATTGAGTGGAAGAATCTTGATGAAGATGATGAAATTAAGTGGCTTAGAATCCCTTCAAGTGTAAAGAAGTATTATATCCACGGTACGTTTGCTGCACGTGAAGACATCCTCATGAACTAGTACGATGCTACAGATAATCAAGTTACATAGCAGTTAACGAGGGCTCCAAAAATGTGGATGATATTGCCACGTTCATACTTACAATCTCATTACCTTATTGAAAATTTCTTTCTATTTATTTTGACATTTTTGACATATTTTATACAGTTTGAATCATTTATCACCTCCAATATTTTTCCCCAGCCCTTTCTACCATTATTTTAAATGATTAGATCACATTACAAAAATTTACTTAAACATTTCTATTTGAGATTTTTTATGTTCTTCCAGCTTTACCTTTTTAAAGCTGTTTTCAATGGCTTCTAACACCCATGGCCAAATTGTTTCTTCAACCACTTATAAGTCACTAGCAATGAATGGCAGTGCTTGGCCAAGTGTGAGCATTTGGAACCTGGCAACTTAGGCCAGTGGAGGCTCGAGGCGGTAGACCAGTTGCCTCAGGGGGTGAGCATGCACAGAGCACGCGTGTGTGTCACAGAGCCCCTCAGGTCAGGGTGGGTGCCCAGGACCCGCGGGGAAGCTCAGGATTGCCACGACTTCACTACACAACATCATCCACAGGGCTCGCGCCTTCACTTCATCTCAGAGACCTAGAATTGGGCATCCAGTAAACTTACTTATGGATTGTCCCGAAGCAGGCTGAGTCATTACCACTGTTGCCTACGCCATGCCTGTCTGACTCGCTTTATGGCAGGGGCACAGAAGTTAGGTGCCAGGAGCTCTGCCTCTGGACCAGCGTTCCTGAGGGATGAGGATTTCTAAAAGCCTTTGCCGGGTACGTTTTGAGCTTTGCTCCCAGGGGAGCACTTCCCGTGCAGCAGGAGGACTCCTTTCTGCGTCTTCTTTGCCAGGACTTGTAGAGCCTTTAGCCTCGCTGACACCTTGAGTGGGAGACTGAGTAATGAGCACATTCCTACAGAAGGGACGCCACCAGCCGGGAGGGTGAGGAGGGAGGGGACGCCGTCCTGGGGGAGGACATGTGGGCGGGGCACAAGCCCACGCAGCCTGAACTTAACAGACTAGCTCTAAGAGGAACAGGACTTAAGGATTATGCTCTTCTGTATCTGTCTTAGATTTTTGGCTAATTATTTGGAAAATTGTTATCATTGCTGGAAACTTGGAGGCTCCAGCGATGGAGCTCCCCCAGTCACCAATAGGTCCATGAGCAACAGCTGATTTCTGTGGGCATACTTTTTAATACACGGGTTCCACCGAGTTGTGGTTAAATGAATGAGCTCTTCTTACATTTTCCTCCACAGATTATTTTATCCCCATTGAGAAGTATCAGTTTAGTCTGTACCCAATATTTTCGGAAGGAGTGGGGAAACCAAAGACAATCAATGGCTTCACCAAAGGTAAACATTTTACATTTAGTTTCTTTTTACACCTATATGTGTTTCTTACTTTGTTAGAAGTAATGTTGCCAGTGGATTATTACATTTCTTATGGAATTGTGGAAGAGTTCCTAGGCTTATACACATAGATGTATAAGAGGGTACATCAAAAAGAACTATTTTCTTCTTCTAAAAATAAAACTATAAACCTGCTGGGCCTCTTATTATTTCTGATTCATCTCGTTTCATCTGGAGAGCCAAACTTTGACACTAGTTTTTAAATTGTCTTCAGATTCAATCAAGACAAATAATGTAGCCTCAAGAGCGAACTGACTTTGTTACAGAATAAAAAGAATTTCATTGTTTATTTGTATATTTTTCAATAAATGTTTATTGAACATTGCACAAAGGACTAGACATTGGATGAGCGAACAAGTCTCCCTGGGCCTGCTGAACTTAAATCCAAGGTTCTAACGGGAGTCATGGGCAGTAACGTATGTGGAGTGTAATTTCAGCTAGAAGTGAGCTCCGCAAGGGAGAGTAAGGCCATGACCAGAGATGGAATTAAGACGGGAGATTTAATGAGGGTGGCCAGAAATGCCGTTTTGTGGGTCCGTTGCAGCAAGGCCCTGCTACAAAAGGGCGAGCACTTCCGGCTAAAGGGTAGCGTAAGGGCCCTGGAGAGGGAGCCGGCGCTCACCGCGCGCAGCAGGATGCAGGGTGGGGACTGGGAGTTTGGCCCGTCGGGGTCTTCCGCAGCAGAGGCTGGGATTCAAAAATGGGATCGGGCTGTGTCCCATCGCGTCTAAGAACGAGCAGGTGGAGGCACTTGGCAAACAATTTTGCAAAGCTGTTTTGTTAGATTTGAAGCACAATTCTAAGCAAAATAATTATCTTACTACTATGAACATAATATACTTTTTTTTTTTTTTTTTTTGCTCCCAATGCCTTCAGGGCAGGTTTGGCTGGCTTGAGTTGTGGGGATTGAACCACAGCAGCCTGAGCCTGACTGCTTCGTTGCAGCAGCCACTTAAAGAAGTGAGCTAAGGAGCGGGCCCCCGAACATAACATACTTTTAATCTTCCTCTTTTTTATAGTTTGGAAGAAAATTCTGATTAATCATGAAATCAGAAAGAAGTCTCCTATGATGTTTGATATGGAAGGAAATCAGTGTTTCCTTCAGCTGGAGCTGTGTGAATTGTTATTTCTGTTTCAGCTGACGAAGGGCACCCGAATGATGCAGGTCTCTACGTAATTGTGCCGATAATTATTTCTTCTTCCGTCTTACTGCTGGGGACACTGTTAATATCACGCCAAAGGTACTGTTCTTGGTGCTAGGAATCTTTATGGGAAAGGCCTCCAAGCATATTTAAATCTAGATAAAATAAATGCCCAAAGCATGAATATTATAGAACTACCATGTTTTTATATCCACGCCCTATACACTAAGGCAGCATGGAAACGAGAGTGTGCTCTTCCTTTATGATGGCTTTCCCTTCTGCCAACATAAGCCTCAAAGAAGAGTTTACTTCCCACCTCTATGTGTGCTCAGGAGTGACGTACTCACAACAGGAAACCCTGGGCAGGGTGTGCTTGGATGTGGTGGAGGACTCTCCCAGTGGTCACAAGTCTTTCAAAGTGGGCCTTTAGCGGTAGCCTGGGACAGCCAGTTCATTTTTGACCAGCAGGAGCTGGCTCCTGCGGAGCTGCAGCACATGGCCTGGCTTGCTCACAAAGGGCTCTGAGTTCCCAGGATGCACCAGGGCCCTGAGTTCCCAGGATGCACCAGGGCCCTGAGTTCCCAGGATGCACCAGCCACCTTCTCTTTCTCTGGGCTGAGTTTTGCTGCTATCTCCTAGGTTCCTGTCGGCAGAGATGTTTGTCTTCTGGCAAAAAGAAGTAAGAGAAGGTTGTAAAGCCTTTTCTTTTTAGTCGTGTGAGTTCATGGGCCATGTTTCTGACACAGGATGGCTATTTTTAGTGTTTTATTTTTTATCTAAAATCTATGCAGAAGGAAGAACAGTGTCTGCTACACAGCCTTCGATAAAAGTGGGCTATTTTATAATATTGTTTATTAATTTGGATCTAGAGAGGAATTTAGTGGAACTTGTCATGGGACAGAATGTAAATGTGAATCTGACCCTACTGATGTTAACTGGTTACTAATTTCTGCAGTGCATATTCATTAATGATTAATATTTTCAATATGTATTTTTTATGTGATTCTAATGCTTGTTTATCCTTTGCAGAATGAAAAAGCTGTTTTGGGAAGACGTTCCCAACCCCAAGAATTGCTCCTGGGCGCAAGGACTTAACTTTCAGAAGGTCACTTTTTCAATACTTTGAATCCAGAATAAATAATTGCATTTTAGATGCCATAGGGCTTCAAGATCTTTAAACATTTTTCAAGTTGTAAGAGTTTTTATTTTATTCATTTTATCATGAGTCTGTGTAGGATTTGTAACTAGGTCGCTGTGTGTGACCTGGAGGGAGGGGAATTCCACTATGCAAACGCAGTGTCTGAACATCTTCGTAGCTGCTTTTTGCATATGAGAGCTGATAATACCTATCTTTCTCCTAGTCATGATGCACAATAAAGTAAGCATTAGAGTTAGAGTCAAACCTGAGGAAGGAGAGATTTTGGGCTGTCCTTTCTGATACAAACTTATTGTCCTTGGCCAAGAGGCTTAGATCAATGATCTGTATTATTTAATACCCATAATTATTTAAATAAACTTAAAATTATATAAATAATCTTATTTTTAAATGCTGCAATCTGAAGACATGCGTGCAGTCAGCCCACTGAAGCTTCTGTTCACATGTTCACTAAAGCTAATGCTCACATGCTCCCATTCAAGCTAGAAGACCTAATAAAATAAGCAACTATAAAAAAACTTTTGAACTTAGTTCTATAATAGAATTTTTCAGAAAAGACCCTAGAGCTTAGTGACTGCTTTATTAATCTTTTTGTAACAAGGTTGACTTTCTACTTATAAAATTGGGAAAAATGAAATTTAGTCTTCATGTAAACTGTGTTGTATAAGAGCAGATACTCGGAGGCCACAGTGTCCCTGGTGGCCACATCTTGTCCATGCCTCATTTGTGACAAGCCTTCAGTGGCCTGCCCTGAGCACAGGCGTAACCCCTCAGCCAGAGCTCGGGAGCTCTCTGTGATGGCAAAGAAAGTGGACTTAAACACAGTCGTTTTTAAAGGAAGTGATACTTTTTACATAAAATGTTTTCTTTTATTTGCTTTCTAGATTCCCATTTTTAGGAAATCTGATTTTTATGTAAGTGTTCTGGTCGGTCCTGTAATTCCTACACCTCTCACACAGTCTCTAAAATGTACTTTAATACTAATTTCTTCCATTTTTTGAGCTATCATTGCCCTTCTTTGGTATATAATAAATTGAAATATTTACTAAACTAAACATGCAAATCAAATGCACCAAATTTTTAAAAAGCCATTATTTTGAGATGTTTCTCAAAGAAACCCTTCTTTTAACCTGCTACATGCATGGCATTGGTAATAGCCATAGAGTGACTCCATATGTGATCCAAAATAATATAGCTTCCCCAGGATCCTTCTTTTCACACTACACTCTTTCACCTTTCAATATTTTAGATAATGTAAATACATACAGACAGAATAGTGAGGGTCAGGGTGGCTCAGTGGCAGAGTGGCTCACTAGAATGTGTGTGTGTGTGACCGCAGGCTCCGGGGGAGGGCTACCGCTGTGCAGACGCGGTGCCTTCACATCTTGCATTCGTGCCTCCTCCTTTTCATAATAAGAAGCACAGGCAGCTGTTCGCTTCCAAACTCTGCCGAAGCGTAGTGCACGCTCATCCATTTTGTGCTTTGATCCTGTGCGTGGCCAGTGGGCAGCAGGCGTTTGGGGTGTGGTCAGCATCAGTACAGCATCCACATCGCTCGTGGGGACTGTCCCTGCCGGTGCCGTTGTGGAGACATCTCCATGGTGACAGAGTCACTGTAGCTGCCCTCAGGAAGCGACCAGAGTTCCTGCATCCACTCCCCTCCGGCTACATATTTAAATTACCTGAGCTTTCTTTTCACCTGTGCATTGCAAACAGCTGCAAGGTGTATGGCTGCAGCTGTCCCTTTGTTCTCTGGGTGCAGACCTTAACATTTTTTGCCATATTAAAAGGATATTCTTCTGATACTATATCTCATTCTTTTTGAAAGAAATACATGTGCACAGTTTAGTAATGAAATAGCATGCAGGACACTTATTGAAGAGTAGTCTCCTCCCCTCCCTCCTCTGCAGTCCTGCGTTCCCAGGGCTCCTTCTTTTGTTCTCTTGGTTTTGATTTTTTCTGACAGTCACCTCCACAGCTGTAAAAACGTCACATGGCTTCACTGCGCTGAGCGGTAACCTCAGCTGCTGGTTTCCAGCTCTAATACACGATTTGTTTGTGCAAGTTCTGTTTCTGTTTCTTCCCTCCTGCTCCGGCATGTACTGCTCTGTCACTTTTTTCAATTCCTTTACCTCAGAAAAATGTACTTCCACTTCCATTTTGTATTTTATCACAGAGTCTTCCTCTTTGTTTCGTAAAATCAGTGCAGAAACTCGGCTAGCTTTTCCTCCACTTCCCCTCTATTTTCCAATCACTAGAAATTACTAACTACACTTGCTAGTTGAAAACAGTCTGTGATAGGTTTTGCCCATGGGTTCATTTTTAAAAATAGCAAGCCACTGTGTGGAATTTAGATTGGTATAATTTTGTAAGCATTCCTTGTAGAAATGGGTAGTATAATATGATTATGTTTCTTGGTGGACTCAGTTCCAAGGAAGTTTTTAGAGCAAGGCATTAGAAACCTTCTACTTGATCAGAATTGTGTGAAATGTTAGTTGGCTTCATCTTTTCTCTGAATTTTCATTCTTTCATTGCTTTTCCTAGAGCCTCTGATTGCCCATCATCTGGCTGCCATCTGTCACCCTCTATTATCTATCATCTTTCATCTGTCATCTACCCGCTTGCTTATCATCTGACTCACCACCTATTATCCATCTGCCTCTCTATCAGCTTAAGCTTCTGTATATTTCTGTTACATAAACTATTTTATCTGGTCCCTGTCTTCGCTGGAAACTTGTTCTAGTACAGTCTGTCCCAGAATCCTTTTCTCCTCCAACTTCAAAGTGGATTAGGCCTTTTGTAAAGTTGCTGTAAGCTAGCACTCTTGAATGTTCCTTTAACTTGCTTCTAATCATTACTGCTTCCCAGCATCCTTTTCTTTATCTTTCTTAACCACATCCTTCCTAGGAGTGACCTCAGGAAAGGTTGCATTCTGAGACCGTCTTTTTTCTTTCTTTCTGTCTTTCTTTCTCCCTCCTTTTCCTCCTCCTCCTCTTCCTCTTCCTCCTCTTCCTCTTCCTCTCCTCCTCTTCCTCTTCCTCCTCTTCCTCTTCCTCTCCTCCTCTTCCTCTTCCTCCTCTTCCTCTTTCCCTCCTCCTCCTCCTCCTCCTCCTTCACTGGGGATTGAACTTGGGACTTGTGCTTGCCAGCAGGCGCTTATGACACTGAGCAATATCTCCAGCCCCCTTCTTCTTCTTTTAAATCTTGGTCCTCCAAATATCAGGCAGTCTTTACCCTTTGTTGTTACTGGGACAAAGTCGTAGACAGGTTGTCTGAGAGCCTGGGACGCATAGACAGAGACAGTCGCAGGTGAGTAGCCGGGGCTCTACCCTGACGCATAAAGGTGTGCCCTGAGAGAGCAATTCTTTGGAGAGTGCCCCTCTTTCTCCCTGCTTTGGGGAACCAGCCCTCCGGCCTTCAGCGTGGGAGCGGTCTGTACACAAAGGCGCCTCGGGGTTCAGCGGAGTGTGCAGAGCTCCGCCATAGGCAGGGTGCCCAGCCCGCCCCGGTTTCCAGTCGGGGGCCCCCTTCCTCCTGTTTCACCTCCGTTTCCTCGTCTGCGGCTCTGTGCTGGGCAGGACTCGCGGGCTTCCTGCGCTGCCACACCTCCCCGGAGCTGCCCTGCTCTTCAGCTGCCTGCCTTATTTTTGGTCTAGCTCGGCCCTTCTGGCCTTCCATCTTTTACAAATGAGTTAAGAGTACTCCTCTTGCTTCTTTTCTAATGTAAAGGTAGAAACACAGCTCAGCGGTGTGATTCCCTGGCTCCCTCCTGTGTTCCAGCGTGAGAACAGGGCCTCGAAGCAGGTGTTTCCTCGTGTGGTGCGCAAGTTTACATAAATTAAAGGTCTCTGCTCAGGCACACGCGGGGACCAGGGCTCAATCCCCGGCCTGCAGTGCTGGCCCTGCCCTCGGGGCGCACTGAGACAGCAAATGAGATGGAGTATGGTGGTGTGCGCTGTAATCCCAGCGTTTGGGAGGCTGGAAACGGAATCACTACGACTCTGATCTGCGTAGTGAGACCCTGTGGGCCCTGTACTAAATACATGAAAAATAATTAATTAAAGGTCATAAAATTTCCATCATTAGAAAAATAAAGCTGACTCGTTCCCTGTCCCCCTTCTCAGGTCACCCTTTTCACTGTGGCTCTGCGTTTGATTCAGTCACATACGTGCACCCTAGCAGGATCTAGAGAGGAGAGGCAGATGTGTTCAGTCTGTCCTTCTGAACTGGAATCCTTCTTCACACAGCGTCTCTACATTTAGAGATCAGAATCTTAAATAAGGACTGAGTTTTCGGTGAGGGAAAATATACCACAGGGACTCAATAGCCTTGCTTTTCTTGTAATTCAAATTTCACAGCATAAAAGATGACAAACCTTTCTCAATTTAGTTTGTGCCTTTGTTCTTTAGCATTTTGGCCTAACTGATGATTTTTTTTCTCCTAAATCCAAAACATCTGAAGCTTTTCCCTTAGAGATATTTTGAGACTCTTGATTTAACTTTAATTCATTTCATTCTTTTGCAATTTAAAGTTTATTTCCCAATATTTTCTCTTATTTTTCCCTGGCTCAGCTCTGTTCTTTTGTCTGCATTTCTGACAGGTTTTCTAAGGGTGTCTTTAATAATTTAATTGAAGGGTGCTACACAAGACTAAAGCCAGGTGGAATTTTCCTGGGCTCGAACGACTCTCCTGGGTTATTTAGCAGTCAGCTACAGGTTTTCAAAGAAAGAGCTCACCAACTGTCCATGTCCAGAGCACTGTCACATAGATCTCAGTCAGAACTGTGTCCAAAGTCCCAAGATTGTCCTTGTAAATGTGGAAGACCTGGTGACCTTTCGAGTTAGATGTTCTGTTTAGAAGAAGTGATCTCTACTGGGCCCTAGAGTGTAGATCTACTGGGCATGTAAGCATCTACCCTCAACTGTCATTTCAGTTTTGTTATTTCTTATTCCTTATACCCCCCAGGTCATAAAGAACCAGAGAAAATATGATTTAATCAGCTCAATTCCATCGGAGCAAGTAGAAAAGAAATACAACATACTCTTGCCTAAATTTTGTGTTTGGGACTTCTTTCCTCTTTCCCCGAGCTTTAGAAATAGTCAGAACAGAAAAAGGAAGAGCCAAGTCAGAGTCCTCACTCTGCCCCAATCAGCTGTGTAATCTCAACCAAATAACTTCACAGGCATCCATCTTTCATTAGACCTTTCTGTTCTACATGGGAAAACACCCCACAGCAAAGGGTCTGCGGCCCTCTTCTTCCCTGTCTTCGTATTTCCTTCTCCTCATTTTCAAACTTTTCTCCTCGCTGTTCGTTTCTTCCTCTTCTTCCCAACACCCCAGTCTTGCTGTGCTGCGTCTCCCACACCCACTTTCCCAGCTCCTTGATTTCCCCTTTTCCCCTTTGCTGTTTTTCTTGGCCAGTTTTTCCTTCTGCTGGGTAATTAAGTTTATCTTTACAGTATGGCATTAAGGCACACATTTTTAAAATCCAAAATTTCCTACTTGAGTTTAATGTTTTTCCTTTCCTGGGCTGGTGCCCAAGGGTAGCGTGACACAAGAACTTCACACAGAGTCCAGGGCCATGCGCAACAGAAAATGTTTTGAAATCTTTCACCCTTTCTGTCCTGTGTGACCTTTTGTTTCGCTTTCTTATTTTGTTTTATTTTATCTAAACAGAGAACGGACATTCTTTGAAGTCTAATCATGACCACTGCTGCTGAACGCCATGTGCCAACTTCCCAACAGTTTATAGGATATTAGAAGATTTTTACATTTGGAAGAAGGGGAACAAATCTAAAAAATGATTCAGTTGAACAATTGAGAACTAACATATGGTGGATTATGTTTGTTTAAGGTTTAATATAGATGTGTAAATCTGGGTCATAGTACAGGATTGAATCCACGTCAGTTTGGATTAGTGATTTTCAGGTCATCTAAAGTTTAAAAGTAATATTCATGATTTCTGGCTTGTTATGTGTCATTTTCATAGTCATAAAACCAAAAATTATGACTATATATTAGAACATAGCTACCGGATGCCATCATGTATCTAGTAGATGACGTTGAGACTAAGCGTCCAGTACAGCCACACCTTCTCACAGCTTTGCAAACACAAGGTCTGTGCCTACAAAGCACTAGCTTATGTTTTTATGTCTTGAATTTTTCACTTGAGATTTCCCGCTAGACACTGAGCCTATGCATTAGCCTGTTTGGCTGCTCTTTTGAATGTCTGGTAGCTTTTGTACTTCTAACTTTGGCCAATCTGAGAATCTCAGTTTTCGATGGCCCTGGTGATGTGTCATGTGCTAACTTCAGTGCGGCCCAGAGAAAGCCGGAAGATGGGATTTGTGCAGGTCGCAGACCAGTGGAAATTACAGTTCACGACAGGATAGCCCTACCCAGCCAGGTTGGAATGCCCAGATTGGAAAGAACACACACTTCTGGTGCAGTTTCTCCCCTAATTCTTGCCTAAGTCTAATGTCTTTCCATGGAATTGCCCCAGACTTCTGGTAGGCGGGGATATGCGCTGTGATGCAAAGAAAGACTCTCTGGAGCGTCTCGAATAGTTCGTGGTGAGGATGGACATTTTTTTAAAAACCTGAAAACAGATCACTTGCCAGTTCTGTGAGTTTAGTATCCTACGCATGCTCAGTTGTTGACAAACTAAGCCAGAGAGTTCAGGAATGAACCCAAGGAATAGCCACGCTTAGCTACCTATGGATTACTTGTATTGAGATTTTACTTGTAGCGTTACTAGTGTGTCTTAAAACTGGAAGAGAGCAGGAAGAACGTGTCTTTTCCCTCCTTCACTGATCATTAACAGATGTCCTTGAAGTGCAGCATTGAAGTGCAAAATTATGAACAGATAATTTAATTCCGGCCAGCTGAGTACATATTTCATATGTGCCTAGACTGCTCTAAAATCTCAAAATGTTTGATATTTGTGACAGAACGTTAACCAAACATACTTTTAGTAAAGCTTTATGTGTCATATGCCTCAATAATGTATGCATCTACAATTTTGGTTTCAACAATAGTGAGTTACCTGACATGAAGTTTTAGGAAACAGTAACTATCTCAAACAGGAATGCACTTGAGGGACACATTTGAGAATGACCGCATGCTGTGGGTTATTTCTTGCTTCCATATCGATAGCATCTAGTTTCTTCTTAATTTCCAAGTGTATTTAAATTTAAAAACAGTTCATTGCATGCACGCACATACACATGCACAAACATTCACGAAACCTTTAGAAAAGAGTGGAATGGCCAAGTAAATGTTTGAAGGAAATCACAAATCTACAGGTTCCTGTCAGAAAGAAAGGAAACATGAGATATCTTTTCTTCTTATATCATGTTGGTAGAATAACAGAAAAAGTTTCATTAGCACGGTATTTGTCATTATGCAGTATTTTTATATCTTTTTTTTAGTTTATTCCAATATTACTATATTGTTGGATACATTTATTCATTCACAGCTTTAACTACTAATGTGTTTCACTTAAGAGTTTGAACATGTGCTAAAATTTTGTATTTTTATATGGAAACCCCTGCCATTGTGAAGAGCAGCTGGGCATGCCACAGCTTAGGCAGACCTATTCATTTAGAAAATGTAAAATTCCAGGGTGCGGGGAGATGGCTCAGTGGAATAAGCATTTCCCTAGCAAGTGCGAGGGTCTGAGTTCAATCCCCGGTTCTGCCAAAAAACAAAAACAAAAACAAAAACAAAAAAAAAGAAAAAAAGAAAATGTACAATTCCAAAGTTCAGTAACATGCGTGGTATATAACATATAGCACTTCATTCGGTTGTGCCAGTTTGCCAATGTGATGTATCCATGGTGTTTTTCATTATGCGTTTATCTTTTCAGTATGTCCACATTGTATGAATTGAGCTTTTTGCATATAGATTCTTGATTTGTATCTGCTTTGTACGATTTTTGTTGTGGTGTAATCATCCTTACTATAAAACTATGATGTGCATTTGTCTCGTGTATTTGTCTTCATTCCATATCTATCATATACATTTTTATATGAAATTATGTATAAGAAGTAGTCATTTACAAGTCTGTTACTGTTTTTCATCATCATTGTTTTCAATAAATAAGCATCATTAGCTCTTATTTTCTAAGGGCCTCCAGCAATTCTCATAGCCACAATTATTTTATCTTTGTATCATGTCTTATGTCATAGAATCATTATTTTAAGTAACTTGAGACACATTTTGCTCATTTGATTTTATTGCAGTTTATTTTCTCTAGTTGGGGCTTAAATTTTGTTTGTAGGTATGTAACTTACTGCCAAGCACAAGGGATGCTTCAGAGGATGACATGCTCCAGTTAGTGTCACGATGGCTTACAGGGGGCTAAGCACCAACAGACACTGCCCTGTTCCTAACCACACCCCCAAGAAGTGAGTGTTGAACACTTGGTATTTTACAGACAAAGTAAGTGAAAGGCAGAAAGGTTAATGTCCTCGTTCATGCTCACAGGATTAGAAGAACTCAAGCCCGAGTCCGTTTCATCCCATTCTCAAGCTCCCCTCTCTTATGATTTTGATATATTTTAGTCCTAAAATATTTGAAGTTGAATTATGGTAAAATGTGTGGCAGATTATGCCTCTGCCTATTAACTATCCATGCTTGTGTTTCTGCAAGCTTGGCATCAGGGAGTAAAAGTATTAACATAATCTAGCATTAAAATATGTCTTTTTTTGTAGCCTGAAACATTTGAGCATCTTTTCACCAAGCATGCAGGCTCGGTGGCCTTTGGTCCTCTTCTTTTGGAGCCCGAGACCATTTCAGAAGACATCAGTGTGGACACAGCATGGAAAACTAAAGAAGACGCAGAGCCAGCAGCGTTAGTGTCCCTGCTTGTAACAGCGCCTGACCCTGAAAACGGCTCCCTCGGCATGAGTGACCAGTGTGACAGCCCTCCCTTCTCTGACAGGACGAGCACTGAGGTGAGCTGGGAGGACGAGAGCCCACGCCAGCCCTCGGTTAAGTATGCCACGCTGCTCAGCAACTCCAAGTCTGAAGCGTCTGAAGCACCAGGGCCCGGTCACAGCTCCCCGGGTGAGGGGGGCTCCGGCAGAAGTTCTCCCCTCAAAGATTCCATCTCCAATAGCTCCTGGGAGATGGATACCGAGGCAGCTTTCATATTGTCAGATCAGCAGCCTGACGTGACTTCGCCGCAGCTTTCCTTCTCAGAAGGACTGGATGAACTTTTGGAGTTGACGGGAAGTTTCCCTGAAAAAAACCAGAGTGAGAAGTCTGTTTATTATTTAGAGGTCACCTCGGTCAAAAAGAGAGAGAGTGGTGTGCTTTTGCCTGAGGAATCGGAAGTACTGTGCCGGTTTCCGCCCCACTGTTTATTTACTGATCTCAGGATCCTCCAGGACAGCTGCTCACACTTGGTGGAAAGTAATTTCAACTTGGGAGCATCTGGTAAGAAGGCTTTTGTATCTTACATGCCCCAGTTTCAGACTTGTTCTACTCAGACTCATAAGATCATGGAAAACAAGATGTGTGACCTGACCGTGTGAGTCCCTTCAGGAGATCTTCAGGTTTGTGCTCTGATGGGTCACAGGAAGGGACGTGGATTCCTTTACAGCTGTGGACAGGGGAGAGAGAAAATTGTCTGTCTGACATTGATCAGGAAGAGAGACCAAAATAAATAAATAAATAAAAAATTTTAAAAAAGGAGAAAAGAAAAGAAACGTGAGAAAGCCTTCGTGAGCCAAGCCCAGTTAACGGACTGCTCCAAGGAGCCGATTCGTGTTCTACTGTGGGGAAGCCTCATTCTAGCCCGAAATACACCCAGCGAGCACCTCCTTCTGAGAACCTGAGACCTGTTTAGAAAAATGAACATTCTCTATTACAGCATCATCTTTAAAAGAAGGTTTCAAATTAACCTCTGAGATACCACTGTTGTCTTGAGGGTGATTCCCCTTGAGTTGTCTGTGTTCCTGGTTCATACACGTAGGGACTTGTACTCCATCCAGGCACCCGTGCACATTTTGGAAGTCTGTGATGTGTTTGTATTTTTGTTACCTGACTGTGATGTGAAGTAGGCATTTAATGAGTGATGAGCGTAGAGCGGTGAGCCCTGGCTTAAGAGGTGGCCGCCCTGAAGACAGCCACTGTGGCCAGTGGCCATGCGCCACGCCTGAGGCGCGAACCACAGGAGATCATCCACTGGAACAGCAGCGCCCGCGAGCAGGATTCTGAGGATGACACAAGCCAGTCATACTTTTTCTCTCTGCAGTATGCTAAAAGGGCCATTGCATGATCTAGTTCCATGGCCAGATGTCCCTGTCTCTGAGTGTGGTGACCCACTGTTGTTTGTCCCCTTCTCCACTTGCACATAAACTATTTTTTTACTCACTTTCTGAGCACTCACTCTTTATAGGAACCAGTCACTGTGCTGATACTGTAAGTCATTTACTGCAATAACTGTACCAGGCATTTGTCACTCTTAGATTCCTTTTAAGGATTAGGAGATTAAGTCATTTGACTCACGTCACAGAGTTGGTGGGTGAGAAAAGATTACGTCACAATTACAGTGTTTTATTTGGTCCCGGAGAACACTATCAGCTGTTAAATCGTGGATTATTCTAAAAAATTTAGGGACAATTTAGAGTGTCTTATACTTTAGAATAGTGAGATACCCACCTTTTCTTCCCAGGTCTTCTATAAACATAATTTAGGAGGCAAGGAGTTAAATACAATCTTTGGGCTTTTAAACTTATAATAAATCTGAAACTTATTTTTAATTTAATTTAAAAACCTTTAATGGTAATGTAAGCTTCTAATCAGTCTTTTTAAATCTGAACTGTATGACAGACTCAGAAATTAATCATTTAAATCACAACTTCAAGTACAAATTGTTTAAAGTTAAGTTATGGGTCAGGATTTACACAATTGTATGTTTCCCGGCTTGAAATCCTGAATTTCAAAGATTAGAAAAACCCCGAGGCACACTTCCCAGAGTAGGGCCTTCTGGAGGAATCCTGTGCCCAAGTGGAGGTGAGTTACCGGTTGGCAGGGTGGCGAGGGACAGACGCCTGTCCTTCTTAAGTTTAGTCTTCAAATACTGAAAGGAACTGGATGAGGGTCCAGGGAGATGCTGGACTTGGAGTAAAGGGTTTTAGTCCCAGCTAAGGAACTCTTTTTGTTGTCTTTTTTTGTCTTTAAACCTGGGGTTAGGGAGATTGTTCGGCGGTCTAAGCGCCTGCCTGGCAAGCACAAGGACCTGGGTTTGATCCTTGGTCCCACATGCTGCGCTGGCCACCAATACCCGGCATGGTGGCGCATACCTGTAATGCCAGAGCTGCGGAGGCTCAGAGAGGAGGATCACTATGAGTCTGAGCTGCGAAAGACCCTGTACCAAGCAAACAAATAAATAAATGATTAAAAAACAAACCACCAACTCTCTTTCCAAATATCAAATGAATTGACCACAATTTCCTTTGGCAATGTTGATACCAACTGCCAGAGGCTAAGAACGTTCCCGGTTCCCGTGGCTGTGAGGGCCAGGAGGGTGCGTTGAGGCCCATGCGGAGCCGGAGCCATCGCAGCCAGCAAGTTCAAGCGGAGGTGGACACAGAAGGTCTCAGTACACCACTTCCAGGGGTCTGAGAGTGAAGTGTCTCCTGCGGTCTGCCTTCCAAGGGTCAGCTTGAGGTCACTTTCAGAAACTCTTGTGCAACATTCATTGCTGAGGATACTCTTTCTCAAATTTTAAAACACCAAATTAAAATTGTCCTTGCCTGGGTTGGGGAGATAGCTCAGCAGTCTAAGCGCAAGTGCAAGGAGCAGGGTTTGATCCTGCGTACTGCATGCGTGAGGGCCCTGAACCCCAGGGGTGCAGTGCCGGCCACCGAGACCAGCCGCGGTGGTGGTGGCGGCGGCGCACGCCTGTAATCCCAGAGCTGGGGAGCTGAGAGGAGGATCACTGAGTCCAAGGTAGTGAGACCCTGTACCAAATTAAAAAAAAAAAAAAAAGATAAAATTGTCCATGCTACAGTGATCGAGCTAAGTTACACTTGAAATAAAAAGGTAAGTGTGGCTACGGAGAACATGAAGAGTCGCTCGCCAGAGAGCGGGGGACCGCTGATTTCACTTCGCTAGCTTCCAATAGTGAAGCGCGTCTGCCCCTCGCTGCGTGCGCGGCAGCTGAAAACACAAAGGCGTGCGAGGCTGGAGGCACTGTGACCCACGTTTCAAGAAGGGACCCCTTAGAGTTTTATATTGAATGAATTATTTTTATACAAAGTTTATTAAGTTTTATTTTAGAAAGCATCTGAAAATGTCTGCTTTTCAAAATTAATTGTGATTAAGATGAATGGCATTAAATATTAAGTTTAATTTTATGAGGACCTCGGAGAGATTATTTTAACTAACACATTTATTCAAAAAAATCTGGAGAATGAATTTGCAAGACTTCGTTTTGTAGTTACAGACACATACTGTAGCACCATACTTTTGAAATCTGTCTTTGAAAATAAAAGTTAAAAAAAAATTTTACTTCAAAAAGAAAAAGAAATTTGTCTTGGAGTATTTGGCGAGCAGGGAACTTCCTGCGTGGTCAGCAGGTAGGGAAGTAAACGTTACGTCAGTGCTGTGATCTGCGTCCCTGGTTGGTCTGTGAACTGGCGGGTTTCTTGTTCATATACTCAGATTCATAAAATTTTGGATGACCAGATATCTCCCCCTTTCATCCTTGTGAATCATGCGCAACGTTACTATTTTGGGAACTGAAGGTCCAAATAGAATTACTATGAGTTTATTTTAGGGTTCTTTTATCCACCTGTATGAAGAAGTAATCCTTGTAGTTTGCGTAAAGAACTCATAAAACTCTCCTTCACCGCTGTCCCTTGACTGTGTCCTCAAAGTTCCTGCAGCGGGTCCCCTCGCGTTGGGAAGCCATCGCAGACGTTCTGGGCGGAGGCTCGCGCCGCCGCTCGCGTGGAAGAGCGCTCCTGTGCGCCACCACGAAGATCGCTGTGATCAAGGGCTCTTTAA
The DNA here is from genome assembly GCF_000260255.1 of Octodon degus. Lineage (NCBI taxonomy): Eukaryota > Metazoa > Chordata > Mammalia > Rodentia > Octodontidae > Octodon > Octodon degus. The sequence continues at coordinate 4,411,892 of NW_004524633.1, forward strand.
TTTGATTCTCTGTCTCTTGAGCAAGCCTGGATTGGTTGCGACCCGAGAGCACCCATGTTGACTGCGAGGCTTCAGTGAGCCGCCACTGTGTGCGTTACTTCAGTCTTACCATCTTTCTTCTTTTTTAATTTTAAAGTGTAACTAAAACAACACACACAAGACAATTTTCCAACAGTATGTCGGAACATAGACTCCCAGGTGAGTCTTCCGCCACTCCCCGTCGCAGCACGATCGCCCAAGATAACCTTTGTTAAGATCCTACTACAGCTTTCTAAAAATGTGCATTATTGAGATAGTGTTCTGCTGATTATGCAAGTAATTCTTTTCCCATAATGTATCTTGATGAGTTTTTTATATAACGTATTAAATGTACCTACTTCAATATTTTTAATAGTCACATCATATTCCACTTACCAAACAACAATGATTTAACAATTCAGGATTGGTGAACTTATTTCTAATTTCTTATTTTTGTGAATAATACTAACATATGCATTCCAGACATAATTATGTCTTGGGCACACTTTGTACAAATACTTGTCAAGACTCTTGGTTGCAAAGGTAAGAAACCAACTCAAGCCACACACAGTGCTACACACCTACAATCCTAGCTTTATCAGAAGTTGAGGCAGGAAGATCACAAATTTGAGGCCAGTCTGGTCAATTTAGCAACTTAGTAAGAAGTTGTCTCAAAACAAAAAATATTAAAAAGGCCCTGCAGTTCAACAGCTGATCCTGAGAGAGAGAGAGAGAGAGAGAGAGAGAGAGAGAGAGAGAGAGAGACAGACAGACAGACAGACAGAGACAGAGAAACAGACAGACAGACAAAAAGACTAAAATTGATGAAAATACACTTTGGATTCTTTAATTTTAACTTGAATGAAGTTGAACATATTTTCTTGTGTTTAAGCCATTTGTTGTTTCCTATCTTCATATTGTTTGCTTAAAGCTCTCTTTGTTTATTAGAGATTCACTGACCTAATCATTGTTAAATTTTGCGATCTTAGTTTTCTTGAGGTGCAGCACATCCTACAGCCTGGCACAGACGCCTCCTGTTACAGCCCAGCGGTCTCTTGAACATCCCCTCCCGAGTGTGTGCCTTGGCGGCTGCGTGCCCTGCTCTGACACAAGGGGCGCGTACTGTGCTGTAACAGACACCACAAGCTCCTGGCTGAGTGCACGCACCCTGCTGTCCATGTGTGAGGCAGTGCCACCACTCCCTGGAGGGGACCGCTAGTGGCACTGCCAGCCTTTAATCTGCAGCCATTCAATAAGTGTGTCACAGTTTTTTTTTTCGTTTGTATATCTCTAATAGTAATGATTTTTAGTAACAATTCTCTTTCTGCCATTTTGGCTACTTTTGTCTTTTTTTTTTTTTGGTCTGTCTACTTTACAACACTCAAAGCATTGTTTCACTGATGCCTCATGAAATGAGTAGTTGTTTGAATTGGCCTTTTGTGTGCTGCTTTTCCTTGCAACTGTGTTTTTCCACTTGGGATAGTATTCCTTCATCCTAAAGAACTTCTTTTAGTGTTTCTGTACAGAGGATGCACAGCGACAAATTCTCTCAGGCTTGCTTGCACATGATTTTACCCTGTCCTCTCCCATCAGTGAAGCAGGTCACTCTTTTGACCCTGTCTTCACTCTGGTTCTATGTGAGTCTGTTGAGCTCCAGTTGCTGCCTCTTTACAGGTGTGTAGAGCGACAGTACAGGTCTCCACGTGGTATCCTGGGCGCCACGCAGCCTGTGGTTTTCGATCACGTCTGGGCTGGCCTCCAGCTGCTTTTGGAATGGAGGGCGCTGGCATCGCTCCTGGGAGGTGTGGGCAGGGACCAGTCTCATCTTCAAGACCGATGGGCCCAGAGGGTGACCGTCTCGGTTACATTTCACTCATTGCTGGACAAAACACCTGACACCCACATTTAAGGAAGGAAAGGCTTACTTAGCTCACAGTTAGCGGAGGTTTCAGCCCACACCCTGCTGGCTCCAAGGCAGGGCGGCACATGGAAGGGAGCAGAAAGCAGCAGAGAGCAAGGGAGGAGGCGCAGCTGGGCTCTGGCAAGCCTCCCTTCCACACTGGGGCTCCCCCAAGGCAGCCGCAAGCTCTATCTTTCCTCAGTTCCCTTTTCATATCCTCTTGGAGCTGAGTGACTCTAGGGTGCTCCCTCCATGCCCAGGGAGGGGCCGCCTCGTCCCAGGGCGCAGAATTGCTGAGCCTGTGTAAACTTTTAGCTTCTCAAGTTCACACCGTATCAACCACGATAGTTACTTTTCTGTCCGTGCTGGAACAAACACCCACCCAAACTTAAGGAAGGAAAGGTTTATTCAGCTCACAGCTGTGGAGGTTTCAGTCCCCACTTTTGGCTCTCTCCGAGGCAGGGTGGTGCAGGGCTGTCTTAGTTACTTTGTACCCGTTGCTGGGGCAAATGCCCGACACTCAAGATGAAGGAAGGGGAGGTTTATGTAGCTCACAGTCTGTGGAGGTCAGTCGTACTCCGCTGGCTCCAGGGCAAACAACAGCAGTTCAAGGCGGCAGAAAACAATGAAGAGCAGAGGAGGAGCAGCCGCCGCGGCGCCCACCAAGCCTCTCTTTCTTGTACACTGGCTGCAAAGACCAGCGCTCCGCTGTGAAGATCAAGCTCCTCCGAAGCCTGGCACTTCTCCGAGGAAGCGGGGCAGGGCGGCAGCGAAGCCTTCCTCAACTCCTTTATATCCACTTTTTGAGCTGAGCCACTCTGGGGCGGCCCGTGGCCCTAGGGTGGAACCAATCGCACCCCAGGGCGGGCCCAATAGCGCCCCAAGGTGGATCCAATCGCACCCCAGTGCCAGCTCACTGGCGCCCCAGGGTGGAACCAATGGTGCCCCAGGTTGGGCCCTGCCCGCCTGCAGGGTGGGGGCCCCATGCCCGGAGCGCCGGAGCTGATTCAGCCAAGCTGACGCAATGGCAGAGGGCAGCAGTTCAAGGTGGCGAAACAGCCCGCGCAGGAGCACCGGGAGGAGCCGCGGCCCCAGCGAGCCTCCCGCCCTCCCTCCCTCCCTCCCTCCCTCCCGCTGCACTCCGGCTGCCTGCCCCAGGGCGGGTGCAGCACTCACTCCCACGACCCAGCCTTGGATCATGAGCTAGTCACAAACTCTCGAAGCCACCCATGACTGCGTGGGGCTCTGGGGGGACACCTAGACACAACCGTAGCACCTCCTTTAGTGGGAGGAAGGGAAGCCAGGAAAGAGAACAAAATCTTTCAGAAACTGGCTCTCTGAGCACAAGTCTTTAGCCTGAGCTCCAACTCCAGTCCCGGGAATGTGTTCCAGACGCACGTGAGAGGGAGCAGGAGGAGGCGCCCGCCTCGCTGCTGCAGCCCTCCAGGGCGCTGGCTCTCAGCGGGGAAGCCGCCCATCCGCGAAGGCCTGCAGACCCTCGAGGTTGAAGAAGACGGTGAAACAGGGCTTGTGGCAGAGGTCCCGTCGTCGCCTTCGTGTAACTGGTCTGTCTCCCTCAGCGAGGCTCCTCACAGGGATGTGGGCCATGCCGTGAGTGTCACCGACAGCCAACCGTCCTGGAAGCTCCGTGTGCCTCTGCCAGCCCCAGCTTCCACCACTAACAATGACAGGGGTGCGAAGAGGAGGTTATTCTTTCTCTTCATTTTCTGAGGTCGCAATTTTGTCATTTGCTATGAACAGCCCGTAATTAAACCTTCAATGAGTTCTTGTCCATTCATTTTATTTTTT
>NW_004524633.1:4416328-4427877 GCF_000260255.1 Octodon degus
ACTATGACACTTGCTTTTGCTTTCTTTTGATAATTTGGTGGAAATGTGACATTGCATTGTTAAACAGATTCATCCTGCGCCCTGCTGTAGCCTTATGCAGAGAGTGCTTTTCTACAAAATTTTGCTGTTTCCCACATTTTACACATCCCCTTAATTGCATGCCATTGTGGTAGTTGATGTGAGGGATCCCTCCACCTTTTCTTCTCTTCCTCTGCAGATAAAATCTCCTCCATCATGTCTTGCTGTTAAGAGATGATTACTGACAATCAAAGAGAGACAGAGAGAGAAAGAGAGAGAGACAGAGATAGAGAGAGAGAGAGAGAGAGAGAGAGAGAGAGAGAGAGAGAGAGAACAGGAGAGGAGAGGACCTTTGGCTCATCAGCTCAGCTGTGACATGTGACAGGCAGCTTCATGCACTAGTCATATTGCAAAACATTGCTCTTTCATCCAGTCAGAATTCATTAGAAATGCTTATTCATCTGGGGGAGCCCTTGCAGAACGAGTTGCTTGCGATCCAGTGTCTCACTGTACCTAACATGCTGTTGCCCGAGGTTCACAGGCACAGTACCTCTGCACTGGCTTCTGTTCATTGTTTTACATCTTGTTTTCCTACATGTTCTTATATTTAGTAGTTTGTGCTTTTATGCTGGATATTATGTTATGGAGGCTCTGGATTAAGATATCTTCTAAAGAATGTTGGAGTTTGCTCTTCCAGGTAGTCTAGTCATTGATGGGTCACTTCTAATTACTGATGGGTCCTGTCAGGCGGTGTTGCGGGTTTCTCGAGGGCAAGTGTCGTTTCGCCGTGTGCTAAGGTGCAGTCTTTGCCAAGTCTCCCAGCGCTGGGCTTTCCAGTGTGGCAGGTAAGTCGCCCGAGTGTTTCTCTCACAGTCGCAAGGCATCTTGTCTCCCATACCAGCCCTTTCTGAGGACCTAGCCTTGTCTGGGCCCAGCCCTGTGTGACTGCCTATGGTATTTCTATCTAACTTAGCTGCCTACAAGAAGGTGAAATTATAACCTTTTCCCTAACATTGCGGTTCTCACTACTGTTAAATTCTTAACCTTCGAGAAGCTTAGGAGCTAGCTAAGGACCCCCAAAAAACCCACCTGGGTGTTTCTGAAGAGTACTTTCTTCAGCCTACTCATTTGGAAAACTCTTTTCTCTACATTCCAGTCCTGCTCCATTTCACCTTTTTGAGCCCAGGTGTCACTGTTTCATCCAGGCTGGCCTCGGACTCCCTCTGTAGCCCAGGCTGGCCTTGAGCCCTCTGCGATCCTTTTCCTTGCCATCTAAAACTGCTTCCCAGAGCCTGGGGAATAAGTCCCAGGAGACAGTCGTGGTAAACATCGGCTCACTTTATTTTTCTTTTATTTTTAAAAAATCTTTTATTTATGTATTTGGTACAGGGTCTTGCCATGCAGCTTGGACTCATAGTTCTCTTCCTGTCTCAGCCACCCCAGTGCTGGGAATACAGGCATGCACCACCATGCTCAGTTTTGGTGGCTGGCATGGTACACCCAGGGGTTCTGGGGATGGCACAGTGTGTGGTACTGGGGATTGAACCCGGGTCCTTGCGCTTGCCAGGCAGGCGCTTAGACCACTAAACTATCTCCCCCATCCCCAGTGGCTCACTTTGCGAGCCTCCTTTTCCTCTTTCCCTGTGCTACCCTCCATCTAATGGTAGGAAGCACTTGTGTTCTGTTTGGCCAGGTTTTGCAGTTGTTGGTGGGACAGTAAATCCGACACAAGCACTTTGCCATGGTCACTACTGGAGCGTGCAGGAATTCTTTGTATACTGAAATGTGTTCCCTCACTCATACATTTAGATATTTGTTGTATTTTCCATTTGCATTTTGACTGAAGTACAATTGCCATTAATACACTTTGCTTTCTTACAGCGTTCTATTTTCCCTTTCCTCTGTATTTTGCATCATATTTAAAAAGTATTAGAAATTTAAATGCTTCAAGTTCTGCCCGCTTCAGCAAAGGCCTGCGCACTAAGGGGCTTGTGCCTGCAGGTGCTGGCTTCTTGCATTCAGGAGGAGGAGCCTGAGCTGGGCGCCGGTGTGGTGGTGCCCGTGTGGTGGTGGCGGCGGGCGGCTCCTCTCCTAGACTGCGTCCTCCATCTCTCTTCATGTCCTCACGGGGCAGAGGGTCTGCCCTCTGGAATTGCTAACTGGGATTTCAGCATATGTACCTGAGGCGGGCACAAGCTGTAGCCCAGTGCCGCGCTCCGATTGCTGTGCCTCGGTAGGGATGACCAGTGGGGTCCCACCCGCTGTGTCCGCCCCTCACATGTCTCACACGCTGGCTCCTTTCCCCGGGGGCCACACTAGAGGAAGTGAACCTCCACTTTGGCCCTCTAAGGGTGCTGGCAGGGCTTGAGCATTGAACTGACCGAAGAGAAATTGACAGAAGGGACAGAGGAAGATTTGAGGCTTTTGTGACTATTTTAGTCATCGCTGTGGACTGAGTTGAGACACATAAAAGTGAAAACAGCGCTCTAAGAACTCTACCCTCAGGGTTATATTCACGCAGAGATCAGCCCACGATTTCCTTCCTGCGGGTCTCAAGTTGGGGATCATTGTGCTTACGACGGAACATAGTTTTAAGTGTCCGAGCTCCAAAGTATAAATAGAGAGCGAAGCCCAAGACACCAGGACACAGGGAGACCCGTCTTTTGCAAAAGGGAAGGCAACTGAGATGGAGGGCGGAGCGGGGAGGCCATGCAGAAAGGATTCCGACTCCCAGGAACGTGTCCCCGTACCCCCCAGAGGATGGGAGCGCTTAACTGCCCTTTCAGGGTGTCACACTAGTGACATAATACAATCTTTGCACACGTGGATCAGATTTATTTCACTTGCCAATCTAGTCCTAGCTGCATCCATTCATCTACAAAAGCCTAAAATTTATATTTTTTAATAGATTAATAATACTCCATTGTGTAAAAATACTGTAACTTTTTTATCCATCCCTCAGTTGATGGACAGTTTGGGTTGTTTCCAAGATTTAGCTATGAGAAACTGCGCTGCTATAAACACGGGTGCACATATGTTACTGCGGTACGATGACTTCAGTTCTTGTGGAAAAATACCGAGGAAGAGCTACTTTGAATGCATCGCCAATCCTACTTTTTGAGGACTCTCCATTCAGTGCATTTTGTTCCAGACACATCCACGATAAGTGAAAATCAGTGAAGTAGCAATGTTATATTTATTTTAGTATTTATATATATTTTATCTTTTTTCAGAGATAAACTTTTTTCATTTTATTTGAAATAATACACGTGAATATAGTGTGCAAAATTGAGGGGCAACATCATGATGTGTAAGGAACTGAAATCAATGTTACGGCTGTGATCCCCAAGCAGAGCGCCACTTGGTAGGTGACGTGAAGGCCGTGACTGCAGCCCAGAGCCGCAGCAGCTGTACCGCCAGCGTCTCCGCTCTAACTTTCGACAGCAGGAGGGCAAGTAACGCGCAAGTGTTGCACTGCAGTAGTGCAAAAGCTGTCCCCACCGTGAGGATATGGTGACAAAATATAATTAAGATACGTGGCTGAGGAGATACAGGACACAAAGTTAAAAAATCAGAGATGTCAACTGTTCACAGCGCGCGCCATTGCAGTGCCTGTGTCCGCCTGCTATAAACCACTTCACCTCTGCCGGCTGGTCTCCTTCGGAAATAATGGGCTAGTGCTGCCACCTGGTGCAAATCTCAGCGTGCCGCCGGTGAGTGCCGCAGGTGGCTCTTGCCCCGGGACAGCGACACCACCCGCCTGCCACGTGTTCTGTAGTCTCTTGGCGCTGGCCAGCCTGGTGGGCCTGCGTTTGGCACAGATGCTGGGCCGTGTGGCGGATGCTCTTGAGAGCCCAGCTCTCAGCGTCTGCTGCTCTCGGTCATGTATACGTACAGATCAATAAGCAGCGAGGAGCCAGTGACAAACAGCAGCTACATGTTTCTAAATTCCCCTTCGTACAATTTAAAATAAACACGTACACACTTGGTCTCTTTCTACTGACCTTTAGCACTGCAGGATACCGCTTTCAAGCCCGTATTACCTGATGGGCGTGTATGAAGTTGGAAGGAAACAAGGCAGGTTGCTTTACAGTGTTGCTAGTTTGAGCATACCTAATGCTCTACGGAGAAAGCAAGTCCTCATCATGATTAAATCACTTCAAGGCTCAAGGCTGTCAGTATCTTAGGGTCACACGAATTCAGGACCAACAGTGAGACTTCGACCTTCTTAAGCCCTTCCATCAAGAACCAATGTCTCTGCAACTGTAGACTCAGGAACACAGCATCCTGGAGCAACGTTGTTGTGAGCCTGACTTGGTTCTTTTCCTTTTCTGACAGTCAGGATTTAGAGGTTTTTGTTCTTCAGCCAAAGCCGTTGCTTCTAATGTGTGCATCCTCCTCTCGTCGTTCTTCGATTTCTTCCTCCTGTCACCAAGGATCACACTTAGGGCTCTGTTCTCTTTCTCTGGCTATGTCTGAGTATATTCAACGCTGTGCTTTTTGGCAAAAAGCATGAAGGCACTCATTGGTCTTTTACACTTGTCAAGAGAAGTGGCACTCAGTCCCTGAGCTGTAGTTGTTGACAGCTTTAGCATGCAGAGAATTGGAAGAGAGCTGTGACGATCTGGGCGAGTCATGGTTTCTCTGAGTCCAGATCCTGCAGTCTTGCCCGCTAGGTCCTCCGCGAGACAGGCATGCACGGCGCCGGCGAGCCATACTGCTCAGCACATGAGCTGCAGAAGAAGCCACAGGTGTGACGTCAGAGCTTTTAAGTGTACCAGAAACACCTGAATTGTCAAAATTAATGGCACCGGGGTGTCCAGGACACGGGCAGACATCGCTGACGTGGACCTTGCAGCATGGAATGCCGTGCTGCACCGCAGTGAGGCTCGGGCAGAAGGATGACCAGCCTTTATTTTTAACACAGAAGGGTGGTCCAGCTTGCACTCCGCTCTAAGTAAACCATCTTCTACTGTGCCAGGATCAAAGGTCAACTTCGTACAGATCTGCCAAATAATACACTTTCTTCATGCGATGACAACTTCAGACCACGAGGACCACGGCCCTTCTGAGTGCCCACTTGGAGAAGGTCCTCATCACCGCAGCCTCGGCTCGAGCAGTCTTCCGCATCTTGCCTTCCTAACTGCTTTCCTTGTGAAAGCACAGTGGTGTGCCTTTCAAAAAAACAGTGCCAAGCGGCTGAGGGCCGGGACTGCACCATCCCAAGTCACCAGCAGCTGACACGGAGGACAGGCAGAAAATGCCAGATTCTGACTCACTGTTTGGCCTCTCGCGTCTCGCTGGTGTTTCCTCCTTCCAGTGGTGCTGAGGGAAGGCTGGCTCGCCCTCTGAAAGGCCGACACTGTGGTGGGCGTGCGCAGGGATGTGAACTTCTGCTTGTAGCGGTGGTGTGTACAGGACGTGATTGGTGTAAAATGAGCGCTGTGTGAGTGGCCTTGTGGGCTGGTGGCAGTATTGGCTAATTCGGCCAGCGGATCCACCTCATTTTCATGGTAAGTGTTTTCCGTTATGTCTGAGGTATTCTGGTTCCAAGGTGATCCTGGAAAATCTTGATGTGAAACATCTGGACTTAACTGGCATATGGCAGACTGGGTAGGGTCGCTCTGAACAGCCTGAAGTTCAGGAAGGCCGTCAAGCTCCATGTGCTGTCCCGGGGGTTGTCCTGGGTGAGGATGGCAGGTCTTCATTACACTGTAGCGACTGCAGGGCGTCGTTGGTCCTGGCACTCCTCGTCCGTCACCATCGGGGGTTATATATGAAAAAATATTCAACAATTTTTTCTGGCTTGTCTCCACTTCCCACACCATGTTGTGATGCTCGGACAGACCCGACGCCATTGCCAAGTCTTATATTTTAAAGCTCTATAAACCCTCCCCACACTCTGATAAGCCTTTCCCACACTTTAAAAAACACTTCTAATGTTCTTGACCATTTTCCAAACTTGTAAACCAATGCAGTTTTAACAACATATGTATACTGTAGGTATTGCAAAATCCCACAATATAGTGGAAAATCTACAATAAATAATTTAGCCCAATTTTTTAAAAAACCCACGAAGCAGTGAATCTGTGAAAGTTGAACCACAAAACAGTGAGAGACTACTGTACTGATTTCCACAATGGTTGCACCAGCCTGCACTCCCACCAGCAGCGGGAGAAGCATTCACTTTCCCCACAGCCTCTCCAGCAGTTGTTATTGGCTGACTCCTTGATGATAGCCCTTCTTTCTGGTGCAAGATGTTATCTCAGCGTTGTTTCTAATTTGCATCTTTTGAATGACCAAAGATGTTGAACATTTTTTTCATATGCTTATTTGCCATTTCTCTCTCTCTCTCTCTCTCTCTCTCTCTCTCTCTCTCTCTCTCTGCTTTTACTATCTCTTCATTTATGAAGTATATATTCATCTAAGATGCCCATTTTTGGATTGGGTCTTTGAATTTTGGAAGCCTGATTTTTAAAAATTCTTTATATGTTCTAAGTAGAAGTCCTTTGTCTGAAGGACAGTCCACTATAATTTTTTTCCCAATTTGTGGGTTTTCTTTTTACTCTGTTGATATCTTTGACATGTAGAAACTGAAAAGGTGAGATCCCAATTGTTGGTTCTTTGAAGTATTTCCCGTGCAGCTTGACTTTGTTCACGAGCTCCCCGTCCAGTGTCCTGAAGGCCTCTGCTTACTTTCTCTTCCAGAAGATTTAACGTTTCAGTTTTAATATTCAAATCTTTAATCTATTTTTTTTTTTTTTGTGGTACTTGCTAGGGATTGAACTCAGGACCCTGCACTTGCCAGGAAGCACTTATTCTACTGAGCTATCTTCCCAGCCCTCTTTGATCCATTTTTGACCATAGTTTTGTGCATGGTGATAGCATGGATCTATTTTAAGCCTTCAGTTTGTGAACAGCCATTTTTCTCAGCACCACTTGTTAAAGAGGCCATCACTCTTCCAGTGAACACGTTTGGTCCCTTTGTCAAAGGTAAGGTGGCTGAGTATGTTTGGAGTTGTGTCTGCATCTCTTAGTCTGTTCCATTCATCCTCAGGCCTGTTTTCTTTCCAGTAGCATGCCGATTTTATCACAGTTGCTTTGGAGTATAATTTCAAGTCAGGGATGATGATGCCTGCTGCCTTTCCTTTGTCGCCTAAGATTGCATTTGCAATCTGATTTCAGATGAAGTTTTGGAATATTCATTCTAGATCTGTGAGGTATACTAATGGTATTTTAATCGGGATTGCACTGAATCTGTGTAACAATTTTTGGAGTATGGCCATTTTCACAATGTTGGCTCTCCCTATCCAGGAGTAAGGAATATCTTTCCATTTTCTGAAATCCTCTTTGATCTCTTTTTTTCAGAGTACTATAATTTTTGCTGTATAAATCTTTTACTTCCTTTGTGAGATTGATTTCTGTGTATTTCATTTTTTGGGGTGTTATTGTGAAAGGCTTGGTTTCTGACTCGGCCCAAGAGTAGAGATGTGGGGTAATGACCTGGAGGAGGAACGGGGATGAACAAGACAGGGCAAGAGACACAAGAGATGGAGACAAGACAGGCTTTCTGATCAAGTCTCATTTATTGAGGAAGTGAGCAGGGTCTAAATAGCCGTGTAGTGGAAGTAGTTGGGTGGGCCTAGTTGTGGATTGGTAGTGGAGGTCCAGGACCACAGGAAGATGCTGAGGCAAGCAGGGATTGGTGCTGCAGCACTTCATGCCCAAATAAGGGAAAATATAACAGGAGCGTTCTATCGCCCCCCCACAGGTTTCCATAATTTCTTTCTTGGTGCACTCATTGTTTGTGTATAGAAATGCTATTGATTTATGAGTCGTGACTTTGTATCCTGCTATGTTTTTGAATTTGGTTATTAAATCTACAAACTTCTTATGGAGTTTTTGGGGTCTTCTATGTACAGTATCATGTTATCTGCAAATAATAATTTAACTTCTTTCTTTCAGTCATTATTGCTTTTATTTCTTTCTCTTGTCTAATTGCTCTGGCTAATGTTTCTAGAACTACATTGAACAGGAGTGGTGATAGTGGGCATCCTTGTCTTATAACTGATTTTAAAATGAAGGCTTTTGGGTTGGGAAGATAGTGCAACAGTCTAGGCACCTGCCTGGCAAAGGGCAAAGACCTGGGTTTGAACCCTGGTACCGTATGCTGTGCTGGGCCTGGAATGCTGGGAGCACTGTGTCAGCCACTGAAACCAGGCATGGTGGTGTATGTCTATAATCCCATCACTGGGGAGGCTGAGTCAGGAAGATCACTATGCGTCTGAGCTGTGTAGTGAGACCCTGTACAAAAAAGAAATAAATAAAATGAATAAAGTGAAGGCTTTCAATATGATGTTAGCTGTTGGTTTGTTTTAGATGGATTTTGTCAGGTTGAGGTAAAGAACATCTATTCCAATTTTTTGTAGGGTTTTTTTTTTATCATGAATGAGCGTTGAACTTTTTCAAAAGCTCCTTCTGTATCTATTGAGGTGATCACGTGATTTTTGTCTTTGTCTCTGTTGATGTGGTGTATTACATTTATGGATTTGCATGCATTAAACCATTCCTGCATTCCTGGGATGAATCCCACCGGTTTGTGATGTATAATCTTCTTGATGATTTGCTGCGTTCTGTTCGCTAGTAGTTTATTGAAGATTTTTACAGTTGGCCTGTAGCTCTCTTTTTGGTTGTGTCCTTCTCTGGTTTTGGTGTCAGAATAATACTTGCCTGTCTGAAGGAGTTTGGGAGAATCGCTTCCCTTTCCATTTCATTGATGAGTTTGGGAAGAGGTGGCATTAGGTCCTCCCTAAATTTCTTACAGAATTTAGCTGTGAATCCATCAGGACCTGGGCATTTCTTTGTTGTTAGGTTTTTAAATTACATTTTCAATTTCATTGAATTTTAAAGGACGTTCAGTTTTAATTTGAGGAATTTTCTTTCAAGTATTTGTAGTAATTTTTATGATCAAGATAAAGGCCTTTATGAGCACGGGATGCTCACTTTTTTAAAAAATTGCCACATTTACAGTTACCGTTGCTTATCAGCTAGCTCTTAGAGTCTGTGCTGATCAGCTCACCTTCAGAAATCTATTGTTTTGTTATTTCTTCTAGATGTAACTAGCTTGTTTACTTTCGTAGGTATTTCCGTAAAGCTTGGATTCATGTTTGATGTTTGACTGAATTTCCTTTTTAAAAGTCTAGGAGGCCCAGGGAGGGCGCTCAGGGCTCCCGGTAGTCGCGCAGACCTCAGTCCGGGCTGTCAGGGCGGCGGCTCCTCCAGAACTGTGCTTTTGCAGCTGATAGTTTTGCCTACTGTTACGTAAGCTTAAATTTCAGCTCACATTCTCAGAGGAGACCTATAAAGATAACATTTTTCCCCACCCAGAAACGTTGGGAAGACATGGATTTCTCCCTCCTTCTGTCTCCAGAGCCAGGCTGCGGGCTGTCTGAGCAGCTCGGAAGGCCAGCGCCTGGCGCTCCGGCAGGAAGCCCGTGTCTGGGCCTGTGCAGAAGCCACCTCAGCCTGGGGCTGCCAACCCCACCGATGCAGGCCACCTGGGGACATTCGATCTGAACTTGAGGTAAACAGCAAGTCTTATTTTTTTAGTGCAAATATATTCCTTGCAATATCTGTACCCCTAAAATTCAAGCTTAGCTAGGTGCTTTGTATTTTTATTTTCTGAATCTAACATCTGACTTTGGCTTTTTTTGTATTTCTGGCTTCCTGGCCCTGCTTAAGTGTTTTCAACGTCTATTACTTTTTGTTGTAATTGGTCCAGCATTGGACATTTAGAGGTAGGATGCTTGTTAACATCCACCATCCCCTTGTCCCCTCGTCCCCAGAGCGGTCTCCACCTCTGCTTCGTATATGTAGACATGTCCACCAGTGCCTGGTCCTGGAGCCCAGCTGAACACCATGAGGAGTGGCATACCGTTCTGTGGGTTAAGCTTTTTTGATTTCAAGGAATATTATAATAATTCAAGGAAACAAATATTTATTTTAAGAAAATGACCTCAACAAGGTGGATCTCTGGGCCTATGTTTCCTAATATCCTGGCAATACCAGAGATGTGAAAAGGTTACTTTATCAGCCTCAATATTTTAGACCGAATGGACATCTCCCATCTCTGAGAAGCTTTTTTATGCTGGAATCTTTCCTACTTGCCATTAAAGAGGTCTCAACTAGGTGGAAATCGGGTAACCATTGTGGAACTGACGTGGTCTCACCAAACGGGTACATTTCCATTTATTTATTTTTTAAACTTAAAAAAATATTTTATCTTTTAATTTATTTGTTACAGGATCTCGCTGTGCAGCTCAGATTCATAGTGGCCCTCTTGTCTCAGCCTGCCCAGCGCTGGGATTACGGGTGTGCTCCACCACGCCTGGTTTCAGGGCTGGCACAACACAACCTGGGGTTCCAAGGCCCGCATGGCATGCAGTCCCGGGGATCGAACCCAGATCCTTGTGCTTGCCAGGCAGGGACTTAGACTGCCAAGCTATCTCACCAGCTTCTACTTACTTTAAATACCTCCATTCTGTCATTCCTCAGGACAGAAGTAGCTCCTTCTTGCAGTGATCCATGAGGGCCCATCTCTCCACTCAACTTCTGCCATCTAGACTGGACTGAGGACTAGAACCCAGGAGCGAACTGGGGCAGCACTGAGGGAAGTCACGTCATGGTCTGCTGTGTGCATCTTTTCTTAAAAACAGGGTGGAGGAACTACTCCTGGTGGAGACTTAGGGCTGAGTTCAGGAGCTGAGCCGGACACCCTGGCCACAGGGGCTGGCCAGGAGGGGAGCACATAGCGGAGCTCTGGCTGTGGGGGTGCAGCACGGCAGCAGAGGGGAGAAGCAGCAGAGGAAAAGGAGATTTAGAGATTACTGTCAACATTCCGTGGACAGCAGCTGGCTGTGCAGGAAAGTGTCTCCAACTCTACGTGATGTATGTTGAAGTTTTAGAGGTGAAATGTCAAACTATCCATGACTTGCTTTTTTTTTTTTTTTTTGGCCAACAGCCAATCTCTCTTGGCAGGGGGGACTGGGGATTGAACTCAGGCCCTTGTGCTTGTCAGGGAAGCACTTATTCTACTGAGCCATCTCTCAGGCCCTCCATGACTTGCTTTCAAAGGGTTTTCTATATATTATATCCTTATATAGTATATTAATTAAAATACAGAAAATATTAAAAGTTACTCGATATAATTTATAGACTTATGGGTGTTCACTGATCTGATTCTTTCAACTTTCTGTCTGAAAATTTCCATATTAAAACATTGAAAAAGAAAACTTTAAGAAGAAAAGACCAGTGGGGATAAGCCTCCTTCCCCAGTGGATTTTAAGACATCGCTGCTGTCTTCTCTGCCTGGACATGTCCTGACTCCTTTAGGACAGGGAAGTCAAGGGCTAGGAATGGGGAGGGGAACAGGGGAGGTAAGATGAAGACATCATCTTCAGCTTTAATGTTAAAATAGAGCTTGTTTTAAGATGGTAGCCTTGGGGCTGAGAAGATAGCTTGGTGCCCCAAGT
>NW_004524633.1:4428102-4440203 GCF_000260255.1 Octodon degus
AATAAATAAATAAAAAATTAAAAAAATAATACTGTGACCAAAACAGTATTCTGGGAAACAAGGACATCTTTTGAAACAGCCAATCTCTCTTGGCAGTGATAAAGTATAGTGTTGAAAAAGCACATCTTAGAGTGGGTTAAGATTAGATGTTATATGAAAAGGAGATCTCTTTAAGATGGGCTAAATAAACTGAGAATTTCTATGCTAACAAAGAAAACACAGTAGTGATACCTGTTCGTATGGTATCATTTTAAATATTTAGAGGATCCTACAGAAATTAAGTCATAACCAGGTATAATGACACCTGTAATCCCAGCTACTGGGGAGGGTAAGGAAGGAGGATTCCAAATTTGAGGCCAGCTTGCACAAATTAATGTGATCCTGTTTCAAACAATAGAAAAGGACTTAGGAATTGACCAATGACAGATATTGTCACGACTCTAGGTGAGAGGAACACTTCTCCATTGGTGGTGGAAGTGTAGACCGGTGCGTCCACTGTGGAAATCAGTGTGGATTAGAGGTCCCATTCAGCCCAGCTATTCCTCGTCTTGTATCCTACCATAGAAATGTATGTGGGGCTATGTTCACAGCAGCACAACTTGTCAGAGCCAAATTTTGGAAACAACTCAGACGCCCATCAACTGAGGAATGGATTAAAAAGATTTGGTTTTTGAATACAATGGAGTACTTCTCAGCCATAAAGGAGGACGGACTTGAGCCTTTTTTTTTTTTTTTTTTAGAAAAATTGATGCCACTAGAGACCATACTCATAAGTGAAATCAATCAGCCTCATACGTGTCAACATCACGCTGTCTTCCTGGTGTGAGAAACTGAAAGCGCACACAAGACCTAAAATGTACGGTAGATATCGTGAAATGAGGAACAGTTGTTCAGAAGGAAAAAGGAACGAGCATGGGTGAAAGGGGAAAGGGCAGGCGGGAAAAGGAAACAAATGCAAGTCAGTCACGCTATTAGTGTCTCTTAGTTCATTCAGATGGAAGGGTCCATCCCCGGCCACATGCAGTGCCAGCCCCGCCCCCAGGGTGGGCCGAGCAGGCCACAGAGTCTGGGTGTGGTGGTGCATGCCTGTAATCCCAGCACTGGGAGGCTCAAAACAGGAGGATCACTAGGAGTTTGAGCTGCGTAGAGACCCTGTAACAACTAAATACAATTTTTTTTTTTTAAAAGGAAGGTTCATGCTGATATTGATTGGAGAAGGTTTTATGCCCATATCTTGCACCCTGAGCAACTACTTTAAAGATAACAACATATAATGTATTAACTATTGTTATCCTATTATTTTGTTATGAATTTTTGTTTCACCTTTTTTCCATAAAATTAAAAAAAAAACTTCCTTAATAAAATTTAAAGAGAAGAAAGAAAAAAGGACTAGGGTGTAGGCAGGTGGCAGAACACCTGTGGTGCAGTCCCCAGCAGCCCCCGTGAAGGCACAGCCTCGCCAGCTTCGGATGAGAAGGGACTGAAGGCAGGGCCGTGCCACCTCCTCTTCCAAGGATGACTCTCTTCAGTATTTACTGCGAAAATATCAGAGGCTTGTGTTTCACAGCCCCAAAGGGCAGATGATCTTGGGTCTTTACGAAATTAGAATTAAGATCAGGTTGTTTGAGAAGCTCCCTCCCCGATGAGAATATTAGGTAGCGTCTCGCTGTTATTGAGGAGCTGTCCCCACGGGGGCTAACCTGCTTTGTCCTGAGGTCCAAGTAGGTCACAATGTTGTATGAGAATTTACAAACATATCATCTTCAATTTAAGAAAATGGAATTGTCAGCTATAGTGTTAAAATGAAAGAATAATGAGTTGTAAACAAAGGAATGAAATACACAAGAAGAGAGAATACCCAAAAGAGCAGACGGACTTGCAGAAGACGCAACACAACTTCTAGAAGTTGCTTGTGCAGCCCCTGCGGTTAGAAGGCTCCGCTCGGCGCAGGCAGCTGTCCGCCTTTCTGAGCGGGCCGAGCCCTCCGCCGTGCTCCGCCTCGCAGCCAGCCTCAGTGCAGAGAAGCTGGCAAGCAGCATCATGGAGTAAAGGAATAAACCAGACAGCAGGCACCATGAGGCTAAGCCGGCAGATCCGACGAGAGGCCGGGCTAGACCCACAGAGGTATTTTGATTATTATGAATTATACATAGCTTTTGAAAAAATATGCAGCCTCTGGAGATTAAAGAAATGAGTGTAACAGTTTAAGAAATAGTGGAACCCAACACAGTAGAAGAAACACGGCCAAAGAGAAGTTTAGAGATCAGAAGATAAAGCTCTCGTGTATTTACTCAGAGGCTGCTTATGAAGACAAAACAGGACTATGTGGCAGAGGGGTTCAGAGACTCGAGGTGGCAAGAGAAGGGCGCACCACCCGTGCAGCAGGATCTGTGGAGGCCAAATACAGAGGATGGGTAGACCTGGCTGGGGCTTTCTGACTGGCGACCTTTCAGAGCGGACGGAGGTCATGACTGTTGTGTTTTATACCTACGTGTCCCCAAAGCTTCATGCACTCGTAGGTGGGAGCTGGGGTGCCAACGGGACCCTGGGCTGCATCCTCACCACCACCGCCCACCAGGGAGTCTGCAGCTGAACTTGCTGTTGAGAGGCGGGGTAGGACTGGAGGAGGACACCCCTGGGGGCGGTGTGGGGATTCGATCCCTCCCCTCCCCCACAACCTTTCCCCACTTGCTGTCCCCCTGTTTCTCTGCCTGCTGCCCTGCCGCCCGACTTGGAGCCAGCCAGCGGGGGCCTGAAAGCCCTGCACGCCGTGAGCTCAATGCCCCTTTCGTCCCTTGATTTGTAAGTGTCGCATATTTTGTCTCAGTAATGAGAAAGGTCACTAAGACGATGACTCTCAAGACCTGGGAATCGTAAGTCCAGGCTGTAAAGCTAAATGCCTCATTAGGGTTAGAGATTTTGTGGGAACAAAACTGTTGCATTTTGGCCACCAGACCAGCAAAGATGATGGCTGTACTAGTGTCCTCTTGAGTTTCTCACAGGCAGAAGAAAGTTGAAGAGACCCACAGAGGAGCAGGCCCCTGGAATCCTCAAAAGAGGCAAAGGGAGGCCCCGCAGGGGTGTTGGGACCCTTGCTCCCCCTCTGCCTGTAGCCACCCCGACACACTGACCCCAGCTCTGTTCAGGGCTGGCTTTGCCAGTGAGCTCATCGGCAGCCATCCAAGGCTGGCGACTAAAGGTGGCATCTTTCTTCGCATATGGTTGAAAAATGAATGATGCTATTTTCCAACTAAAGTTGAAGTAATATCTGCTTTGCTTGCGTTAACAAATGTACCTGATGAGGCAAAAGAGACTCCAGCTTAAGGGAGGGTCTCTTGAGTTAAACTCACCCCATCAGCCTTTCCGGTATAGCTACCATGAGCCCACTTAGAGAAAACCAGGGTCATAAAATGGGAACAAATAGGACAACCTGGGAAAGAGAGCAAACATTAAGCCGCACTGCCCCGTGGCAGAGATGGTCAACAGTGGCTGGGAAAAGTAAACCTTCTTGTAAAATCCCTGAAGATGAGCTATGGAAAGGTGGTTACTATGGAAACCTGTGAAGTGTATAACCGGAAAGCAAAGTTCAGGTGGGCACCATCAACTTGGGGGTCCTGACCCAAAGGCAGGCTGTCACGAGCCCACAAGAAATGCTTCCTTGTTCCTTGGCACTTGGTCTCTTTTGTGGGGGCTTCTCTTCAGCCGCTCCACAGGTGGCAGGGCCCCCAGCTGATTCCAGCTGGCCACCTGCGGGAGACTGAGGTTGGATGTGACCTAGGCAAGATTCAAAATCAGATTTCTCACCCACCTCTGATTCACTGGAGACTTGCTTTTCTTCCAGGCTG
The DNA here is from genome assembly GCF_000260255.1 of Octodon degus. Classification (NCBI taxonomy): domain Eukaryota; kingdom Metazoa; phylum Chordata; class Mammalia; order Rodentia; family Octodontidae; genus Octodon; species Octodon degus. Next base: position 4,431,948 of record NW_004524633.1, read on the forward strand.
CAGTTTGGTGGGTGCGGGCTCCCAGATGTGGCAGCCATTTGCTTTTGGTGTAGCTGAGAATTTGGTCGGAGTTTCGTCTCTGAATTTGGTCAGTTAGCCTTTGGGTTTGTTTTGGTCGGTCCTGGTGATAGAGGTATTCTAACCTGATGGTGGGAGCTCCTGGGATTAGAGTGTCTGTCTGCTTGCGCTTCCAAATGCGCCTGTTCAGATCACCCTGCATCTGTCGTCTGGATTGGCAGCCTGCTGGTGCCTGCTTCTGCCCTTCCCGCTCCTCCATGTCACCCACCCAGCAGCTCAGAGGAGTCCAGACCTGGCTGTGCTGCTGCGGAGCACCGCAGCTACAGCTGTTGTTCCAGACTTCCCGACTTTGGTTTCTCGCCGTGGTGTGGGCTGGAAGGGCGAGTGCCCAGCTACTGGCTGGGGGTACACCTGGCAGCAAGCCACCGGGGCTGGGATGTACCACCAAGAACTCTGATGAACTTGAGGGGGACACTTCATACCTTTTGTGGCCTTCTCTCAGTGTAGGGTGGCCATCCACAGGCAGGCTCAGCCTTCATGAAGCCAGCAGGCTGTGGGAGGTTGTTCCTGGGAAACTGGGGCATTTGGATCTGTTCCCTTGTATAGATTCCCACTATGCACAGGCAGGACGATGCCTCAGTGGCTGAGGGTGTGTCGCTGTGGCTTTCCAGACTGAGTTTTAGTAACCCCCCTGGGCTCCGGAAGAGAGGATCTTGCCTTTGGCCTCCAGCAGCACCACCCAACACCCCTCTCCCACCTCGGTAGGCGACCCCCCACTCTGGGCTGCAGAGAGGAAAGAGATGCAGGGGAAGAAACTCCCGACCTGAAGGATACATGGGACCAGTTCGTGTTCTCTAAAACAGGAATGGGGTTAAGAGCAGAATTTATTTATTGGGGGGAAGAAAGCTTCTCTTTGAGAGAGGGACAGAAGGGGACCTGAGGAGGTTGCCAAGGAGCTTGTCCTTTCTAGGGACTTTTGTACAGCAAAACCTTGAGGTGAGGCGGGTCTAAGGTGGAAAACGAGGGAACTCACTAAGTGGGCATGAGGTAGGGCAAAACTATGGTTAACCAACAAGACTATAAGCACAACTGCTTAGGTAACATCGATTAAATCAGGATCCAATAGGGTACGTATTCAAACAGGCATGAATACAGAGCAGGGGCTGTACCTGTAGGTGTTACTGACTCTTCCTGGCGTTTTTTTTTTTTTTTTTTTTTTGATACTGGGGCTCAAACTCAAGACCTTCTAGGCTTGTGCCTTGAGCTATCTCCCCGGTCCCTCCCTGGCTTTTGCAAGGTGATAGATACTTATTTAGAGTATCAATCCCTGATGTTTATCCTTATGGCGGTATGTGGGTGCTTTTGTTTAAGCTTTGGTCTGCAGGTGTGGCCGGCAGCAGAGGTGCCTGTCTTCCCCACAGTTGCAAGGTGGCTCTTCCGCACTGGCTCCTTTGGGGACTGTGCCCTGTCTGACTGGCTATAACATTTCTATCAAACTCAGCTGCCTACAGCACTGGCACAGCGGCCCAGACATCTGCCATGAATGAGTTTGTCTCTGTTAAGAGAAAGTGTTCAGAAAGTGTTGCATAACGGAGAGGATGCAGAGTGGAGATACAGACGGGAAAATAGAAAGTGGTGCTGGCAGCCCATAGGGAGGAGGCCGGCTGGAGTCCAGGGAAAGGGGAGAGAAAGGCAGACAGGGAGGAGGTCCTCGCGCTTCCCTGGATCCAGACCAGCGTGCCCATTGCAGGGAGAAGGGGCCTTTGAAGCTACAACATCCTAAGCTGCTAGACGGGAGAAGAAGGAAGTGTTCATGATGGAATCAGAGGAAGTTCCAGTTTGAGGTCATGGGTCTCCGCCTCTCAGCCCCAGGAACCCACGCTAGCTGCCAGTGTAGGGGGAAAGCCTGCTGGAGTTTCGCTAGGTGCTGGTGCAGATTTAGCAGTAGTTACCCATCTGTGACCCCGCTGGTGAACCAGAGAGAGCTCAGTGTTCTCCAGAGGCTCGGGCAGAAGACAGCCCCCAGGTCTGGCAGTGCGTGTGTCCCCAGTAGTAGTGGTTTGTGGGACGTGCGGAGCCAGTTGGTCTGAGACAATACCCAGTGACCATGGAAGCTGGAGGAGGGGGCGTAAAGGCCACATCCAGAGGCTGCGCAAGGCAGGGGTGTGGAGGGAACATCAGTCCCTGGAACTGGCCCTTCCCGCCAGAAGCAAGTCCAGGCCAGATGAATACTGTCCTGCCAGGACTCGGGCACTGTCAGAGCTGTGGCTGTCACCCTCCACCCTACCGTGCCTAGTCCTTGTGCTCTGCTCAGTTTGCTTCCTCGCGCTTGAGCTTGGCACACTGCCCTGGGCCCGAAGGAGGCTTTGATCTGATTCCGTGGCTTGCTGCATCGCGAGACTTGCTTGCTTTGAATGGGAGGATGGGGGTGTGGAAGAAGATGCCAGCAAGCGAGGCCAAGGCCCGCTCGACGGTGGCTGCCAGTATTGAGCCAAAACAGAATGTGAATATATGCATTAGCTATAAAGAAGCTTTTTATGTTTTTCAAATTCTTTAAGAGATTTCTGCTAATTGACCTACAAAATGTTTTTGTAATTACAAACTTTAAAAAGGTGATTATAATTTAATTTGGCCAAAATATAATTGGGTACACTCTGATTGTATAAACAAATTGTCTTGTGTGTGTTTTTGTTTGTTTACTTCTGTCCAATCTGTTTTATTTGAGCTCAATAATTTATTCTTTTTGTATTTTTGAAATTTTAAAGCATTTGGCTGGGGCTGGGGAAATGGCTCAGTGAAATAAGTGCTTCCCTAGCAAGTGCAAGGGCCTGAGTTCAATCCCCATTTCTGCCAAAAAAAAAAAAAAAAAAAAAAAAAAAAAAAGCGTTTGGCTATAATTTAATTTGGTTTAACGTCTTCTAAATGAAAGGCATGCTTCCTCCAAGGTTGCCAGTTGCTCAAAATGCTGTCGAATATGGCTTGATAAATGTGACGCATGTTGTTGTTCATGCATTGTAACTTGAGTGTCTCTCATTTGTTCACACTTGCGTGTTCAGGGCTGAGATTATATTTTCAGTGGTCATAAGATAGCTAAACAGAGATCCCTTAGGGTGGGGAGGGGCTGCTGGACAGGACCCCAATTGATGGATGGAAAGCAGCTGCCTAGAATAATACTAATGTTCCTGCTCATTAATAAGGAGCCCCAGTAGTCTCCATGGCCTTATAGGAGACACCCCAATAAATATTGTTCAAAATGCTCGTGGTATTAACAATTCAGGAATCAGGGTGGCCGCGGCAGCGCAGCTGAAGGCACTTGAGGGAAGACCCTTCCAGCACCGCCCTACGTTCGTCTCTCAGCGTTGGCCACAGGGCCTGACACCAAGCAGGTCGTTAAGCATAACGAGTTTAAGTGAGATAGATGTTAAGACAGTATGGTCTGGATGTTGCCAACGCCCACAGAATCGCTAGAAACGAGTCGCCGAGGAAAATTCTGCTCCGGAATCACCTCATTTCTTTTTTGTTTGCAGTGACACCCTCCTTATGCCAGATTTCCCCTATTCACTTAGCAGGGGCAGCGGAACTGGTATCTGCGGGGGACTTCCTACGTGCCGGTCACTTAACGCTGCTCACATTTAAGACCTTGTAATTTGCAAGGCTCCATAGCCCTAGTGAGAAAGGGGCGACGTCACGAGCTGTCCAGTGACCCAGAACCGGCACGCAGGCGCGTCAGAAGGGGCCCGAAGCGTGTAAGTAGCAGCGCTCGCCCCTGACCAGCGTGCTTCTAGAAATTTCCCTTCTCAGCTTAGACGAGGGCTCTTCACGCTCCACCGACTGGAACAGACGGGGCGCGGGGACAGAGGCCTCCGGACTCCCCAGCGCAGGAGCCGCTCGGGGGTGGTTGCCCACGACGTGCAAGAGATCGGGCCGGCCAGCCAGGAAGCGCGGCCCGGAGGCTCGTCAGGCGCAGCCCTGCGAGGGGACAGCCTGCCTGCTGGGCGCAGCGCGAAGCGGCCTGTGCTGGCCGGCCCGAGGGCGGACCCGGGCCGCGGCTCGTTTGCATATAAGGCACTTTGTGGGTATCACACCTCATATCAAGATTTTGGGAAAAGATGGAACTCAATACGAAGTGTGGTTTCTGCTGAGTGGTCACGTTCTGGCCACCACAGAGTCGCGGTGTCCAGTCGAGCTGTGGCAGATAGGAGACTGTATGTGTCAAGGCTGAAACCCTTTTAATAATTTTATAAGAAGCAAGTTTATTTCCCAGTCCTGGAGGCGGGAAAATCCGAGGTGAGGCCCCTGTCTGTCTTCCCAGGGCGCCTGCCGGGCCCTTCAGACCTGCGCTGTGCTCTGCTGCCACCTGCCGGTCATCTCAGAGAAGGCAGGAGGATCCTGCCCCATGCGGCCGGCTCGCGAAGCGCAGGAAGACTCCAGGGGGCTTCCCGCTCGCAGCTGCTAATTAACTTATTTAACCTCGAACCACCTTTGCATCATAGACACCCCCAAAGTCTCTCCTGGGGTGGGAGCTTTTATTATTAGTACGTCTGTGTTACACAGGAAATGCATGCATTGTGGGGGAGTTGGCACACGCCAACAGTCCCAGCGCCCAATCCTTCGCCTTCTGCCCCCAGCCTGGAGGTCACAGCTTTGTTCCTCCAACCCAGATCCACGGGCCAGTTGCGCAGGAAATAGAGTCCCTCAAGGATAAGAAATGGACAAAGATAGGACACCACGTGGCCTTAGCTCCGCCCGGCGGCGGCGAACCTGTGGCTCCCCCGCTGCGGCCGGCGGGCTGCTGGCGCCCGCCGCTGAGGGCGCTCCTGGGCTTGCCATCGCCGCTGGAGCCGTCTCCTGCCGCTGGTTGCTCTTAAAGGACTTAACAGGCTCACCTGCTCTGAATTGTGAACTAGGATTTAGACTCGGTCCGCTCACCTGCTGCTAGCGAGTGTCCAGTCATCCTCATAGACGCTTGTGTTAGTCATCGCTTTCTGGGGGGACCAGCTGGCACGCGTCCTTTCAAGGAGGACAGGTTCTTGTGGCTCCTGGCTCACGAGTTGCAGCCCATGCTCAGCTGGACCTGAGGCGGGAGCCTCGTGCAGAAAGGCGCAGGAAGGGAAGCTGCTCACCCGACCGCGGCCTGGGAGGAGCCGGCGCGGGGCTCCTGGCCCGGCGGCGGTCCGCAGTGTCTCCCTCCCGCGGTCCACGCGGGGCCTCTGTAGGCGGCCCTGAAGTCGGTGGTGTTCAGAGCAAAGCCCAGCTGTTCAGCAGCCCAAGGCCGGGGGTGGGCTGGGGGTGGGCGGTGGGGCAGGCCCAGGCCCAGGCCCAGGCTTCTGTTCTCCTTCGCCGGGCGCCTTGGAATCGACTGCCCCATGCTCCTTGTGGCCTCAGTGATCAGCGCGGTGTTCAGCCGGCAAAGCGGACGTGGTTTGGCGGCTTTGCCCGCGGAGGCCTGCTGAGCGACTGTAAAGACGCTGTGCCTGCTCCCTGGAGCTGTGACACCCTTTGCTTGCCCAGGTGTCTCTGACGTTCAGAGGGGAGGGCCTGTGCCCAGAGCCTGGCGCCCGGGCTTCAAACAGGCGGGCAGAGGCTTCCTCTGCGTCTTCTGAAACCGGTGTCTCCTGGCGCTCGTTTTCCGCAGGCGGCTCTTCCCTCCTCTTCCCGTGTCCCCAGAAGCCCACGGGGAACATTTGCCGTGGCTGCCCTGGAGTCCCGAGACCTGGCGCTGCCTTCTGACCCACGGGTCTTTCTGTCACCTCTTCCGTGATCTCCTTCCACCCCTCAGCCCCTGCCTTCCCTCTCAGTGGTAACTGCCCCCGCCCTGATCTCTCCACAGCCATCTGAAAATTTCACAAGTGAGTTGTGGGAAACGGCCACATTTCATTTAGAATTAACTCGAGGGAAAGGAGAGGGTGGCCTCAGAGGACTTTTTTGCATTGGAAAGATCTGTACAAATCAAAGTTGAAGACTTGTCAGTGGGAACCTTAATTTGAACTAAGAGGGACTAAGCAGGGCTTCTTCCCATCAGCAAATGAATCCCCCAAATCAAGCTGGATTTCTCCCCATTCCAAAGCAGGCACTTGCTCTGCTGCGCTATCTCACCGGCCCTCGCCTTGAGTCTTTTCAGTGTGGTGTTTCAGAATCTGAGTTGTTCCTCTGGAACAGACACGCTGTGTGAACGGAACACACATTGTCTTCTCGTGCTGCAGAGCAGGAAACAGAAACACAGCAGCATTAGCGCGCTCCGGTTTGCACAGCTGGGGGCCGGGGAGGGGGTCTCACAGCTTAGGTGGCTTTGCTCTGTCGGCTCCGACCACACAGGTCTTCCACGCTGTGTGTTGGGCATTCAGGAAAGCTGGTGTCTCAGTGGCCAGCCCACATTTTCACGTTGGATCTGTGATGCTGGGCCTGGGGCTTCGTGGTCCACGTTTCCCAGACTCCTCTGCCAGCGGCTTTGCTCGTAGGTTGTGGCATTAGAAGCTGTAGAAAGAGGCTGGGGAGGGAGAGAGGGGAGGGCGCCTCCTGTCTGCCTTCCTGTTCCTGACCACGTTTATGAAGGGTCATAGACTGCTGCAACCATGCCCCACAGCTGCCCGCCTCGCAGGCCACGTCCACCTCCCTTGGTGGCCACAGAGCAGGCTGCGCCGAGGCCTTCCACAGCAAGTCGTCAGGTTGTGGCTGGGCTCCTTCTGAAGTCGTCTCAGTGACAGGTTTCCAGGGCTTCCTCCAAGAGGCCTGGATTCTGGACTTCAGAACCTGTCCTGGTCTTCAGCCCACCTAGGGGTTGAAGTTGCTCCGAGCAGCGCTCCGTCTCTGGACCGCAGCAGCCGTCTTCATGTGCTAGTTGAGCGTTGTATGCCTGGGGAGCGGATTCTGCATCCTCTCTTGAGGAAACCTAGGGCTCTCAGTGTCCCTCAGCAGACTTGATGGACACATCACGCTCGCAGATATCACGCTCTAAGAAATGGGAGTCTTTGCGGGCATGTAAGCAAAAGTGACTTTTTGTTTCTAATTGCGTTTAGTTATTTATTTTTATTAGTGTGTATCCGTAGAATGTAATGATCACATTTCTCTTGGGGAATGAGACACTCTTCCTGTGTCCCCGTACACCCTTCCTGTGTCCCCATATACCCTTCCTGTGTCCCCGTACACCCTTCACGCGTCCCTTACCCTTTGCCGTAGGATTGCGTTTCATCACTGATCAGCATGTGACATCGACAGCTTTTCCTTCCATCAAACTTGCTGTTGTCGTCTCCAGCGTCATGCTGTCATGGTTCCCCCTGCGTGTCTGGCATTGCTTCCCCTCCCCCTATGTCCTGGGAAGACATTTCTTTCCTTATCCTGGTGTCTCTTAGGTCCTCTGAGGGGTCCTTTTGCTCACTATACATACTTTTCCTGGGATGGCTCATTCATTCCCCTTATTGCCTGTGTTCTGATGATGTATAAATCCTTGTTTTCAGCCACGTGTTCCTCCTCAGTTTCCGACGCACTGTCCAGTGGCCCAGGACGTCCCCATACAGTCCCTCCCCCTGAGTTGCTTTACAGGTCCTACATTGTGATATGGGGAGACCCACTTCCATCCAGTGTTGCTGGAAACCCCCTGGGCAGCGTGTCCCAACCCAAGCTGGTCCTCGCTCCTTCCCCCACCCTGTCTTTCCCGCCATTTCTGGAGTGAGTAGCTAACTAGCATTCATCCTGTTGTCCAGGTTGGGAAAAGCGCTGGGCCTCGCCCTGGCCTTCTGCGCCTCCCTCGTGTCCCACACACCAGCCCCACCCCGAGTTCACCGCTGCCCATCATCACCATTGCAGCTGCGCTCTAGGCCCCTGCAGCTTCCAACAACCTCCCACCACACCTCAGTTTCCTATTATGGTATTTAAAGCTCAGCTTCTATGCAGGGGTTAGAATATTTTTTCCCCAAATAAAAATCTAATCAGAGTCTGTCCTACATTTAAAATCCTTCAGTTCCAATTCTGCCCTTACAATAAAGCACAGAACCTCAGCGTGGCTCATCAAGTCACTTATGGTCTTGCAGTCGGTTCCTCTGGGCAAGGGTTGCGTGTCTTATGGGATGAGGTTGCCACCTAAAGGCTCTCAGTTCTGGCCTGTCAGCGGGGCATACCTGGGAAGCATCCGAGGAGGAGGCACTGCTCTGCAAAGCCTGCCATCTCTTTTGCCTATGTGCATGGTAGGGGCCTGCACCATTGCCTTGTGGGGAGGTGTGACAGGATTTTGAGAAGTGTGGC
>NW_004524633.1:4442203-4443833 GCF_000260255.1 Octodon degus
ATGATAGAGTGGGACGACAGCAAGATGGAAATCCATCAGGGCAAATATTAGAGCTTGCAGTTCCACATCCAGCTCCAGAGGAAGCTGTGGTCAGATGTGAACCCTAAAGAGCGTGGGGGCCCGCCCCGACAGCACTGTTGTCACTCCCCCTGCCCCTCCCCCGGTGGCTCTGCTCACAGCCTGTAGCTCCAAAGGGAGAAGCTTCATATTCCTGGCATCTCCAACACCTCCGAGTCTCCAGTGTATTTGTTTTCACTCTCACAGCTTCATGGGTGTTCCTTTCAGGGGCCCACTACCTGGCTTCTCAGGTCATCTGAAATCTTTTGGGAAATCTCCATGATCCCATAATTCTTGCATCTTGTATTCCTGAAAAACCAACACCACGTGGATGACAGCAAAGTCTGCCACAAGCTGCAGTGGTAGCTCAGAACCTTTGGACCATGGTTAAAGCGTGATCGCAGTGGCTTTTGACTGCCTGGATGTCTGGGGATCAAATTCTCAGGGTTGCCTTTCTGAAGCAGGGGACTTGGGATCCTCTTCTCAAATTAAAACACTTTAACAGCTTTTTACAGTTTTGTACTCTTAAGCCTGTAAATGTTGGGTTTTGCTGGTTCCCAAGATGCCTTTAAGCCATTTTTTTGGCCTGGTCTTGGCTTCTTTTTAATGCTAATCTTCAGCAACTGTGGCCCGCATGGCCCGACTTTTGGGGGGCTTCTTTTCCTATAAGCACTTCAAAGTATTTAACTCAGCTAGTTGGTCCTAATTCTCACTGCAGATCTGGCTGGAAGCAGCCGGAAGTGCTCGTGCCACAGTCCGGGCCCTGAGAGACCTTGGCATTTTCTCCACCAGATTAATTAGCCCAGCACCCTTAACTTCAATCTTCCACAATGTCTTAGGACAGGGAAAAGAGTATCCAAATTTTCTGTCACAGTGTCGTACACACGACCACAAGTCTAACTGCCAATAGTCTTTTTTCCTACCTGGGCCCCATCTTTACTGTCTATATTTCTAAGAGCATTTTGAAACTTCTAAGTTTCAGCCAGAATCTACAACTAGGTCAGCCGACAGCACTCTCAGGCTTCTCAATTGCATTGCTAAATCTGTCCAAATTCCTCCTGCAAACCAGTTCTAAAGACTTTCAAGCCTTGTGGTCAGCCCCACTTTTCATACCATAATCTGTCTAAGTTGTTTTCTAGTTACTGGAGCAAAATGCTCGGCACTCACAAGTGAAGGGATGAGAGGGCTGTTCTGGCCCAGGGACTTTACAGGATTCAGCCCATAGCTGTGTGGCTCCGAGGCATAACGGGAATGGAGGAGAGACGTGGGGAGAAACGCTGCTCACATCACGGCGGTCAGGAAGCAGAGAGTGGCGGGTGGGTGCAGGGGGGTCACTGGGACTTCCAGCTCACGCTCCCTGTGTCCTTTCTCTCCCAGCAGACCCTCCAGCCTCCGCAGGACACTGAGGTCTGGACTCTTCCGTGAATCCCTTCACTGATGAATATAGTGTTCCCATGACCTGGATTCTTTCCAAAGGACCCGCCTCTGAGCACACGAGCCTCTTTCAAGGCCCCCCTAGATCCAAATCCCAACACCCAACAACTTGAGGACAGAAAGTTGCTTTTGGCTCACC
>NW_004524633.1:4447499-4451888 GCF_000260255.1 Octodon degus
GTTCTTGCTGGCAAGGCCGCGCGCGACACTCCATGTTGGAACCGTTCGGCATCACTTCAATGTAAACTGTGACAATTATCAAGTAAAGCTGAGCTTATTCAGGAGTCAGAGGATGTTAATGACTGGAGAGCATTTTTGTGAGTGTGGTAACGATACTGGGATAAGGCAGCAATGTAGCAAAGATAATGTATACTCAGGTGGTTACAGGAGCAGTAGTATGTCTGGGGTTGGCTTTCATGTATTCTGACAAAAGAAAAAGAAATATCCATGTGAGGCAGCAGCGTGAAGCCCACAGGCACAGCGCAAAGAAAGTAGAGGCAAGTGCTGGCGCTCGTTCAGGCTGTGGTTAGGTACCCAGGGTTCACTGTTTTGTCTGCTTTTGTGTTTTAAGACAGCCATAAGGAAGAGTTAAAATAGCAAGACTAAGAGACACAAGCTTAAGTGTTCACGGTTTTTCTTACATGAGAAACACAAACCATGCCTAAAAAGCAAAATAAAAGACAAACAATAGGCAATAAAGAGATCTTTCTCAAATGAGCTCAAGAGATGGAAGGAAGGGGAACGGGATGGGGAAGGGGTGAAAAGACAACCGGGGTGTGTTATGTGCCTTACCAACTGGCCACGGAGAACTCGAACATTCTTTATTCCAAACACGGACTAAGAAAAGAATGAGAGAAAGCCGGCGGCATTGCCAGGCCAGAACTTCCACCAGCCTGCTCCTTTGCTATGGAGGTTCTCGCCAAGCGGAACCAAGAATGGTGGCTGCTCCGCTCCAACACCCCGCAGCTTTCTCAGTCATCACGTTGCTGTTTCGTTTCTAATCTAAAATTTTCCACCAGGAATTCTTTAATCTTTTCACTCATTTACTTTGCGCACAGTCTCAGTGCATTGAGCCTGTGGTTGCCGGGCTCCAAGCAGCGAACTTGCAGAAGAGAGCCCCTCAGCTCATGGTGTCCAGGAAGTGGAGGGGGCAGCGGCTGTGGGACGGCATGTGGTGCCCGAGGCTCAGCTCAGCGACGTGCCCAGACGTGCGCTGGAGTGCGCCTCGCTGCTCGGCTAGACCGTCATTAGTCCAATCAAGGATGTATTAGGATTTTTTTTAAATAAAAGAGCTGACAAGTTTATTTTCACATTTCACTATACAAATGAAGCTGTGCTTTCTGCACTTTTGTTTATCATACTTCTCCCTTCAAAACTATGCTTTGATAGGAAGGGGGAGCAAGTCTTCCTTGTCATTCATGCTGTTAGAAAACACCCAGAGCCACAGCCCCATGATCCCCTGGTGAAGCAGAGCAAATAATCTAAAACTGACACAGAGAGGCCACCCTCCACTTTATCTGTCTGGTTCAGTCACTTCTGGCTTAGTGGGCACCATCATGGGCCGACTGGGTGGTCACATCATTGGAGGCCCAGGCATCATCAGCATGTGGCCTCCCACAAGTGGCCTCACTCCAGGAGCAGGTCCCACTGGCATCATCCTGGGAGGGGGTGCCCATCATTGGCATCATGGGAAGGCCTCCCATATGGGTGCTGGCATCATACCAGGGCAAGGAGGACCCAGGAGACTGGGTGGAGGTGGGATTGTAGCCCCTGCTGGGGGAAGAGCAGATAACAGAGTAGCAGGTAGCTTTCCTTGTTGAAATGCAGCCATTTTTTATCAGCCAGGCTCTGAGCTTGCTCTTCCTTCCATTTCTGGTAGCAGTCTTTCACATTCTGTTATGTTTCCTACCACTGCAGTATGTCTTTCTCACAGACAGAGGGTCATGGCTGGGGTACGTATCACCGTGGTCACAAGAAAATGTAGGCATGTTGCTCCCCAGGCCATTGGTGGCACTCCATATTAGGATCGCCGATCACTGGTCCACACACCACCCACATCCAGTTGTCATTCAGCTGGCCACGTGCAATGTTGATCTAGTCTCTAAAGGATTGGGAGCTTGCAACCCTCTGATGTGGCGCTACCTTCAAGTCATGCAATGCATCTGTCACTGTCCCTTCGGCATGCACGCTAGAGTTCTGGCTCCTGTGGTCATATGTTGGTATAGACCTTTTCCTGAGCGGCCAATGCCCTCACTGATGTCTGAGTCCCTTTTGGTCCCAGGGCCATGTTCTTTTTCAAGCTCAAGATATGTACAAAGTTCAGCATCAGAGGTCTCAACTGTAATCTTCGTGCAAAGCCAGAAAAGATGCTGGGAAGTGGGGGTTGGGGCATCTAGCAGTTTTCAAGACTGCTGAAGGGGTGGGGTGAGCCTTGCCACAGAGAGCTCAGGCCTCCTCACCGTGAGCCTCCACCCTCACGCCCCTCTGCATCTCGGCCCCACCAGCCCCCTCCGGCTCCCCAAGGCAGCTTCATAGCTCTGCAGCCTCTCCACCTACTTCTTGTTGTGCGCTTGGCCACTGCTGCAAGGCAGAGGCCCTGCACTCCATTGAGGAGGGGTGGCATCCCTGGAATTCATCTGCCTGTGAGAGTTTCTTTTTCTTAATTTGCACAGTCCCCATATGTTCCAGAACAGTCCTAGAGCCGAGGGCCTACCAGCTTGCCCAAAGCATATGAAATGCCAAGCCGGAAGAACCAAAAGATATTGGCTTCCCACAAGAAAACTGCCAGAGTGAAACACACACTTAATCAAATGTCTCCCAAAGAAAATACTTTAACTGCCTCCCAGTTAAAATGTATTCTACATCCATTGAATGGAATATGCTGTAAGGGTTCATTTTAATCTTCTTTATATATTATAGGGCGGGGTCTTCAAAGTTAAGCCAACACAGGGCCTTCAAAGGCTAGAGAGTCACCCCACGTGGCCCGGGAGCTGGAGGAGCCCCAGCCGTACCTTGGGGGCGGCATCAATTCCATGGACAATGCATAAGGATTCGGAACAGCGCTTCACGCCAGGCCCAGAGTGAACATTTACCTTGGTCCTGGGGTCTGGCTACGGTCTGTGGTCCCTGGGACCCAGGCCATAAGTCTTATCCTTTCATGGCACCCATCCCCGTCTTCAGTGGACTCAGAGGGAAGTCAGGGTCTTGGGAACAAAAAGGGAACTTTTCAGTTCCGAGTCCAGCATAGCATCTGGGCCGTGAGAGCTTCCCAGAGCAGAAGCCCCACCCTTCCCGGCAGAGTGGGGAAGCAGGGCTCTTCGCCGGCTAGCCTGGACTCCCCAGCATGCACGACTGCCAGTCCGCTGGGCTCCAGACTTCACGTGCAGCCCACGTGTCTCGGCGGAGCTGCTCTGAGGCTCTTTCTGAACAGGGCTGGAGCCCAACACTTGAAGCCATCCGTGAGTGGGGTTCTTACTCCCTTAGTCCTCCCAGGGAGTGACCAGTGGGTGGTGCCATAGGGACAAAGAAGAGAGAAGCACCAATCTGAAAACATCCTCAGCCTTGCAATCTTCTTCGTGAAGAAATAGTAAGGGACACATGCTCGGTGTCACCTTCCATACTCTGCCTCACCTGCACAGTTATCTTCCTTGTTGCTTCTGCTGCCTGGATTTTGCCAAAGCTGCACCTGTTTCACCCTTTTGGTTTTCAAGCCAAATAAGTGTCTGTGTTCATGTACTGGTTCAGGTTGCCTGGTCTCCTGCAGAGCAACAGCAAGAGACTGCAGCTCCTAGCAGGAACTCCTAGAATAAGTGTGCCGAGTTCACATTTCTGATAGCAGAATGAGCTGAAGCCCTTGTGCTGCCACTTTTATGCAGAGCGATTACTTAAGTCACTTAGTCTTTTTGAGTTAGTGTTCTGTCTTTTGCAAAAATGGAGATAATTGTAAGTATTTTGACAGTTACCGGGGAGTTGAACGATGTATATAAGTTGAAGGCCTATGGAGGAGGCCTAAAATAATTAGATTTTCTTCATCCTCCTGCCTCTAGTATTGTCATGTCAGTTCATTGTGATGACAGCCTGAATGGATTATGAAACATGTACCAGATTGGCAGAGCAGAGCTGTGTGTGTTCACATGCATGTGTGTGTGTGCCCGCATGTGTGTGTGTGGGGGGGGGCACGATGTAGGCAGGAAAAGAGGAAGAAAGGCCCACCGTGGCCGTGGGTGGCACCAGCCAATGGGGTTGTAGGCTGGATGGAATGAAAAGGGAAAGAAGAGCCTGCTGTGTCCCTTTTCGCTGTGGCCTTTGGTCTTTGTGTCCAGGCTGGCGGGGTAGTCGCTTCAGCCTTCTGTCGTGGCCCTCGGCCTTCTGACCCCTACTGGGCCCCGCCCTGGGGAGCTCCAGGTCCCCTCTCCTCAGTTTGACCCTCCGGCTCTCCAGCCTCAGCCAGCTGCCCTAAGCCCTTCCACACTGCTGTCCCAGAGGCCACTGTGAGCCGCCCTAGAAAATCCTTTGCACATCCTCTATCTTATATCACATCTCTCTATAAAATATTAAATTATTTCTGTA
>NW_004524633.1:4452543-4454024 GCF_000260255.1 Octodon degus
ACATTTTCTACCAAGTGCCTGTGTTTTTGTGTCCAGGACACCAGAACATTCCCTATTTAAACTCCATCTTTCTGACAGCTATCTTGGCAGTATATATGTACCAATAACTTCAGAATGGACACACCATAACTTAGCAATTCCAGCTCTAGGAAATCATTGAAAGGAGGTAATTAAAACTTGCTAGAAGTGTGTCTATTTGTAAACTGACATACCCTTAATTTTTAGAGAGATTGTGGAATGCTGTAGCTATTAAATTATGTTGGGAAGAAAATAGCATAGATAAATGTTTATAATTAATTTGTTACTAGATAAAACTGGGCTGTGATGAAGCAGTTATTACAAAATGAACTTATTGGCTCAAAGTCAAGGCTTTGCAAGAAGAATAAAACACAGTAGACAAGTTATATAACGATGGTGCATGGATGGTGGAGCAAAAGGGAACTCTTGGTTTATTCCCTTGTGCCTCTTGTCTTTGTATACACTTCAGGATTGAGCTCGGGACCTTGCACTTCCCAGGCGGGTGCTCCTGCCGCCGCGCCATCTCCCCAGCCCTATGTACCTTCTGATGGTCAGTTACTGTCACTACTGGTGCCCGGTGACAGGTGCTTTCTTTGCCCTCAGGGTGTTTAGAGCTCTGGTCCCACTTCCTGCAGTATCACTTTCTCCTCTTGGTCAGTTGAAAGTTGCTGTTCATCCTTCACAGCTCGGCCTAGAGAATGACTAAGTCCTGGGGTTCTTTGTGGTGCTATTTATTTATTTAATTATTTGTTTATTTATTTTCTGTGTTAGGCATGGAACCCAGGGCCTTTTCACTGAGCTGCATCCTCAACCCTTCTTAATTTTTACAAGTTGAGACAGGGTCTTTCTGAGTCATTAAATTGCCTAGGCTGGCCTTGAACTTGTGATCTTTCTGCCTCAGCCTCCCAGAAGGCTGGAATTAGCGGTGTCCACCATCACTGCTCTGTGATTCCTTTGTATGCTGTGGCCCTTCAGCACTTTAAGACACTATCATACCCCTCTGATTTGTTGTTTACTGATCCCATTCAAAGATGATCTCTCGGGGGTCAAGGACTGTGCTCACTGCTCCTCACTCTTGTGGTGGCCATCGGTGCCACTCAATCTAGATTTCATATTTGAATACCAGCTCGAGGCAGGTGAGCAGGACTGGAAGGTTTTGAGCTACAGCTTTCCCACATTCCCAGCGTCCACCCTCAAGATCATCCAGTGTCTCGATGGCAAATATCCTGTTCAGCGCACCGTGCTGTTTAGAACACATTTTACTACTCTTAGCGTATCGGTTGCGGAGGCCCAACTCTCGGGAAGTTCATGTGGTGAGGGTCAGCAAAAGCGAAGCACTTGTGCGTGGGACAGACAACAAAGAGAAGCGACGCCCCAGCAGGGCGTCCCCGGCCACCCGTGGGCAGACGCCCCAGCAGGGGGTCCCCGGCCACCCGTGGGCAGACGCCCCAGCAGGGGGTCCC
>NW_004524633.1:4454344-4457400 GCF_000260255.1 Octodon degus
GGCCACCCGTGGGCAGCTCCCGTTCTCTTGCCATTACCGCTTTCTGTTTGCCTTGAAGCAGGCAACCTGGGCACTGTATAGAGCTGCTGACTAAAGGGGAGATGAAACACTTTCTCTCGCTTTCATCTTTTTTTTGGCAGAACCGGGGATTGAACTCAGGCCCTTGCACTTGCCAGGCAAGCACTTGTTCTATTGAGCTATCTTCCCAGCCCCCAGCTTAATCTTCTTAAAACTAAAACCAGCTGTGTGGCAAGTTGAGTTACTATGCAGCCAAGCTGTGGAGCAGCTTACAGGCTGACGCTACGTTGGCTAAGTTTATGTCTCGGTGTGCCCCCAAAGCCTCTTGCAGTCATGGGGACTTCCAGAGTTTGAGATTAACTCATGATCAAGGCTGAGATTATGGGTCTTAGTACTGCTGGGATTATGGGTCTGAGTGCTACACCCAGCCTGGGGCAGATAGTCTGAATGCAGCTTAAGGGAGAGGCCGGCTCTCTGCGGCCTGGCTGCTGCTCCTCCATTTGCTCTTGCTGCTCTGCTGCCCTCCGCCGCCATGAACGGCTGCCCTCTGCCGTGTGCCAGTCTGCCTGGAGCCAGCTGAGCACGGACTGAAGCCCCCAGTAACTATGAGCTAAGTAAACCTTGCCTTCCTTCCTTGTGAGTGTCGGGTATTTGTCCCAGCAAGGGGAAGAGTAACTGAGACGGCTTCTTCAGGTGAGAGCTGACCAGCTCGCTCATTAAAAGCTCAGCGGTGAAAAGCAATCTATTTTCAATGAAGTACACCTTTCACCCTCTGAGGACTGAGGATTGGTAAGAACAAAAGTACAGAAGTGTGTGTAGATGGAACAGACCCGCTGGTCCAGGTCCTTGGTTTCCAATGCATTCACTGCCGCGGCGGAACTCAGTTCCGTGGAATTGAAAGGCGGGGGCTGCGCTGGTCACCAAGGAGCCCTGGCCCGAAGCGCTGCGGCCCGCTTGCTTTGTCTCTGCCCCTCTGGCTCCATTTATAAAACTAGTGCACTGGGAGGGAGAGTGCACGCTGCAGCCTGAATCACATTATTGAACCATGTTATAAAAACATGGTTTCTCACCAAAAAGAAAGAGGAGAGCCAACACAGCGTTTCTGCACCGGAGCACAGAATGTTATTTTCTAAGACCTTTTAGCCCTTGCCCAACAGAAAAGAAAAATTCCATGTTTCCGTGCCAACTTGGCCCACCGCATCTGCCCTGTATCACTAGCACTCTCAACAGAATTAATGTCTAAAGCTTCTGCTATGATTTCAATTTAGAAGGGTTAGGGTGTTGGGTGCTGCCTCTAAGATTGAGATATTTGGGGTCAGATTGTAAAGTTTATTATCTAAATATTTCTCACTCTGGTGTCTAGGATACCAGCCAAACACATCCGTAGAAGTTGGAAGCTGTCCATTAGGCTCTAAATTGTCATTAAGGACATTGGGATGGTAAATTTATGCCCCAGAAGAAATTCACGTTGGGCCCGCTGGGCCATCCTGGGTCTTGTTCTTCCCTAGCAGCACAATTCCCTGGTCAGAGAGCACCTCTGAGAAAATGCTTTAATAGGGTAGGTAATGAAAGGATTCTTCAACATCATTATCACTACTGTCTTTGGCAGATCCCAGGTTTCCTTCCTCAGGGACTGCAGGAAGACTCTTGTTTCTGTAGACCTCCTTAACTGGACCCTGCGAGCTCAGGTCTGCAGGTCCTCACGCACCCTGTCCCTGAGCGCCTGTGTCGAAGCCCATGTCATACCTCCGTCCCCCAGCGGGCGGGCTCTGGAGCACGTCTTGCCATCAGCCCAGCCTCCTCCTGCGTCTGAAGAAACTTTCAGAGTGTGCCGACCCTGCCTGGGCCGCGCAGCTCTTTCTGGGCTGCGCATGCGTCTCTGATTGCCCGGCAGGGGTTTTGCCTCCACAGCGACCAAGTGGTGGACAGCCGTGGACGAGGCAGCTCCAGGTGTCGCCTCCGCCTGGTGCCTCAGTGTGCCACATGCATAGACTAAGCCTACTGCAAGGAATAATAGTCTGCGTAAGCATTTTGTGCTTAGCGTACCCTAAGTGCTTTGCCTATTCTAGTTCATTTAATCTTCATAACAGCTCTACAAAGAAAGTACTATAATATCGCTTTTTAAAGATGAGGAAATTGAATACAGAGAAGCAAAGAAAATTGTCCTAAGATTGAACAGCGGCATGATTCAGTTCAAGCCGTCTAATTTCAGAGTTCTACTCCTAAGTAATAGTAGCAAAATGAGCATCATTTTTAGGTTGGAAGACTATTCGAGTGGAATGACAGGTTTCAGTAGCGGTGCCCATTTGGACCGGTTAGGAGTTTATTCTGTGTTAAATATTTTGAATATCAGCTCTTCCCTTTGTGAGGAAGATTCTTGGGGTTTTGGGGCACCTGTCCTATATCTAAGCCCAAGTCACTCTATCTCATATCTCATTCTGGATTCCATTTTTTCCACATTTTTCCAAAGTTAATTTAAAGTTTTCTCAATGTGAACTTATCGTATCTCAAGTTCCATGATTACATTACTACCAAAACATCCACTTCTTTTTCAATGCAAATTCTTAAATCAAGTATTTTATATCAAAGTGACAAAATTATTCTTAATATTATCACATGCCATAGGAAAATAATTACATATATAGTTGTATGAAAAAGACAAAATATTTACTAACAATGGCATCCTTCCCATTTCTTCTAATTAGGCAATGTTACTTACAAGCCACTTAAAATAATTAGTAATTATTCAAATTCACCTGGTACTGGAAGTTTCAATTTTCCTCCAGAAATAAACACGAGTGCTGTGAAATGCACACTGTGACTGACCCAACCCAGGGAGTATTTAGGATTCCAAGCTAGTTTCTCCGACTGGTAATAGCGAAGCCGAAGCCTGTCCAGTGCAGAGCAATGTATGTAAGCTTCCCCGTTTGTCATAAGACAGGTACTGTGCACTTAAATCCTTTCACTCTTATTTTTTAATTTATTTATTTTATTTGATTTTATTTATTTGAGAGAGAGAGAGAGAGAGAGAGAGAGAG
>NW_004524633.1:4459110-4465608 GCF_000260255.1 Octodon degus
CAATACTTGATGATAAATACCTGTTCCATATTATGCCTAAGATGTTTGATATGCAGACAGATAGTGAGGTTAAGCTTAACAGCCTAAGTTGTTTGATAATAACAATAAACTTGTCTTCTAGATGGTTAACAACCTAAGTTTGCAGACCAAAATTAGAGAAAAAGGAGGGCTGCAAGGGAAGTCAACATTTTGGCCCTAGCCTTCCAAGGTCAATTAAGACTCAGGACATATGAGAACTTGTATTGTAACAGTTGTTCTTGATGAGATGTTGAAGTAGAACTCCCAGCAGGGCTGCGGCCTCGTGGTGCACGCTTGGGGGCCCAGCAGCGTGGAGTGCTGAGGGAGAAAGATCACCCGTTTAGGGCCAGTCGGGGAGACTTAATGAGATTCTGTCTCAAAAGAAATACACAAAAGGGCTGGGGCTGTAGCCCAGTGCTGTCTGGGCTCAGCCTCCAGCATAGTGCATGTACACACACACACACACACACACACACACACACACAGTCTCAAATGGGAGGCCAAGTGGGTAAAATTGGCTGTTGTTTGGCTGATGAAAAGGAAGGGACTATTTCAAACCCAGAAGAGACAGTGAGCAAGAATGTCACTGGATTTCAAATCCAGCCTCCACCCTTCACTGGGGCCTTTGGATGTGTTCTGTCAACACCCACCATCCTGCTCGCTTATTTCTTTTGTGAGGTAGAATATTGTTTGCACATGTGGGCTTTGTTGTAGACTTCCGGGAACACTTACTTTGCTATGACTCGGATGTAAAATATTCTGGGTTATTTTTCATATCTTAATGCTTCAATTTCCAACCCATAAAGTGGAATAATCATTCAGTTATTAGAGAGTTCAATGAGTTCATTTAAAAATTAAAATAGTTCGTAGTTAGAGACAGCACAGCTGGCTGTGAGGCCAGTTGTGAGACACCCATCGGTGGCCCTAAAACAAGTCATCACTGGATGCCAAGGTCACCTGGGCAGTTGGCAGTGTTGTTATGATTTGTGCCAGAAGAGGAGGCTAGATCCTTCGCGATTTCTGAATCCCCCAGAGACATTTTCCCTAAGACGCTCGTAGGCATTTCAGAGGTTTTCACAATATATCTTATTGCTTGCATCTATCGCTGGAGCTTGAGAGATTTTGGCATCAGACAGCTAAATATCCAGTCCCAGATCCACATGATCACTAGGTAAGCTCTGCCTCAGCACCCTCATACTTAACAGGGGCCCAAATACCTCCCCTCCCTAGTGTGATGATGATGGAGAGCTAAAGTCTGGTATGGAGGTAACCTACCTATCATTAAGTCTGCTGTTGTTCTCTTCAACACTTTCCCCTGGGGAAATATTTTCCTTAAATTTCATCTTTGCCCAGTCCCTGATAGACAGTTCTGTTTCCTGAAGTTTCAGAGAAGTCTGGATTATGTGTAAAGTATATCCCATCCAGGATACCAGCTTTCCTCTGTGTGTGGGGTGAGAGCGAGGTCTTCCCTGGCTGGTGGCCGCCGGCCTCTAGGGAGGCTGCATGCTCCTGCTCTCTTCCTGCCTCCTCCCCCAGCTGCTGTTTCTGAACCTTTCTGAGTGGCCGCACTGCCTTGTGGTTTCCAGTGGAACCCCGCTGGTGGGTGCTCTGGTGGCTGCTGTGTGCAGCAGCTTTGATGCTGGCAGTCTGGGCTTGAGTCACTACCTGAATTCATCAGCTCTCCCGTGCCTGGGCCCAATCCCTGAGGCCTCAGCTTAGTAGGAGAGGTGGAGCGTGGCTCAAGTGTGTGGAGGGGCAAGTCTATGGTCAGCTGGCTGCAGCTCATGGGGGAAGGGAACGGCAGGACAAAGTTGCTTTGTGGTGGCCAGCAGAGGAACCTGCTGGGAGGACAGGGTGGGACCATGTGGTCCTCAAGGCCATGTCTGCATGACTGTGGCCACCAAGGACTGCCCTTTAATAAGCCCTAGTCCCAAGGTCTGAAGCCTAGCCCTGGTCTCTCCCTCTGTCTGCAGGAGGGTCTCCTCCATTGGAGTGCCTCACCCTTGCAGAGGCTTTCCTTGGCAGAACAGGCTGAGTTGTTGAGGCACTCACTCCTGTGTGGCCACTGTGAGAACCACAGGGACAAGCCCTTGTCCCTCACCCTGGCTGACTCGGGGAGTGTCTGGCCCATTAAGCCATGACAGCTTTTATTCTCTATGTGAGACCCATTGTATCTTTATTACATGAGGATCAGGATACCATTCCTTAGGGTTTTCCAGCTTTTGAGCATAACTTTAGGCCCTCAGGGAGGGCATAGGCAGCCCATTGATAGCCCCAAGGTGACTAAGGTGACGCTGCCCTTGATTTGGAAAGGGTAGGCTGGGTCTTTCAGCCAAGCCATGCTGTCACTAAAGATTTCTCTCTTTTTTTAAATTTTTATTTTAAAAAATATTTTAATTTAATTTTTTTTCTTTTTGCTAATTTTTTGTTAGTGTACATAGGTTATACAGATGAATCAAGGTTTTTTTTTTTTTTGACAGATTTATAGATGCACATAACGACCCCCTATTTCATACATTTTTGGGTTTAATGCATACAATGTATTTTGATTATATTCCTGACCCCCGTTATCTACCCTGGCACCTCACTTCTTCGCTTTTCCTCCCTTCCTCTTGTCTAATCATGGTTTTCCTGTCATCTTTTTTATGTAACATTTGCCTTTCTAAGTTTGACTTACTTTGCTCCATATGACAATTTACAGATCAATTCATTTTTCTACAAATGACAAAATTGTGACCTTTTCGGGGCTGAATAATGCCCTGTTGTGCACATATCACACATTGCCTGTTCATCTTTCTCCCTATTACATATAGGTCAAATTTTTGTAAACAGAGATAATATTTGAATTTGAGTTTCAATCACTTGAAATGAGACACCTCATATTTACTACTACCTGAAGGTGGGAGACAGCTTTGGCTTAACATGGATGCCTAATTTATTTCTGTGTCCTTAAGCACCTACAAAGGGCAAGTGAGTTGAAATCTCCTAGCCTTTTACGAAAAGGACAAGAAGTACAATGGATGATATTACTAAGTTTATCTGGATAGTACCCTGGAAACAAAGTCCTTGAGTGCTAACAGGCACATTAGGGAGGGTCTGCATATTTTCTACATTTTATATTAGTTGCATGTTTTTTTTATTTTTTAAAGTTTCTAATACTAGGAGAATATATCATATGCTGTCTTTTAAATAAATTATAAGTCAAAGATATAGTATAAATCTTAGAGCAAAAATTAAGGTTAAGCAATATTCAGAAAATTAAAGACTAATTAATTAAAAATTAAATGTTTCAAAATAATTAAACTAAGAAAAAGTTTTCATGATAGCAAAGAAATACTAAGAGTAAAACATAAGATAAATACTGGAATGGCAAATAAATGACCAGCACTTCTAACAGTTTTAGGATATGACATCGCACAAAGTTCTAGTGTGTTGTGGACATGCATAATGACCATGACAGTTACTGGTGGCCAGGTGTCACTTGTGGAATGAGCTACAGCTATTTCTTTGAAATCCACTCTGTAGCCTCAGATGGAATCATGACCCATAGGGTGGAAGAGAAGTCCATTTGTAGAGTGTGCTGATGGAAATATTTTGCTGCTGAACACAAAAGAATAACTGAAAGACTACTATTGTATACCTCTTATTCTCCTGTGTTTGTTTGCCCTATTTGGTGGGTTCTTTCCATTCTCATTCATGGGGCTGTGATCAATTTGCTCCCTCTCTAGAACCTCATTTAGTAGTCTGTGTAGGCTTGGCTTTGTCCTCATGAAATTCTTAGTTGTTCTTTGTCATGGAAGTATTTCACTTCTCTATTATACTTGAAAGAGAGTTTTGCAGGGTATATCAGTCTGGGTTGGAATTTGTTTTCTTGCAAGACTTGAAGTACTTTGCTCCATGCTCTTCTTGCCTTGATGGTTTGTGAAGAGAAATCTGCCGTTATTCTGATGGGTTTTCCTTTAAATGTGATCTGTTTCTTTTCTTTAGCGGCTTTTAGTATACTGTTCCTCTGCTGAATTTCTGGGATCTTGATTATTATATGTCTTGGTGTGTTTTTTTTTTAAAATAAATTTTTATTTATTTATTTGCAGTACCGGGGATTGAACTCATGATCTTGCACTTGCCAGGGAAGTGCTTATTCTATTGAGCCATCTCCCCGTCTCTTGGTGTGGTTTTAATTGGGTTGATGTTATTTGGAGTTCTATATGCTTCGGTTACAGGAATGTCAGATTGTTGTCCCATATTTGGGAAGTTTTCTGCTATTACTTCTACCCATATTTTTTTTATATCATTTGTATTGACTCCTTCCTTCTCATTGATGCCTATTAGTCTCACAGTGTTCATCACCGCATCATCTTGCAGGTGTTGAATTATTTTCTCCTGCATTCTAGTTGTTTTTAAGAGATCTTTTCTTACCTTTTCACTAGCTGCAATAGTGTCTTTAAGGTCAGAAAGTCTATTTTCACTTTCATTCAAACGGTTTTGCCAGCTTGTGATTGAGGTTCTAATTTCCTGTGTATCACTTTGAATCTGCTTCATGCCTGCTATTTCTTTCCTATACTGCTTATTCAGGGGTTCCATCATTTTTATATTCTGCTCTATTTTTTTTATCAGTGTATTCTTTAGAAGCACTTAGTACTTCTTTGATTATAGTTATCACTACATTTTTTAGTTCAGAAATTATTTCTGATCTGATTTCTTCTATACCTTTCTGCAGTTGATTCTTTACTGTCAACACTATTATTTCAGAGATATCTGGCGTGTGATTTCCATTTTCCTCAGTGCTAGTGTCTTCTGCATTTGTACTGGGTGGACTCGGGGCCTGAGACTGCATTTTGTTCCTTCTCTTTGCCATTTTGTATACCACTGTCTCCTGACCTTTGGTGTAGAGCCTAGATAGTTATTACCTGAGTGCCAGGTCCAGATCTATGAAGTTCCGATTCCTCCAGGTGGGTGTTGTTTGGATCTGGCTGCCCCACTTCTTCCTGCTGCAGCCGTTGAAGATGAACCCTTTGTGTCTCTCTGGCAAGATGTTCTGCTCCTGAATCAGCTGGGTGGGTCTCGCCTCTAGCCTCTTTGCAGGGTGTTCTGCTGAAGGGTTCCGCGCTGGGCCTGCGCTCTGGGTCTATTCAGGATCCGGCGGCCCCAGGTCGTCTCACTCCCACATGAGGCCTGCGTGCTGGGTCTATTTGGGATTCGTCAGCCCCCGGTCAGCTCACTCCTAAAGATTTCTCTTACAGATACTTTCTCCGGATCTCCCCTTCAGCCCTGCCATGGGCTTCACCTGTAGCTTATCTGGTATGTACCACAGCATTCAAAACTGAGATAGAAAAAGTCTCCTTTTAAACATTCTGTTGTTTAAAATCACAGCTGCGGACAAGAAAGCCCTCAGCTGTCCATCTGTCTGTCTTCTATTTTTCTCTCTTATTTGGAGGGAAAAAAATTGGGGTGAAGTCTTAGGAGATGGCAGAAATCCCAGCTCAGTTAAAGCCCATTTTCTTTGTGGCCCGTTTCATTTGAGCCCGGGGAGTGGAGGGCCACTTCCAGCCAGAGACTTGGTTAAAAGCTTTTAACTTGATAGCTGCAGGATGTTGAAATGAATCACGTGTTGCGGTTTAACAGTGGCCTTACAGAAAACAAGTAGTTCTAATACATTTAATTTAGCTCCAAGAAGAATTAGGAGTATAATTTATATTATAAATTATGTTTATAATTTATAAATAGTAGTATGAGTTAGGACCTTGAAATGGGGTGTGATGGCTCATTAAATACAGCAGCAACTAATAATCCTTTAATGAGTCAATGCAATAGCATTGATTTCCCTTCATTTGTCCTTTTAAAATCCATGTCAACCTGCTGCATATAAAAAGATGGCCCTCGGGAGGGTGCGAGCGTGAGGGTGTGAGTGCTGATGGTGCGTGCGAGGCAGGGGCTTGCCTGACCCAGGCGGCCTCCCTGCGGCCTTTCTGAAGAATGAGTGGCAGAACGCCGCAGCAGGCTTGCAATTAGGCGGTCTCCGGCCCATGAATTCTCTTCTACAAATCTATTTTAAAGAATGAAAAACTATACAAACATATTTTTTCAAAAGTGTTTTTGCAGTGGAGCAATCTAAAATTTTAATTATAATTGCTTTACTAAATTAACATTTGGACACAGGACGGCATTTGGTGAAATCCTTTACAGGGTAAACAAGGCTAGGATATGAGCACTTGTGTACCAAGAGAGAAAATGCTTTAAAAATGAAGTGCAGAAGAATAGGGAGAACCAAATTCTGAACTCCAAATGTACATATTTATGTACACAAATACATATAATTCAAGAGCTAACATGTTAGCAGTGGATATCGAGAAATGGAATTCTGAATGATTCATGCCTTCCTCACCTGCATTTTCTAGCTTCTCCATAATAGATATGAATTACAACCATCTGAAATTAAGTAGTCACAATAGGCTTTATGTGATCCAGGCTCAAGATGGATAT
>NW_004524633.1:4465708-4467386 GCF_000260255.1 Octodon degus
TTTTTTGGCTGGCTCAGGATGCCTTAAGGGCAGGTCTGGTAAGGCATGAGGATCTGGGGATTGAACCACAGTGTCCTGAGCCTGACTGCTTTGCTTAAGCGGGCATGTAAACAACTGAGCTAATGGACAGGCGCCCTGATCCAGGCTCAAGAAGCAAGTGAAAAAGAAGGAAAGTTTCCTGAATCCAACATTAAATGCGGGTGACTATGAGGAGAAAAATGCAGCTGAGTGCTGGTGGAAAAGAAACGCTGGAATCTGTTTTCAGTGCCTGTCATCGATTGTTAACTGTAATTTCACTAGCAGAGAATCTTTCAGATACACAAAGCAAGAGAGTTAGGTAAAAGTAGTTTTCTTTATAATAACAAAATAAAGTATATATCTTGAGTGACTATTTTAATTGCGTTTTATAGATCTTGAACGCAAGTCTTCAGGAATATTTCTACCTAGTTGAGTGACAGAACTGTTGTAACTGAGCTGGGCCAGGTGGGGCTCTCCTTTTGCTTGTTTCTATTGTGCAGTAGAAGGTACCAATTTCGTGCAGTCCGTTTGGGGCATATGGTAGTTTCAGTTCATTTCAGCTCTGCTAACCCTTCCGGAATGACCTTTATACCTAAATTTTTCATCTGCAATATGAGTGAATTATTCTTCAGGGAAAATGTTTCTAAGGATGTTTTATGGAACTAAAATGCTCTAAATATGCCAGTTTACAGCTGAGGGAGAAAATTACAGGCCCATAAATAATGGACGTGAACGTCCTGGGCCCAGTGAAGTCAGGGTTGCTTGCTTCTGTTCAGGAGCCCAGTAATAAAGAAATGCCCTAACTGCTCTGCATGCCAGAGAGAGAAATGTGTTTACATTATCTGATAGCTACGCAGCAGAAAGGGAGAAAGTATTTGTGGCAACAAATGGAAAGTCATTACTGGGTCTCTGCTAAGAGCGGAAGGGAGGAAGCTAATGTATTAAGGCCACACCGACTCCTCAGAGTGAGGTCACCAGACCTGTCACCTTTCCCTCAACCCCCTTTCCTTCTTTGTTTTCTCTCTGTGGTTGAAGCAAAGCCTTGTCCTGTAGGAGACAGCAGGGACAGATATCCAAATTCTTCAAGCAAAGTGGGTGAAACACACAGCCAGATACACACACACTTGCAACTGAAGGAGGAAGGGAAGAGAACTTTTCTACTGGGGGGGCTCCACCAGTGTGGCGAGTTCTTAGAGAAAGACTGAAGCAGCCACTGAGTCTGCACCAGGGAGACTGGTTTCGTGGAAGACAAATTTTCCCATGGATGAGAGCAGGGCAGGGTGCTGCTGCTGGTGGTGTGGGGACCATTTACGTGCATGACATTTATTGTGAGCTTTCGTTCTGTTCTTACTGCACTGCGATACATGTAATGAAAGAGCTGTGCAAGTCGCCATACATGGAGCCAGGGTTCTGGCTCTGTCCAGATGTCCCTCCTGCTGCCTCACGCAGTCGTAGCTGGGGCTGTTCGGAGGTGGCTGGATCTGGAGGTGTGATGCTGGGATTAGGGGTGGAGTGCTGTGCTCCCTGAGGGTGGTGAGCACGGATAAGACGTAAGGGATGGCGCGGGAACGGCCACGTGTCACTTGCTGCTTGCTGCTAGCTGCTTGGATGCTTTTGCTGCCTTCCTTCTGCCCTGCCATGGACTGCTTCTCCTCTGCGA
>NW_004524633.1:4469366-4479211 GCF_000260255.1 Octodon degus
GGGACAGATGGCGTCCTCTGAGCAGGCGGAATGTGTCACGCAAGTAGGCAATGTTTGAACAGATTCTGTAGCACTGAACTGTGCTGCCGGTGGTGGCTTTTTCTAAAAGAAATTCCTGGAGTGGGCCCTGGACTTCAAACACTGTGGTCCTTGGTCTTCCTTTAGAAAGCCATCTCACTTCTGTGCATAGAGAAAATGTGGTGGAATATTATACAGCCTTGAGAGCCAAGAAAATTCTAGTATGCTGCCACATGGGTGAGCCTGCAGGGCAGTAAGTGAAATGAGCGAGCAACAAAAACCAAATACTGTAGAGTTCTACTTATGCGAGGCGCTAAGGAGGAATAGGTCCCAGAGCAACTAGAATGGCAGTGGCAGGGGCTGAGCGGAAAGGGAATGAAGAGCTGTTGTTTACTGGGTGCGGAGTTGGTCTTCTAAGAAGGAAAGCTCTAGAGATGGGTGGCGATGATACAAAATGAGAAATGGACCTCACTCTCCTCAACTAGCCACTTAAAAATGGTTAAAGAGTAACATTTCTGTATATACTTTGTCACAACGAAAATCTGTAAGACAATTAGAAGAAGCTAGCCTATTTGAAAAACAGAAACTGTTCATTTACAAACTTGAGAAAGAAAAGGGAATTACAATTAACAACATTAAAAGGAATTAGAGAATGACTCACAAATTTTTATGGAAACAAATTTCAAAACATGAATGATTAATTTCATAAAGTACACATTGAGCATGAGCTAAGGAAGGAAGGGCAAGACACTGGCTGACTTGTCGCCTCAGGCTTACGGGCGCAGCTAGCAGTGTCAGCGGGTCTCAGTTATCTTGGCAGACACATGATGGTACCTGAAGCAACCAAGAGAGTGAGGACAGAGTTCTGCAGGGTCCTAAGGGCCGGCCACAGATCAGTCTGACCAACACGCTACACTACTTGCTTGTTAAACTCATACTTGAATCAAAAACTTACTGGTTTTATAGCTGTATTTTTTACTTTATAAATTTGTTTTAGTTTTTCCTATAAAAAGTATAGGCAAGGAGCTTTTTATATCTATTTATGTATTTGGAACAGGGTCTCACTATGCAGCTTGAACTCAGAGTGATCCTCCAGTCTCAGCCTTCCCAGAGCTGGGATTATAGGCGTGCGCCACCATGCCGGGTTTTCGTGGCTGGTGCAGCGGCACGGCATGTGGGACCAGGGATGGAACTGGGGCCCCTGTGCTTGCCAGGCAGGCACTTAGACCACTGAGCTATGTCTCTGGCTCTAGGCAAAAAGTTTATATTTCATATTTTAAGTTACAGTCCAGCCGTGAGACAGGCACAGCAGCGCACACGTGTAATTGCAGCCTCTGGGAGGCCCAGAGAGGAGAAGCGCGTGCTCAAGCCAGCCTGGGTTGCTGTGCGCACCAGGTTTCGTACCTCTTCACCCATGATGGACCCTCGGGCTGCTTCCTCGGCCTCGCTGTACAGTGCCGCTGTGAGCATGAGCATCCCCGGGTCTCTGTTTTCTGTTCTTTTCAGCTTATGCCTAGAAGTGCTGTATTACATGATAATTCTATTTTTGTACTTTGAGGACGCACTATATTCCACGTGGCCTCTTCTACTTTCATTCCCACACAGCATACAATGGCTCTGGTCTCTCTGCAGCTCTTGATCTTGGTTTTGCTTTGATAGTCGACCCCTCAATGGGTGTGAGCTGTTTCTTTATAGTTTAATGTCTTTCCACTTGAGAATGAGATTGTTTTGTCATTGTCATTGTTGGGAGTTCTTTATACATTCTGAATATTAATCTCTCACTATTTACACAACTTGTGAATATTTGTAATCCAGTCAGTGGATTGGCTTTTTACTCTTTTGGCTGTATTTTTTGTTCACTTTATCTTTCATATGCAGGACTTAAAAATTAGCTTTGTCTAATATTTTTCTCTAATTGCCTCTGCTTTTGGTATCATATCCAATTAGTCATTGTCAACACTAGTAAAGTCTAAGCCTATGTTTACATCTAAGATTTTTATAGTTTTAGATCTTACATTTAAGTTTTATGGGTCTGTTCTGAATTATTGTTTGTATATAGTATTAGGTAAAAGTCAAGTCATTCATTGCATGTGGAGATTCTGTTTATCAGTTCCATTTGTTGAACACACTGCCCTTCAACAAATAGGATGTGTAGTACCTTTTCCATGAATAGTGCTGGCACCCTTGTTGAAAAGCACTTGACCAAATACATTAGAGTTTAATTTTAATTTTTTTTTTTTTTTTTGTGGTACTGGGAATTAAACTCAGGACCTTGTGCTTACCAGGCAAGCACTTATTCTACTGAGCTATCTCCCCACCCCTAAATTTTCTATTTTATTCCAGTGGTCTTTATGTCTTCCTTCATACTAGTGCCATAGTTTGGTAATAAATTTTGAAATCTGAAGGGGGAGAGAGAGAGAGAGAGAGAGAGAGAGAGAGAGAGAGAGAGAATATATCTAGTGTGTGATCTATGTCCATCTCCTCGCAGAGCTGTGTGGACAGACATGAGTTAAGGGCATGTCTTTTAATTTGGTTGATTGTTTTAATCACATCTTCCAATGTCATTAAGTTTAGGTGGCATTTTTTGGCTAACTGGCACTTCTCTATGGATGACATAGCATGTGGATTCACAGTTAGGAGCAAACTCTTTGACTCAAGTAGTGAAATCAGAACGCCATCCAGTTGAGGCAGTCACTCTGCCTGTGCCTACCTACAAAATGACCAGTCCAGTCCTCCTGATAATGCAATCATGCGAAGGCTTGGATATTTCTGCAGCTGTGGTGCTGGTTGAGAACGGCGCCCACCCGTAACATACCCACATAAACATCCTCCTGAAAAGGATATGAAAACAAGCATTGCTGTCGCATTGTCAACAATAGTAGACCATCAACCTGGATTGTGAGTGACAGTCACTCACTGATCCTGTTTAACAAATGTGCCTCAACCCTTCTAAGGCGGATCCAGGGGCCCCAGGGAAGAGGGAAGCAAACACATAGCAGTAGAGCTGTGCAAACTGAGTCACGAGGAAGTAAAGAAACTTGACAAGTTCAAAGATGGAACTGCCTTAGAAAGTGAGCAGCGTGGCCACAGGAGAGACAAAGAAAACATGGAGGTGCTGACCAAAGAAGTTCAAAATATGTGCGATGAATTTATTAAAAATAGAGACTTCACAAAAAGTGTCATAAAGAGGAAGGGGGAGAAAACAAGTGTCATAAAGAAGTACCAGAGATTAAAAAAAAATTGACAAGAGTTCATAAATTTCAGAAATGATCTATGTGAAGACAGAGTTTTATAAACCAAAGGCGCAATGGTCAGTTATTCAGAGAAGCCTTAAAAACTATAAGAGAATGAGAGAAATCCTTCCATCAACTCCTAGCTGACTCTAAGAAGACCAGACAAAGGCTCATTGGGGTCAGACAGAAGTTAGAAGACAGCAAACATGGAATAAGGAATCTGTTCACAGAAACCTGGACTTGCCAACTAGGAAGAAAGGTATCAACATGCAGGTGAGCAAGGATTTCAGAACACTACAATTAAAAAGAGAAGCTCCCTATAAGACATCTTCATGAACACCCCAGATCACCAACAAAAAGAATATTAAAAGCTGTCTGAGAAGAGAAGAATATCATATACAAAGGTAAACCCTTTAGGGTTATAGTAGAGTTTTCAGTGCAAACTTTCAAGGCCAGGAGAACCTAGATTGAAGTATTTCTAGCCCTACAACAAACAACTTCCAGCCCTGACTAGTACACCCTGCAAAACTTTCTTTTATAATAAACGAAGAGATAACATTCTGCAACAAAAAACACCATAGGCGATATTTGTACACCAAACCCGCAGTCCCAAGAATACTCAAGAATACCCTAGTCAGAGACAGGAAAGCCAGCATAGGTGAAAATTCAGGTGGAACAAACATATTAAAGAAGGCAAATAGTTAAACTAAAAGGGAAAAATAAAGGAGTCAGCAACAGAAAAAGGTTGCAATGACAGGAATAAATCAATACCTTTCAGTAACGGCTCCCAATGCGAAAGGCCTCCGCTCCCCAGTGAAAGACATGGCCTGGCAGAGCGCATCAACAAACAGAATCCAGCAGCCTGGCGCTTCAAGAAGCCCATCTAACCCAAAAAGAGAATGACAGACTGCGGGGGGGGGGGGGCTGCTGTGGAGATAGCTCGGTGGCATAAGCTCCTGCTTGGCAAGGGCCAAGACCTGAGTTCGATCCCTGGCCCCACATGCCTATGATCCCAGTGCTGGGGAGGCTGAGACTGCAGGATTGCTGCGAGTTCAAGACCAGCCTGGGGGCTACAAAAGTGACACAAGGCCATCCTGAACTGCATAGCAAGACCCTCCCTCTGTCACATTCTGTCTCTGTCTCTCTGTCTCTATCTATCTATCTATCTATCTATCTATCTATCTATATCAGATGGAAAACTATATTTCATGTACTAGGGCCCTGGAAGCAAACAGGGGTAATGATGTTATTCTCAGACAAAGTAAAGTTCAAGATACAACTGCTTGGAAGAGACCCAGGCCTCCACGTGCCCGCGTAGGGAAAGATTCATCAGGAAGAGGTAACACTTGTAATTGTATATGGGCTAAATATCGGAACACCTAACTTCGTAAAACAGACACTGCTGGATATAAAAGATCAAATAAATACCAACACAATCTTAGTAGGTGACCTTAATGTCTCACTTTCACAGAGAAACAAATCAATTAGACAAAAAAAAAAAAAAATCAACAAAGAAATATCCGAGTTGGGCCACACCTTTGAACAAATGGCTTTCGTGGAGCCCTCGAGATTGCTGGCCCCACAACACTGCACACTTCTTACCAGCACATGGCACTTTCTCCAGGCTAGAGCACACTGGTCCCCAAGGCCTGCTTAACTAAATCCTGAGCAGTGCGAATCACCCCAGGTACACTACTGCACCGTTGTGCATTGAAGCTAAAAGCCAATCACAAAGAAGCCATAGAAAACTTTTACACCTGTGCAAGTATAATAACACACCCTGGAGCACCAACGTGTCACAGAAGAAATCAAGGAAGAAATTCGGCAATTTCTGGAATCAAAAGATGATGCCAGAGCAGCAGGCCAGCACCTCTGGGACACAAAGAAAGCAGGTCAGTGATCACACTGGAA
Source organism: Octodon degus (assembly GCF_000260255.1). Lineage (NCBI taxonomy): Eukaryota > Metazoa > Chordata > Mammalia > Rodentia > Octodontidae > Octodon > Octodon degus. The sequence goes on from NW_004524633.1 coordinate 4,474,529, forward strand.
AAATAAAGCTCTTTTTCTTTTTTCATTTATTACCCATTTAAAAAAACAAAAACAAAAACAATGTTTACTTGTGAGATGTATGGTAATAATTGGTATGTCATGACAAGAAGTACGTACTTAGAAGGCCAGAATGACAGGCATCCCAAGTGTGACCCTTCCATTACATATTACTATCTTCAGTACAGTTGCTTGGTTCACAGGTATCAGCATGTAGAGTTAGTCAGGGTGAGAATCCTACTAATTATCTGCTAGTTTCAAAAACCTGCTGGTGTTTCTCAGGATCATTGCCTTGCCCAGCTTGTGCATACAAGTGTATGGCTTTGTCCCTGTCCTGTTTCCCAGCTTTTCTCCTTACCCTCTCCTCATTGTCCAATCCTCAAGTTCTTGCTTTCTTTTTAATTGTGTTATGTCTTTCTATTTGTATTTCTTCTTTTGATTTCTTATACCTAGGGGTCCTGCTACAATGCTATATATGGTTAGATATCTAAATTTCTGTGTAAAAATATGTTTATTTCTATTTAAAAATTTTTTTTTCTTCATACTCTGTAAGGACTTAAAGTTCAACACATCAATACTTGATGGAAAATACCTGTTGCACGTTATGCCTAAGATGTTTGATATTTAGACAAATAGGGTAAACTGAACTGCGTATGTTGCAGGGTAATAATAAGCTTCTCTTCTGGAGGGTTAACAACGTAAGTGTGCAGATCAAAAATTGGGGAAAAGGAAGGGCTGCGAGGTCAGCCAACATTTTGGCCCTAGCCTTGCGAGGTCAGTGAAGACTCAGGACATAGGAGAACCTGTACTGTAACATCATGTAACTCAGTTGTGCCCCAAATTTTCTGATCCAGGAGATAATGGAGCTACAGAAGAATGCAATCGATAATGTATAGTGTGCTTGGGGAGAGTCACATGGAGAGAAAACTTTCAGACTTTCACAGACAGCAAATTGGTCAATCAATGGCCGTGACTCAGCCACATGACTGATCTGACAAAAGGTCTACAAAGTGCGGTACAGGGTTACAGGATAAATCCTGAGGGGACTTGACTGACCTTATCAGATACAAAAGTTACATTTTTTGTTATATAGGTCTTGCTTTATCTTGGTCTTAACCATCCAGCGGAAAAGTATGAAAACAAGGTATATAAAGTAAAGCAATATTAATATGCTGAGCTGTGAAAGGCTCAAGTCAACAACTTCTGCGGATAATCTGCTACTATTGTGGCCTGCTGGACTGTGTTGGATTGTTTTGCTGAATGCAAGTACCTATAGTATTTAGATGCCAATAGAATACTTGTCTCTGACAGGACTAAACAAAAAAAGGGGATACAAAGGAAAGACCATTTTGTATTTGTATATACAGACTAGTTAGGATAGATACACAGCTACTTTCGTTTAATTCAATGAGAAGAAAGATTTGTAGTAGTAGTGTTTGCACAGGATGTCCTGGCTGCTTCTTGTACTATGGGTAACCACTAAGAAGGTAACAATGTACAATGTATTAATTATTGATAATGTCCTATTAATCAGTTTTGAAACTGTCTCATTGATATTTGTTTCTCAACAAAATAAAAAGAAAAAGAAAAATAAAGCTCAAACAAATAACTAATAATGAGCCTTAATATACTCAAAAAACCAGCAATCCAAACCCAAACCTAGTTTAAGAAGGAAAATCATAAAGATCAGAGGAGAAATAAATGAAATTGAGACTGAAAAAAATCAAAGAACTGGTTCTTCAAAGGAATAAAATAGATCATTATCTGAACTTAGTAAAAGAAACAGAAAAAATTCACATTACTACAATTACAAATGTAAAAGGCAAAATTAGACACTGCTGAAATCCAGCCGATAGTAACTACTATGAAAAATTGTCCTCTAACAAATAGGAAAATTTGCGGCTGGGGAAATAGCTGGGCGGTCTATGTGCCTGTTTGGCAAGCACAAGGTCCCGATTTTGAGCCCCAGCACTGTATGGCGTGCCACCCTGGAACCCCGGGGTCACTGTGCCGGCCCCTGAAATTGGACATGGTACTGTGTGCCTGTAACTCCAGTGTGGGGAGGATGAGACAGAAGGATCGCTATGAACCTGAAGTGTGTAGCAAGACCCTGCACCTACAGCAAAAACAACAACAAGAGGAATATTTGAAGAATTAGAAAAAAAAAAAGAAAAAAAGAAAAAAGAAAAAAAATTAGGCAGGTTCTTAGACACCTACAAATTATCAGAATTGAACCAAGAAGACCAAAAAAATCCTGAACAAGCCAATAACAAGCAATTAAATGAAGCGAGTGAAGCGCAGGCCCTGGTGGACTCGCAGCTGCATCCTACGACACGTTAACGAGGTCACAGCTTCACTACTCAACTCTAGCGAAACCGAAAGGGAAGATTTTTCAGAGTGAAACCAGCATCACTCTGACCCCCAAACCAGAGAAAGAACCAACTAAAAATGAAAAGTATGAGCCAATCTCTAATGAATATAGATCAAAAACTCTCAGTAAGATTTTTGGCAAATAGAATGCAACAAATCATCCAAAAGATCATACATCATGACCAAATAGCTTTCATATCAGGCATGCAAAGAAGGTGCCGCATGTATAGGCCAATCTACCGCCTAGATAGAAGCAAGAAGAAAAGCCACGTGATTGTATCAATAAATATAGAAAAAGATTCAACAAAATCCAACATCTATTTACAATAAAAACTTAAAGAAAATAGATATAGCAGAATCTTACCTCAATATGATAGAAGGCATTTATGGCATACCAATGGTGGACGCATTAAATGAGGAAAGACTGAACAGTTTTCTACCCAAATCACCAGCAAGACAAGGATATCCGCTCGCACCCCTCCTATTCCACACAGCACTTAAAACATTAGCCTGAGAAATCAGGCAAGAAAAAGAAACGAAAGCAGTACGTGTAGGATAGAAAGAAGTCAAAAGATCGTTCCTCACAGGAGACGTCATCCTCCACATAGATGATCCAAAAAGTTCCACAGAAAGACTTCTGGAATTAATAACCAAGTTCAGCACTGCAGCAGGGCATGAAATCAGCACACAAAAATCAATTACCGGGGCTGGGGAGATGGCTCAGTGGAATAAGCGCTTCCCTGGCAAGCGCAAAGGCCTGAGTTCAATCCCTGGTTCCACCAAAAAAAAAAAAAAAAAAAAAAAAAAAAAAATCAATTACCTTCCTGGGCAGCAGTAATGGACCCCCATCTCTGCTCCACCTGCCACGCTCAGATAGGAGATTCCTGTAAGGAGCGTGCAGCCCGGGTCTCCCGCATGTGCAGTTCCCAGTGGGGTTCCCGCTCCCACGAGAATCTATGCTCCCACCATCTGACAGGTGACACCAGCGGCTTTGCGCTTGTGTGCTGGCCCAACCTCGCTTCCTGTGCGGCCCGGTGCCTGAGCAGGGCTGTTCTGGCCTGTGGTTTGGGGACCTCTGACTTACAGAACAGCATGCGTGATTTGTGTTACATGTGCTGCTTAAATAAGTGATAAGGTGCTAGTTTGCAAATATATGAATTTTGCTAGTGACATAAGAGAAATTTAAATCTGTCCGACAATGTGCCTTGCTCCAGGATGAAAAGTCTCCTTATTGTAAAAAATTTAACCTTAGATTGAAATATCTCTTAGTAGAATTTCAAAAAATATTTCCTCCAAACAGTACCATTTTAATGTTCAACTGGAACAGAACTCTGCAAGCTGAGGCCCATGGGCCGCATGTAGGTCGCTGCCTGTTTTTAAATCCAGTTTGGCAGGAGCTCAATGACACCTGTTGGTTTACAAGTTGCCTGTGACATCGTGCACAGATGTGCAGACCTCATGAGTCGTTACGGAAACTGTTAGGCCTCCCAAGCCTGAATACGCCCACTTCTGGCAGAAGATTGTGCTCCACTAACGTAGAAGGAAAGAAAGGCAAAGCACAAAATGAATTTGAAATTGCAGGGCTGATGAGATGGCTCAGTGGACTAAGCGCCTGCTCAGGCAAACGCATGGACCCAGGTTCGATCCCCAGCACCACATGCCGTGCTGGCCCTGCCCCCAGAGTGCGCTTAGCTGGCCACTGGGCATGGTGGTGCACACCTGTAGTCCCAGTGCTGGGGAGGCTAAAGCAGGAGTGTAGTGTGCCACATACATAAATTAAAAAAACAAACAAACCTGACAGGAGGGTGACTTCTACATTTCAAAGAAACTTAACAGCAAGATCCCTTGTTTCCAAGGAACACATATTTTCTTACATTTTCAATGTCCTGGAATTAATGTGAATGTTCTGATAAATAAAAACGTAAACTTACTGTTCAGATAAAAATAAGTATGGCACATTGTCGCTGCATACAAATTGGACACATTTAGCTTTATAGAAAATATCTCTCATCTTTGTTTCTGCATTCGAGTTATGCTCATGGTTAGCCATGTACTCCGGACAGCAGTAATAGATAAGAATTCACTGTTTTACCTCAGAAGTGCAAACACACTACAAATACGCCCTCAGGGAAAAGCAGGTGCGCAGATGAGTTTGTAAGGGTGGCGGCAATGTGACCAGCATCTGCAAGCTGGTAGGTACGTGCTGCTTCTACCTACACGTGTCTATCTCATCTTCTGTCTGTCTACCAAGGCTGGAAGGATTCATGACAAAATCCTAACCATTGTTGTCCCCAAGTTAGGGGATTATTAGAGGTT
>NW_004524633.1:4480022-4495534 GCF_000260255.1 Octodon degus
AGTTTGTGGGTTGTCTTTTCACTCTGTTGGTGATTTCTTATGATGTACAGAAAGCTGGAGAGGTTGTGGGGAAAGTAGAACCCTGCTGCACTGTTGGTGGGAGTGTAGACTGGTACAACCACTATGGAGAGTGATGTAGAAGACTCCTCAATAAACTAGGATTGGCAGTCCCATTCAACCCAGCCATTCTCCTTCTGGGTATTTTTTTCCAGAAGAACTGAATTTATCATACCACTGTGACATATGTGTACCCATGTTTATAGCAGCACAATTAGTCATAGCTAGATCTTGGAAACAACCCAAATGACCATTACCTGAGGAATGGATTAAAAAAGTGATATATTTATACAATGTAATATTACTCAGCTATAGAGAAAAATAAGCTTGAGGCTTTTATAGGTAAATGGATTCAACTAGAGGCTATACTCATAAGTGAATACATCAGACCCACATGTGTAAACATCAGATTGTCTCCTTAGTGTAAAAACAATTGGAAAGGTACAATAGATATATTAAAATAGAAAGGAATTGAATATAGGGAACAGTGGAGATAGGGAAAAGAGAAAAGGTAGGAAAAAGGAAGGGGAAATCATGCAAGTATATATACAAGATAGCTGAGATGATTGTATTAACTATTTCTATCAGGTTTCTGAAAGTAGCAATTAATGTTTAAAATTTTTACCTTGCCTAACTGTACATGCTAATATCTGTAATCTGAGCAAGTACCTTGAGGACAGCGACGTGCATATAACAACCATGGCTGGATACCTTTCACGTTGTGCTTTTAAATGTGTACCATCTCTAATATCTTACCTACTATTATTATACGCTCTTTAAAATAAATTAAAAAATGAGAAGTGAAAAGGACAAGAAAAAACTTTAAGGTCTATTGAAGGGTAGAGTTAATGTTTAATTGTTTGATCAATCTTTCATACCTATATCTGTTAGTCTGAGAAGCAAATTTGATGGTAACAGTGCATAACGCCACAACAACGGTTAATCTTCTATTTTTGTTTTGAAATTCTGTGCCATTTGTATTGTTTTCTGTTGTTTTTTTTCTGTCTTTGTTCTTGTTATTTGTTTTTGTTTGTTTGTTTTTTCTCTTTAAAATAAAAAAAGAAACAAGGGCTGGCCAGATAGCTTAGTGGACTAAAGCACTTTCCTAGGCAGGCACAGGGACCAGGGCTTGGTCCCCACCATGCCATGCAGGTCCTGCCCCTGGGGTACGCTAAGACAGTGATTGAGACTGGGCGTGGTGGTGCACCTATAATCCCAGTGCTTGGGAGGCTGAAAACAGGAGGATCACTGTGAGTCCCATCTGTGGAGCGAGACCCTGTAGACCTGGTACTACATATAAAAGAAAAAAAAAAGAATCAAAATTATGAAAGAAGAGACAAATGGTAAATTGGATATTCTGTAATTGGTTTAGCAAAGTATATATTATGATTTTGTCATAGATATAGAAGATCATTATATATCTATGTGTTATCTATTATTAAATAATATTATTATGAATGGTCTTAGTCATTTTTCTGTCACTGCTGAGACAAAAATACTGGACAACCAAAATTAAAGAAGAAAAGGTTTATTTGGTACATAGTTGAGGTTTCAGTCCGCAATCAGCTGGCCCAACGCAGGTTGGCCTGGTGGGGGTAACAGTTCATGGTGGCAAAAGACCACAAAAGTAGCAAGAGTGAAAAGGGGGAGAGCAGGCCTCTTGTTCCCCCTTATATTGTAAATGGGCCACTCACATGGGACCAGTGTGGCACCCACACCATCTCTAGGCCCTCCTCTCGCACAGGCTCAGGATGCTTACAAAGTGAAGGCCCTGGCCCCCTGTTGAGTCACTTCAGGAAGCTTCTGAACCTCTCAAGCTGACAGTGACTCAACCCTTACACCCTCCTCGATGTCAGCTGCTGCCCTAGGGCATGTCCTCTGCACCCTAGGGCTAGAACTGCTGAGTCACTTAGCTTCTGAACTTCTCAAGTGCACACAACGTGTCAGCTATTACAGTAATCATGTATGTTACATATATTACTATGCATTGCAAAGCAATATCAAAAGATCCAATCTTAGGGCCAGCCAATTAGCTCAGCAGATTAAAGCACCTGCAATTAAGTGCAGGGGCCAGGGATTCAAATGCCTTGGCCTCCTGTCCTGGCCCTGCCCCTGGCGTGCACTGAGACAGCAATTGAGACTGCGTTGTGGTGCGTGCCTGTAATCCCAGATCTTGGGAGGCCGTAAACAGGTGGATCACTATAGTCTAATCTAGTAGTGAAACCCTGAACATCCTGTAGACCCTTCCCTAAAATACAAAAAAAAAAAAAAAAAAAAAAAAAAAAAAAAAAAAAAAAAAAAAAAAAAAAGATCCGATCTTTACTATAAACAGTCAAAATCTTGAAAAGGAAAGTTATAAAAGAATAAAAAATTTTAGCTTGCTACTAATCCATGTAATCCATTAGAATGAACTTCATCCCCCCCATCCTATTAAGATAATAATTTATTTTTTAAAGCTAAACTATTTAATGAAGAGTACTGATAATTTTCTTTTGGGAGAACCACACTCAAGTTTCTGTTTTTCTGCACATGGAGGGACTTTAGCTGTGGCTTCTTCTCTGGGATTCTACTTCTCACCAAGAAGGCTAAACTTGGGTGCTTTGGGGAGATGCAAACGTGCACGTCCAAGTGCTTGCTCAGCCCTAATCACCAGCAGGCTTCTGCGGCCCTTCAGTCCTCCTTTCTGTAGGCTGCGTGTACAGGACAGCCCCAGGGCAGCCAAGACAGAGCTGGGGACTGCACTGGTGCGGAGGCCCCCACTGAACAAGCCAGCCTGACGACGATCCAAGCGCTGCTTTCCAGTTAGTCGCTGGTCAATAAGAAAGATGATGTTTTCTCCTTTATTTGTTAAGAGTTTTGGATCTTTCTCTAAAAAAATTCCAAGAACAGGGGTAAAATCACAGGAAAGCTCACAGCAACAGGAGCATACCGTCTCTCTACAGAGCAATGTGGCCCTGTGCTGTAACGGTTTTCCTGTTTGCTGGGGCACGGCTCTTTCTAAGAACTCTGATAAGTAAGGCAATCAGAGGGATGGGCAAAACACATCTATAAGCAAATGTATCATAGTTTGTGATAGCAAAAATAAAAGGTATTCAATTATGTAGTATAATTAAGGGAAATATGATGTATTTGTATATTATATAGGACTACTAAAATCTTTTCTTTATGTATTTAGAGCAGGGTCTACGGGGTCTCACTATGCAGATTGGGGTCATAGTGACTCCCCTGCTTTAAGCCTCCCAAGGGCTGGAATTACAGGTGCGTGCCACCCCGTGCCACCAGTGTCAGTCCTGTCTCAGTGTGCCCGGCGGGGGTGGGGGGGCGCAGGGCCAGCACAGCACACCAGGGATTGAAGCCCGGCCACTGTGCTCTGCCTACGCAGGCGCTTTAGTCTGCTGAGCTATCTGGCTGGCCCTCTAACATCATTTTGTAGAAAAGTTTTTGGCACACAGGAAAATGTCCACTATTCCTCGTTAAATTTGAAAAGCAAGCAGAAGCTATAGCATAGCACACATAATGGGACACCAGTTTTGCAACGTATTAATAAATCTTGTGAACTTGAATAAAGAGTACTGGTGGAATGTATACCAAAATATCGACAGCTACTTTTATATTACAAAATATATTCCTTTATTGCTTTTGACTTTCCAGTTATGTTCTAATAATGTCATTAGAAAAATATTGTTAAAATGTAGTGAACAAAGATGTGGAACATCAATAACTTCTATTTCTGATAACATTTGTTTAAAATTTTTCCATGGTATATTAGTTAATAATTCTGTTCATGTTGAGAAGAGTTTTTAAATGCAAGGAAGAAAAAAAATTCTAATTGAATGAATGAATGTGTCATGAGTTAAAAACTGGGTTAATATTCTGGTTTAGTTATCTATATGAATTTCTGTCTTCTGAATCGCAGGGGATTAAGATATTTACTTTGTAGAGCTGTGGAGGATGAATCATCATTTATAAGTCAGTGAGTCTGTGACAAAATATGCTCTCAATAGATGAAAATTTTATTCTGAGTTACATTCAAAATACATATTTACAAATGGTTCGGCATAGTCACATTCTAAATCCTGTCTCCTGTAAAACATGTATTGGAGTTTGAGTGACAGATTAAGAAAAGAGAAAATTCATCCATGAGCTCTACTGTACAGTGAGGCAATTTTCATGCCACCCCATTTTATCAATCTATAGTGCCCTGATGTATTTTCTCTGAAAATAGTACTTCCCATTTGTATGCCGTATCCTTGAATTTGCACACTTCTATGCAGTACATCTCGGTAAGATTGAGGGGATAAGGGATACATGTTATATATTTAGAAGGGTCCCCCGTGATGAATGCAATCATTAGGCGTGTCTAAAATGTACCAGCAGAGTTCATTAAAAGTAAAAAAAAGCTGCTGTGGAAGTGCGAGCGGGAGACGAGGGCCCGCACAGCAGGCCTGCGAGCTGCACGGCAATTCTTTCCAGGCCGGCAGCAGCTGCCGGCATCTGGGGTGTTCGGGTCATCTGGGAAGGTACACGCTGAAGAGGGATCGGGGTGCGGACAGCTTGCCCAGCGTCAGGCTTCTTGAGGCGCAAAAGGAAGTAAACAGACGCGTAAACAGAGCAGCGACCCGCTTACCTAGCGGTGAGGACGCGTGGCGTCTGGCCGTGTTCAGAGTCATTATTACAAATATCCTCAGGGGGTCTTTACAACATCACTTCACAGAGCTTAAAAACGCAAGGTGAGAAATTCGGAGGCTTGAGAGCTCGCGTGAAGTCAGAGAAGGCGCAAAGGAACCATCTGCAGACTCGGCCTTTGCCTCCGCGCGTGCTAGGCGACAGGCACGACTTACACTGTATAAAGCCTGGAGCTATTTGAAATCGCTTTAGAAGACCATGCTTTATAAAAGGTTCCTAAAATAGAGTCTCAAGTGTTTTGTAAGGAGTGTGCAAACTACATAGATTTGTTTTTCTTACTGCCCATGTTTTCTCTGAATCATCAATTAGGCGTTCTATTATTGTTTAGTGCTTCAATCAATACTTATAGATCATGACTGTAGACATAATGGCTTGAGATCAATAATTCTCCCGTGAGTGTTTCCATGGCTGTGATTTTTCTTGTCATGTGAAATATTCAGTATTTTAATTCGGGATCCAAAGCATTAAGGAAGTAATACACCTTACTTAGCCAAGTGATATTTCCAGTCAATTAGAAATTAAAGCTGGTGTATTATTATCCAAAATAGGCCTTTTTTTTTTTTGCATTTTAGGGAAGGGTCCATGGGATGTTCAGGGTCTTGTTACTAGATTGGACTCATAGTGGTCCGCCTGTTTACAGCCTCCCGAGAGCTGGGATTAAGGCGCGCGCCACCAGGCCAGTCTCAACTGCTGTCTCAGCGCAGCGTGGGGGCAGGGCCGGCCCAGCAGGCTCGGAATTGAACTCCTGGCCCGCGTGCCTGCTTGCAGGTGCTTTAATCTGCTGAGCTATTTAGCTGGCTCTCCAGATCCAAAATAGCCCTTTTAAGGGTGCTCTTATTGCTTAGGTTTTTCCACATTAAAAGTAATTGAATTAGTTGCCTACTACTAATGAGAGATTTAAACTAATGCTGCCGGGGGAGGTAGTGACAAAAATTTAGGAACTAAAACATTTTGTCCTAAAAATAATTTCACCAAATACCATTTTATGCGATTTCATATTACTTTAAAAAGTACTCTGTGATGTTATTTTTTATTATAATTTTATTTTATTTTGAATAGTAAAAACAAAAGCAAGAACAAAAACCAGAAACAAATTAGGAGATGACGTTTTGCATACTAAAGCATACACATGTAAGGAAAGCATCATGTATATTATGTTTGCGTCTAGCTGTCCTCACAAAGCCTCGTGCTGTCATGGGGTGGCTTCTCCAGTTTGTGATTCACTCATGATCCAGTGCTGGGATTATAGGTGCTACTGCTGGGATTATGGGCGTGAGCGCTACTGCGGGGATTATGGGCTTGAGCGCTACTCCTGCCCTGGGGCGGACAGCCTGCCTGCACTGTAAGGAAAGCAGAGAGGCCCCCTGTCTCTGCGTTGCTGCTGCTGCGCCTCCCTTTTCGCTTTTGCTGTTTCCTGCCGCTGACCGGCTGCCCCCTGCCGTGCGCTGCTCTGCCTGGCAGCCGGCTGAGTACCGGCTGAAACCTCCACAAGCTGGGAGCTCAGTACACCTTTCCTTCCTTCATTCTGGGTGTGGGGTGTTTTGTCCCAGCAATGAGAGGAAAGTTACTGAGACAATGTATAAGAAACCAAGCCCATTCTAAAGGGATAGCTATTCAGATTAGACGCATTCATCCACGTATCTAGGTATGCAGTTCCTCCCTTCTAAAAATCATTTTCTTGTGCTTGGAACACGAGTAGGCAACTATCTTCTGATAATTACATTAAAGAAATAGATTTAAAAAGCAGTAGGAAGGCGTTGCAGAATTTGGACCCAGAAAACTGGCCAGGGATGGTGAAATGGAAGGGTAGAAGGGGAAGCGCGGGCGCTGGGAGCCGGCTGCGGGTGGGGTGCGGAGCTTGCCTGGCAGGTGCAGAGGCGCCTGCAATCGGCCCAGCCCAGCGCAAGATTCATTTTCTTGCACAAGGGTGGAGTAACAATGAAGAAGGACGGTGAGTTTTTCATACTGCTCTTTAAAAAACTTTCATGAGAAAATCTTAAGATCTTGTCTATCAACTTTTTATTTTACTGGTATGAACATACTCCTTCCATTGAGGCGAGAATGACAGTGCGTGGCCGCGACCGCTTTTCTTAGCGCCCTGCCTGCACCGAGTTCGCGGGCGCTCTCTGCGGGCCTCCCCGGACGTCATCCTCCCTCTAGAGCTGGTATTTTTGGTACCAGGAATGGAACTCAGGACCTTGTGCTTGCCAGGCAGGCGCTCATGCCGCCCGGCGGCCGCCCGGCCCCTCACTGTGGCTGTAATTAGCTCCGCGGCACCCCGCAAAGACTGGGCCCCAAAAGCACGTGACAGCCGCAGGCGGAGGCGGCGAGCGCAGGTGACTTTTGAGCCACTTCAACAGCGTGGCGACCAGATTCTTACTGTGCCCCAGAGTTCCCACGTGGCCTTTCGCTGCGGATGCTGCGGCCTTTCTGTGGTCACTCCCCACGTGTCCGCGAAGCTCCAGCCACCCCGGCCCCTCGCTCCTTCTCCAGCAGCCCGCTGGTGCTGTGGGCTTTGCGCTCACGCGTGCAGTGTCCGCCTGTTGTCCTTCCTGTGTAGCTCTTTGACCTCCTTTACCACCCTCCCCCCAAGTTCCCAGCCCCCCTTTACCCTGGTCACTTTCTAGATGTCAGTCAGGTTTCTCTAGTGCACTGTTCATTTTATTCTTTATTTCTAATTTATTTAAAATCCAATATAAATCACTTCTTTTTTTTCCCAAAATTTTATTGATAAACAAATAGCAATGAGACAGTTTCAAATCAAATCGGAAGTACAGTTTCAACAAATAATACACTGCATATATTCTTCTTAGTGGTTAATTGCTGTATATAAATCACTTCTAATCAATCTAACTTCTCCCACGACCATGGAATGTCTTCTGTGTTTTGGTTTGGTCTGGTGGTTCCCTATTTTCAAGAATGAACAGTTACTGGAAGAAGGGAGAGAGGAGAGAGGGAAGGCAGGCAGGAGGAAGGAAAGGAGGGAGGGGGAGAAGACAGACAGGAAGGGTGACTACGCAAGGTTAAGAGAGAAAGGAAAGGAAGAGCGGGCACAGCATGAGCTTAGGCGCCCTGTGGTTCTGGCTGGCTCGGGGAGGTGCCTGTAACTTCCAGAATAAAGACTCCATAAGGGCGACAACCCTGGAGTTTGTTCACTGTTGCATTTCCAGTGTCTAAAATAGAGCCTGACCTGAAACACTAAAGACTTTGTTAAACTGGTGGATATACTGTATAGTTAGTACCACTGAGGAAATCCTGTGAAATATAATCAAGAGACAAGAATATCTGAGTGACAAGAAATAATTTTTTTCTGGTGTTTAAATGTGAAAAGAAAAAAAAACACAAAATTATATATAATGTTAAATCAGGTCTAGTTGATACTTCTACAGCAATGTTTAAAATAACCACAAATCACTCAATTAGAATTCTTTGCTCCCAACTGAATCAGTGAGCAGGGGAATACACATTAACACCTGGTGTGGTCCAGGATCTTGCTGGTCATGTCATCTGTGTTGTGACAACGAAATCATCTCTATGTGTGAGCTACAGCAGGATGTCTTGGCGGGGCTGCCATTTCCAGGACATAAAATTAGGGATGGTCCTATCCTCCAGGCATGACAGGGCGCCGAGGCTCACGGAGGTGGGTGTAGTGTGGCATGCCCCCTCTGTCCCTTCACCCCCACAGGTATGTGCGGCAGCAGGGAAGCCGCCTGGGTGAAGGGTTTGAACCCACTGGCCACTTGACTTTAAGGTATAGTGCCTGACATAGCCCATGGCAGAGCCCTTGCCTTCATGTTTGTGGCTTGGATCTTACAGGCTTGGTGCCCAGCGTGGCACTGCTGGGAGCTGTGGAGCCTTCCAGAAGTGGAGTCTCCCGAGAAGTCCTTAGGTCACTGGAGAGGAGCCCTTGAAGGGCACTGTGATCTCTTCCTCACTTCCTGGCCGCAGGGTGACCAGTTCTGCTTGGCCACCTGTGCCTGCCACAGTGAGCCGCCTTGCCCTGTCTCAGAGCAGCAGGGCTAGCCACCTGTGGACTGGGCCCTCCAACGCTGTGAGTCAAACTAAAACCTTTCTGTTTACAGGTGAGACCTTGGGTATTTTATTGTAGTGATGGGAGGCTAATGCACAAACAGATACCAGGTCTGGGGAAGAAACCCAGACTGTAGAGGGAGCCATTGCTGTGCAGGAGGAAGAGGACTGTATTCTAAGACAACGTGGCCGCGTGGCTCCTCCTCCTGAGGAGCGTGCTGGTGCCTGTGAGTCAGTGTGGCGCTGGTCACAGGCTTTGCTCTCACGCCATTCCCTGCTTTCCATCCTGGGGAGGAACGGGTTGTGTGTCAGTGGGGTCTTCAGTTCCAGATTCTAGACACTACTGTAAGCCAGAAGAGCTTCAGCAGATGCTTACAGAAACGTCGGCAGCGCCAGAGGACCCAGTGTTGGGCTGCTTCAGCAATGCTGTCTCAAAAGATATTGGGCAGTCAGGATGTCACCATGTCATACCATGACGGCAGAGTAGAGGAATCAACACACACCCGGGAGCTGAGTGCCTGCCTCAGCCACCAGCAGAGGAGCCAGGAGCTGCCGCCACCACCTCTGTCCCTGACTCTTGACACTGTGGCACCAGAGGCAGCTGTCATCACTGTTGAGAAAATATTCGGGCTCTCAGACCGTGACTGTCAGCAAACATAGTAAACGCAGCAGGGACTCGGCCTTCCCGTCACTCGTGAGTTCAGGTCTTGGGAGGGGAGGATCTGCGAGGAGAAGCGAGGTCTGCTTAGAACTGTGACTATTATGGTGTCCAAGGAAAACTGTTCGTAATGTTTTACCCTCTGGAGTGGGAAGAGCTCCCTGCAACATCGGCTGCAGACGTGGGGCCTGGAAGTTGTATCTCTCGGCGCTGCAACCCTCGGGGAAGACAAGCGTTTTGTGTAGGTGACTGCACTGAGCACTCCTTCAGGCGTCCAGACAGCCTTCTTGGAGGACTGTGCCCCACTGAGTGCGTGAAAGACATTCTCTTTCTTATTTTGAAGTGAAAGTGACAGAGATCTCTGGCGCGGAGGTGATGTTTCAGGCCCACCGCTACCCAGGCGTCTGTCTCGCTCCCACCAACCTCAGCAACAGCTGAAGAATGAAGGATGGCAGTCCTGCTCCAGAGGCGAATTGCAAGGAGCTGCCAGGCCGGAAGCTGTGGGCTCCGCAAGTAGACTGATCCGTGAGCCCATGACGGCTCTTGTAGGACCTTAAGAACTGTGGGCCAGGAATTGTCCTGACTTAAGAGAGGCCACCGCCCCAGAACCACATCATTAGAATGGCCTTGCTTGAATTCAGGTGGACTTTCACTTCATCGGTGAAGACAAGGAGCTCAGACAAAGCACTTGAGCTGCCCAGGCCATGCGGGGACGGCCATAGCTCGCCTCTGCAGAGTGGAGGTTTGTGTCAAGATCGCTGAAAGCTGATCTTGCCTCAAATTCTCTTAGACAAAGGCTTTTGCTCCCTGCTCATCCAGCCGGTGCGGCCCCCGGGGGCAGGCCAGGAGGACCCTGGTGGGTGTTTCTGCTTCCTCTGGCTCCTCCTCCAGTGCAGGCTTTTACTTCCCGTTGGACAAAAGACGACCATCACACATCCAAGCCTCAAATCCAAGCACGATGGTGGCATTTACAAGGAAGGGGTCACTGTCACCTCTGGTTTCCTTTAGGCCATGGAAACTCAATTCACAGAAAGAGGTGTCTTTCTCTAAACCTATCCTTGGGAAAAGGAATGAGATGATCCTGCTCAGTGCATCTAAGGAGAGTCCTGCCTTGGAGGTAGGAGTGGAGAAGACCGCCCTCGAACCACGTGGCTGGGTGTGGAAATGGTGGTGCCTGAACGTGCCGGGTGGGAAAGGGACGGCATTTGTTGTATCTTCCCTACTAAACTCTGAACTACTTTGCTGAGGGGAAAATGAAGACCACACTTGCTGAGGTTAGGTAGCTACAGGGAAGACTGAGGGAACAGACCCGTGCTAGGGGAAAAGAGGCCCACCGGAAGAGCGAGAGGAAGGATGGACCCTCCGAGGGATGGAGCACAGCAAGGAGCCCACTGACCCGGTACGGCAGAAGTATTGGCCCCACACGTGGGAATCCTGATTGAAGTCTTTCTGAGGTGGTCCCAGGGGGAGGGGCAGGACGCAGAGAACTCGGGGTGTGGAGAGGCTCGGGCCCCGGGTGGAGGAGCGTGTAAAGACAGCTGTGAAGCAAAGTGCCAGCAGGCGGGAACAGAAGGGCAGGGCTGCGAGCCGCGTGCTGGGAAGCAGTGGGTGGCAGCTGCCATTGCTGGGGTACCTGTTCAGGGCTGCCCGCCCCAGTGCCCAGCAGCTGCGTTCTGCAGAGAAGGAGCGGCTCTTCAATAGCTGCTGTCCTTAGTGCTTCTGGTCATTAAAAACATCTAGCGATGAGGGAATTCAGCGGAGCTGCAATCCTGCCAGCGGCAGCCCGACGCCCACTGCCTGGGGAGGCAGGTTCACTCCCCCCTCTTGCTTCCTCCAGATGTGGAGGCAGACCTGAGAGGGGCACGGAGCGGGATTAGTGGCCTTTTAGTTCCTCCTGACTTTTGCCTGGACTCCCTGAGCCACAAGTCACCACCAGGGCCTAGGAGGCTTTCTAGGACTATTACCCCACAGAGGGTTTCCAGGAGACATTCCATCCCCAAACCTTGTCCTCTGCCATTCCCGTCATGATGGGTATGGTGTTTAAGGGCATAGTACTCGGCAGCAGAAGAGCAGAAGGCTGTCCAGTGAACGTGTGCCTCAGATGGACAGATTTTATGACCTATGTGTCTTGTATATAATATGTGGATACTTGGTGCCTGTGTTTAAATGAAGTGACTATCTAAACATTACACAGGTGGAAGAAGACAAAGACAAGCCTGGGACAACAGCCCCGTCTCGGTGCCCATTTGATCTGCCCCACACTCCAACAGCAGGCCCTTGTTTGAGACCACATGTTCTGCACACTGACTTCTTATGTTGGGCCCATTTCCTGCTCCCCAAGGAGTCCCCTCACCCCAGCTCCTGTGATTCCTAGAAAAGATGTCTCAGATTAGCCCTGGCTGTGCCTGTCTAGAGTCAGCCCCCATAGAAGGAGCAGAGAGCCAGAGAAATGCAAATAGGAACATCTCTTTGCCCTTCAAGAGCCAAGCACGGAGTATGGCCAGCTGTGGTGCTTTGCTGGTTGGGTTTAGAATGTGTTTAAATTAAGACAGAAACATATGTGCCCTCAGGAAGCATGGGCAGAAGGCCGGCGAGATCTTAGTTTCCTCTTGGAAAGTCAGGATTCGTAACCAGGAGAAGAGAGCCTAGATGCCGGGCCGAGACTGATGGATGTCTACGTGGCCAATCCTTGAGTACCCCGGGGTTCCAGTGGGCTCTTTGTCCAAAGCCTTCACATATAATGCTTTGCAGTGACTGCTTACAATTTTGTATTGCCCTGACATCATCTTGAGGATAAATTTAACTTCATCACACCAGGGATGGGCTTAGTCACCCCTTGACGTGATTTCTAGTTCTGTATCTCATCCCAGTTCCTTCCTGTGACATCTACCTTATGTAACTGCCTTGTGGTAAACCTCCCCCCCCCCCCCGCCTGTCCCTGTTGGTCCATGTTCTTGCAGAGACTGTGCAGATGCTGCAGAGCCACCACCTGGTGATCATGACCCCATGGGCCTTGGGACGGCTTGATTAGAACCACCAGATGGAACTCTTCGTGTGACATCAGCTGGGTCACATCCTGCACCCCAGCTAAGGCTGAGTCTCACGCTCTTGTCTCTTGTGCCCCCCACTTGGATGTTGGGCATGCCTGTCCTCAGTTGCTCTCTCCTCCTGCTGGCCCAGTGAGGCATGCTGCCCCCGCCTCTCTGGGCTTGGAAGTCCTAGGCCGCACCTGTTGTCTCCTGTGTTGTGCTGCCTGTGCTGTCTCCTCTGTGTCTCAGTGCCCACCACCCCTCACCCTGCCTTCTTTCCTCAGCAGAGCTTCCCCACAGAGCAGCTGTCCAGGTGGGAATAAGCTGAACACAGGCGGGCAGGAGCTGTGCTCGGGTCTATTAGTTCAAACGTGTCTCCTGTGAGTGGCCACCTGGTCATGGTCAGGCACTTAGGCCTCAGCCTGTCTTCTAGGATTAGGAAGTATTCTCTGAAAGTCATATTGTAAGCATCCACGATCAAGTACCCAGAGCTCTGGAGGGGCACAGCTGGCGTTTAATCACTCACGAAAGAAACCTCAAGACCAACTTAGAGAACTAAATGCAACACCTTGTAACTGGGTCTTTTTGTAAAATTTATTTTTCCATAATTTTATTGAGAAACAAATAAAAATGGGACAGTTTCAAACCAAATTGGTAGGACAGTTTCAATAATTAACACATTGCATACATTCTTCCTAGTGGTTATTTGCTGTACAAGATGCATACATGATTTCCTATTTACAAACACTATTAGAACAAATCCCTCTATTCATTAAGAGAATGTAACTATATATCTATCCTAACCATTATGAATACACAGATACAAAATGGACATTCATCTGTATCCCCTTTTTTTTTGGTTAAGTTCCGTTATTTGAATATTATAGGTGTGTTAACTCAGCAAAATATTTTAAAAGAGTCCAGTAGTCCATAATAGGATTGGGTCTTCCGCTTGACTGGCAATGTCAGAAATTGTTGACCTGAGTCCCCTACAGCTCAGCATAACAGCATGGCTTTACTTCTTATACTTCCTTTTTATACTTTTCTGCAGGATGGTTAAGACCAAGGTAAAGCAGGACCTATGCAACAAGAGTTGTAGCTTTTGGGTCTGATAAGGTCAGTGAAATCCCCTCAGGATTTATCCTGAGATCCTGTACCTCAGATTGTAGAACCTTTGTCAGTGTCAGCCATGTGGGGTAACTGGGTCTTTGAGCTGTGAAGTAAAATTTCAGATAACGGGGACCAGAAACCCAAATCCTTTGGACATCTTGAGGACCTTAGCTTTCTTCTTGGTTGTCTTAGTTATGTGTCTAAGAAAAGCATTGGATTTGGCCGACTTACAAGAACAGCAAATCGTGTGCGAGGCATTGGGGGAGGTCGGTGTGAACTTACAAAACCAGCAAACCGTGTGCGAGGCATTGGGGGGGTCGGTGTGAACTTGCTCCCCAGCTGCAGCACTAACGCAGGAGAGTCGCTGCTGCCAGCTACAGCAAGTCCACAGCTGCTTCGTGGGAACAGCTGTGCGAACCGCAGCACGTGGTTGCAGGTGTCACAGCAGGAGGTGCTACAGACCTACAGACCTGGAGTTTAACAAGTGCAACAGTCTTTTGAGGAATTTGGAGCTCATGATGACATTTGCCTAAGTTTTAGCCTAAACAAAGTGCCAAGAAGTGCCTTACTTGCTAGCAGTGGGACATTATGATGTGAACGTCACACTTCCACTTGGTGCGCAGACACTGAGTGCCACCTGCTTCACAGACACTCCAGCTGTGCACACGGGGCGTGTGCCCTGCTTCATGCATGGCAGCCCCCAACTTGGACAGTGCCATGCTGCTTGGCAACATCCCCATGTTGGCGCCATAAGAACTGAAGAGATGCCAAGCATGCTCGGTGGTGCAGATCTGAGTCCCACAAGCAAGGGGCAAACCCAGCGTCCCGAGTGCCATCTTTTCCCAGCAAGGGCTCGGGCCGGCTCTGGGGTGATCATCCCAGGACCCAGCTTCTCCTGGTTCCTGGCCTTTGGCAGAGGCTGCATGATGCCTCCAAAAGCTGCCAACTGTGGGAGCAAAAACAATTCTTGGACATCGACATAGTGAATAAGGGAACAGCTTTTTGGTTTCTTAGAAATTGCATGTGAGGGCTGGCCAGAGAGCTCAGGGGACTAAAGCGCCTGCATAGGCGGATGCAGAGAATGGGGTTTGATCCCTGGTGTGCTGTGCTGGCCCCACCCCTGTGGCGTCCTGAGAGGGTGACTGAGACTGGGCATGGTGGTGCCTGCCTGTAATCCCAGTGCTTGGGAGGCTGAACACAGGAGGATCACTATGAGTCTGATCTACATAGTGAGACCCTGTAGACCCTCTCCGAAATGCATAAAAAAAAAAAAAAAACGCACATGGGTATTAATCTGTGTGTCCAAGGCTCACACCCACGACTTTTACTTTTTGTCATGTGCTGCATCAGACTCAGTCAGTCCTGGGGCCAAGGGGAAAGAGCGGACACCGGTGCTGCCTGACACAGTGCATGGGCTGAGGCTGTGCCTAAAACAGCAGTGACAGTAATGGGCCGAGAGGTCGCCCACTAGCAGGCCAGCCCTCCCCCAGGGCAGTCGGGCGAAGGCATGGAGAGTTAACAGAGCATCAGGAGAGAACAGGAGCGAGGCTTTCCCCAAAGCCCACGTGGAGCCCAAGCCGAGGACTCCTGACCTGTCCTCCGTTCACAGTGGTAGCCAGATGGGCTGAGGAGAACCCTGGAGATCCCTGCTGGGAGGTCTGGGCAAGCAGCACCAGTCGGAGTGCCCTGTGCTCACCCTGGATGGAGTTTCCAAGAACTGTGACAATTCTATAAAACATCTGTAGGAATAAAAAACAGACAAGAATGAGAAAACAGAACATGATGAGAAAGACTTGACAACTGAGACAAGAAAACCACAACGCAGGAATCAGCAAGCCGTGACCTGTGATGGCCTTTGCTATCAAAATTTTAAATCAAATGTGAACTCGGCACGACTGGAGTTCAGAACAAGGTGATGCAAGAGGTGGAGGAGGCGTAACAAT
>NW_004524633.1:4501424-4503061 GCF_000260255.1 Octodon degus
ACCGCGAGTCCACGGGGACAGAACAAGAGTGCGTTTTATGTGAGGAGCCGGTGAGTAGACCACTCTCCTAAGGAAGCTGGTCCAGTGTATGACAAGGAATGATAAAGGGCGATGTTCCTCGGCAGGCTACTTATTCCTTAAGAAATTTGATGGGCTTCAAAAAGAAATACATTTAGGGCTGCGGTTATGGCTTAGCATCATAAGTGCCTGCCTGGAAAGTGCAAGGTCCTGAGTTCGATCCCTGATAAAAAAAAAAAAAAATTAATCAAATTAATAGGCACTGTAGATAAACTCTGGTATAGAAAGTCCTGATTTCTTGCAGGACTCGGGCTAGAAGGGCAAAAATATCTTTTTAAAAACACTTATAATCTAAATTTCCAATGAAAGTTCCTAAATAAAAAAGCTTTGAGAATATCTATTCTTTGACTAATAAGTAAGTGAAGTGTTGTGTTAGCAGTTGTACGAGGTGTTTCTAATTTGTAACCTCAAAGAGGCCTAATCATCGCTGGCGTTCTTGCTGCCTCGTGTACTAATCAGAGCCAACTTGATGAGACCAGATATTTTTGTGGTCATGAATGTTACTTCCAGATAATGAGGCCAGCAGTCAGATGATCAAAACTTTAGAAATTGATGAACAAGACCACTGGGCATACTGTCAGTGGACTACTGGCCTCGAAATTGTCCTGACCAGCATTTTTCAGCTTGGTAGAGATTAATTTATAGATTTTTGTCTCATTCTCTTATTGAGTAAATGAATGATAAGAAAATTATGGAAATTAATTATAAAGGTCTACAATAATTTAAGGTGTGTTTATTCACGATTCAAGAAAAAGGGCTGCATCTTGGTGAGCACTGTGTTCACTTGCCCTAATCGTGTGGCTCTCTCCCTGTTGCTCCATCATAGCCTTGAAAACCAACAATCTTACAGCTATGTCCAGGGCTGGGCGGGAGCTCAGCGGCATGAGGGCCTGCCTGGCAAGTGCGAGGTCCTGGCCTCAATCCCTGGTACAGAAAGACAAAAACAAAACAGTCACAACCTACACCCACCATGAATCGGCAGCGACCACAGGGTGCAGAGTGGGCTTATGCCTCAGAAGTTGCGGCTGCAAAGAACTGGGACTATTTTTTTTTTTTTTTTTGGAACCGGGGATTAGAACTCAGGCCCCTGCGCTTGCCAGGCAAGTGCTTATTCCACTGAGCCATCTCCTCAGCCCCAGAACTGGGATTATTTAACCTCTTTGGAAGTTTAAAAATTTTTCATTCTTATAATCTGTCTGCTATCCCTAAATACATTTCCATGAGCCTTAGGGCTTCAGTGTAGGAACTCGGGGACATAATCCAGTCAGTAGCACATGTGCCTAGTATCCAAAAGGGAGCTGGTGTCCTTACGCTAGTACCAGGAAAAGTAGATTTTTTAAAAAAATTTAATTAATTAATTTATTTTTGACAACTCATACAGAATTTTACTTAACAAAGTAATATGAATTTGACAGTATTTGTTGTAATACATGGTATTGTCTTACAACCAGCTATTCATATTACCAGATATATACACATTGGAAAATTGGAAGAAGAAAAAATGGGAGCAATGTATAAGAAATTAAGAAAAGAAAAAGTACAAACAATTGAAAAAAAGG